>NC_064809.1:70270070-70588238 GCF_023721935.1 Panthera uncia
ACAAATTATAGCTGAGAACTTCCCTGAACTGGGGAAGGAAAAAGGCATTGAAATCCAAGAGGCACAGAGAACTCCCTTCAGACGTAACTTGAATCGATCTTCTGCACGACATATCATAGTGAAACTGGCAAAATACAAGGATAAAGAGAAAATTCTGAAAGCAGCAAGGGATAAACGTGCCCTCACTTATAAAGGGAGACCTATAAGACTCGTGACTGATCTCTGCTTTGAAACTTGGCAGGCCAGAAAGGCTTGGCACGATATCTACAGTGTGCTAAACAGAAAAAATATGCAGCCGAGAATCCTTTATCCAGCAAGTCTGTCATTTAGAATAGAAGGAGAGATAAAGGTCTTCCCAAACAAACAAAAACTGAAGGAATTTGTCACCACGAAACCAGCCCTACAAGAGATCCTAAGGGGGATCCTGTGAGACAAAGTACCAGAGACATCACTACAAGCATAAAACATACAGACATCACAATGACTCTAAACCCATATCTTTCTATAATAACACTGAATGTAAATGGATTAAATGCGCCAACTAAAAGACATAGGGTATCAGAATGGATAAAAAAACAAGACCCATCTATTTGCTGTCTACAAGAGACTCATTTTAGATCTGAGGACACCTTTAGATTGAGAGTGAGGGGATGGAGAACTATTTATCATGCTCCTGGAAGCCAAAAGAAAGCTGGAGTAGCCATACTTATATCAGACAAACTAGACTTTAAATTAAAGGCTGTAACAAGAGATGAAGAAGGGCATTATATAATAATCACAGGGTCTATCCACCAGGAAGAGCTAACTATTATAAATGTCTATGCGCCAAATACCCGAGCCCCCAGATATATAAAACAATTACTCATAAACATAAGCAACCTTATTGATAAGAATGTGGTCATTGCAGGGGACTTTAACACCCCACTTACAGAAATGGATAGATCATCTAGACACACAGTCAATAAAGAAACAAGGGCCCTGAATGATACATTGGATCAGATGGACTTGACAGATATATTTAGAACTCTGCATCCCAAAGCAACAGAACATACTTTCTTCTCGAGTGCACATGGAACATTCTCCAAGATAGATCATATACTGGGTCACAAAACAGCCCTTCATAAGTTTACAAGAATTGAAATTATACCATGCATACTTTCAGACCACAATGCTATGAAGCTTGAAATCAACCACAGGAAAAAGTCTGGAAAACCTCCAAAAGCATGGAGGTTAAAGAACACCCTACTAACGAATGAGTGGGTCAACCAGGCAATTAGAGAAGAAATTAAAATATACATGGAAACAAACGAAAATGAAAATACAACAATCCAAACGCTTTGGGACGCAGCAAAGGCAGTCCTGAGAGGAAAATACATTGCAATCCAGGCCTATCTCAAGAAACAAGAAAAATCCCAAATACAAAACCTAACAGCACACCTAAAGGAAATAGAAGCAGAACAGCAAAGGCAGCCTAAACCCAGCAGAAGAAGAGAAATAATAAAGATCAGAGCAGAAATAAACAATATAGAATCTAAAAAAACGGTAGAGCAGATCAACGAAACCAAGAGTTGGTTTTTTGAAAAAATAAACAAAATTGACAAACCTCTAGCCAGGCTTCTCAAAAAGAAAAGGGAGATGACCCAAATAGATAAAATCATGAATGAAAATGGAATGATTACAACCAATCCCTCAGAGATACAAACAATTATCAGGGAATACTATGAAAAATTATATGCCAGCAAATTGGACAACCTGGAAGAAATGGACAAATTTCTAAACACCCACACTCTTCCAAAACTCAATCAGGAGGAAATAGAAAGCTTGAACAGACCCATAACCAGCGAAGAAATGGAATCGGTTATCAAAAATCTCCCAACAAATAAGAGTCCAGGACCAGATGGCTTCCCAGGGGAGTTCTACCAGACATTTAAAGCAGAGATAATACCTATCCTTCTCAAGCTATTCCAAGAAATAGAAAGGGAAGGAAAACTTCCAGACTCATTCTATGAAGCCAGTATTACTTTGATTCCTAAACCAGACAGAGACCCAGTAAAAAAAGAGAACTACAGGCCAATATCCCTGATGAATATGGATGCAAAAATTCTTAATAATATACTAGCAAATCGAATTCAACAGCATATAAAAAGAATTATTCACCATGATCAAGTGGGATTCATTCCTGGGATGCAGGGCTGGTTCAACATTCGCAAATCGATCAACGTGATACATCACATTAACAAAAAAAAAAGAGAAGAACCATATGATCCTGTCAATCGATGCAGAAAAGGCCTTTGACAAAATCCAGCAGCCTTTCTTAATAAAAACCCTTGAGAAAGTCGGGATAGAAGGAACATACTTAAAGATCATAAAGGCCATTTATGAAAAGCCCACAGCTAACATCATCCTCAACGGGGAAAAACTGAGAGCTTTTTCCCTGAGATCAGGAACACGACAGGGATGCCCACTGTCACCGCTGTTGTTTAATATAGTGCTGGAAGTTCTAGCATCAGCAATCAGACAACAAAAGGAAATCAAAGGCATCAAAATTGGCAAAGACGAAGTCAAGCTTTCGCTTTTTGCAGATGACATGATAATATACATGGAAAATCCGATAGACTCCACCAAAAGTCTGCTAGAACTGATACATGAATTCAGCAAAGTTGCAGGATACAAAATCAATGTGCAGAAATCAGTTGCATTCTTATACACTAATAATGAAGCAACAGAAAGACAAATGAAGAAACTGATCCCATTCACAATTGCACCAAGAAGCATAAAATACCTAGGAATAAATCTAACCAAAGATGTAAAAGATCTGTATGCTGAAAACTATAGAAAGCTTATGCAGGTAATTGAAGAAGATATAAAGAAATGGAAAGACATTCCCTGCTCATGGATTGGAAGAATAAATATTGTCAAAATGTCAATACTACCCAAAGCTATCTACACATTCAATGCAATCCCAATCAAAATTGCACCAGCATTCTTCTCGAAACTAGAACAAGCAATCCTAAAATTCATATGGAACCACAAAAGGCCCCGAATAGCCAAAGTAATTTTGAAGAAGAAGACCAAAGCAGGAGGCATCACAATCCCAGACTTTAGCCTCTACTACAAAGCTGTCATCATCAAGACAGCATGGTATTGGCATAAAAACAGACACATAGACCAATGGAATAGAATAGAAACCCCAGAACTAGACCCACAAACGTATGGCCAACTCATCTTTGACAAAGCAGGAAAGAACATCCAATGGAAAAAAGACAGTCTCTTTAACAAATGGTGTTGGGAGAACTGGACAGCAACATGCAGAAGGTTGAAACTAGACCACTTTCTCACACCATTCACAAAAATAAACTCAAAATGGATAAAGGACCTGAATGTGAGACAGGAAACCATCAAAACCCTAGAGGAGAAAGCAGGAAAAGACCTCTCTGACCTCAGCCGTAGCAATTTCTTACTTGACACATCCCCAAAGGCAAGGGAATTAAAAGCAAAAGTGAATTACTGGGACCTTATGAAGATAAAAAGCTTCTGCACAGCAAAGGAAACAACCAACAAAACTAAAAGGCAACCAACGGAATGGGAAAAGATATTTGCAAATGACACATCGGACAAAGGGCTAGTATCCAAAATCTATAAAGAGCTCATCAAACTCCACACCCGAAAAACAAATAACCCAGTGAAGAAATGGGCAGAAAACATGAATAGACACTTCTCTAAAGAAGACATCCGGATGGCCAACAGGCACATGAAAAGATGTTCAACGTCGCTCCTTATCAGGGAAATACAAATCAAAACCACACTCAGATATCACCTCACGCCAGTCAGAGTGGCCAAAATGAAGAAATCAGGAGACTATAGATGCTGGAGAGGATGTGGAGAAACAGGAACCCTCTTGCACTGTTGGTGGGAATGCAAATTGGTGCAGCCGCTCTGGAAAGCAGTGTGGAGGTTCCTCAGAAAATTAAAAATAGACCTACCCTATGACCCAGCAATAGCACTGCTAGGAATTTATCCAAGGGATACAGGAGTACTGATGCATAGGGGCACCTGTACCCCAATGTTTATAGCGGCACTCTCAACAATAGCCAAATTATGGAAAGAGCCTAAATGTCCATCAACTGATGAATGGATAAAGAAATTGTGGTTTATATACACAATGGAATACTACGTGGCAATGAGAAAAAATGAAATATGGCCTTTTGTAGCAACATGGATGGATCTGGAGAGTGTGATGCTAAGTGAAATAAGCCATACAGAGAAAGACAGATACCATATGGTTTCACTCTTATGTGGATCCTGAGAAACATAACAGAAACCCATGGGGGAGGGGAAGGAAAAAAAAAAAAAAAAGAGGTTAGAGTGGGAGAGAGCCAAAGCATAAGAGACTGTTGAAAACTGAGAACAAATTGAGGGTTGATGGGGGGTGGGAGGGAGGGCAGGGTGGGAGGGAGGGCAGGGTGGGTGATGGGTATTGAGGAGGGCACCTTTTGGGATGAGCACTGGGTGTTGTATGGAAACCAATTTGACAGTAAATTTCATATATTAAAAAATAAAAAAAATAAAAAAAATAAAAAAAAAAGAAAGAAGGCTTACCCCAACTTTGCTAACATTAAAGATCCATACAAAATACCATCTTGATGTATTAGTATATGAATCAGAAACATCTGTATCAAGTTTGGCTTAAAATATACATTGATTGGAAAATACAGTGAAAAGTTTTTATAAAAATGTGTATTTTATTTCAAAGATCATAAGCCATTAAACATATTTTTATACTATTCTAAAAGTTAAGTCAATTATTTGAAATAAAGTTCAGAGAAATCTATCCTTATCTATAAAGGTGGTGTTTCTGGCAATGTTCTCTGTTCCTTTCTAGTCTTTGTTGCTCTTGGTCTTTTTTTCCCCCTCAAAGTCCACTTTAATATTTCTTGCAGGGCTTGTTTAGTGGTCATGAATTCCTTTGGTTTTTGTTTTGTCTGGGAAACTCTTTATCTTGTCCTTCTATTCTGAGTGACAGCTTTGCTGGGTAGAGTATTCTTGGCTGCATATTTTTCCCATTGAGCCCATTGAGTATATCCTGTCACTCCCTTCTGACTTGCCAAGTTTCTGTGGACTGATCTACTGTGAACCTGATCTGTCTTCCTTTGTAGGTTAAGGACTTTTTTTCCCTTGTTGCTTTCAGGATTCTTTCCTTGTCTGTGTAGTTTGTGAATTGGACTATGATATGTCTTGGTGATGGCTGGCTTTTGTTGGAATTTAATGGGAGTTCTCTGTGCTTCTTGGATTTTGATGTCCGTGTCCTTCTTCAGATTAGGGAATTTTTCAGCTATAATTTGTTCAAATAAACCTTCTGCCTTTTTTTCTCCCTTTTCATCTGGGACTCCTATGATCTGAATGTTTTCCATTTTAAGAAGTCGCTGAGTTCCCTAAGTCTATCTTCATGATCCAATACCTTTATTTCTCTCTTCTTTTCAGCTTCCTTATTTTCCATAATTTCATCTTCTATATCACTGATTAATTTCTCTGCCTTGTCCGTCTTCATTGTTATGGCATCCATTCAGGTTTGCATCTTGGTTATAGCATTTTTAATTTCGGCCTGACTATATTTTGGTTCTTTTATCTCTGCAGTAAGAGAGTCCCTAGGGTCTTCTATGCTTTTTTCAAATCCAGCTAGCATTCTTATAATCGTTGTTTTAAATTCTAGTTCAGACATCTTACTTATATCTGTACTGATTAAATCCCTGTCCATTACTTCTACTTTCTATTCTTTCTTTTAGGGTGAATTCCTCTGTCTTGTCATTTTGTCCAGAAAAAAACAAAACAAAACAACAACAAAAACAACACAAACACAGCTAGATCCTAGGTGTGTTTTGTTAAAAGAACCTAGATCCAAATAAATAAAAATAAAAATTTTAAAAATGGTGTGCCTAGGTCGTTCAGTTGGTTGAGTATCTGTTGATTTCTACTCAGGTCATGATCCCAAGGTCATGGGATTGAGCCCCAAGTCAGGCTCCACAGTGAGCATGGTTTTTCTCTCTCCCTCTGCCTATCTTCCCCACTCACATTTTCTCCAAAATAAAAAAATAAATAAAATAAAAAATAAAAAAATAAAGATTTTTAAAAATTTTAAAAATTAAAAACTAAAAATAAAAAGGAAGCTAGATCCTATTTCCCCTAGAGCTGAAGCTTTGCAGCACTTTATGATCAGCACACTTGGGGTGTGTGAGAGGTTTATGCTGGTCTTCAAGCAGAAGGGCCTGTTGCACTGATTCTCAGGTCAACTTGCCCTCATAGAGAAGCACCTGCAAGGTGCAGAGGGACAGGACTTGGTGTAAGTGGCTCCAGTCTCCACTTGGTGGCTCTGTTTAGCTCACTGAGGTGAGTCAGTGTGGATGGAGGGAACAAAATAGCATCACCTTGCTCTCTTGTCCCCAGTGCAGAGAGCTAGTGCCCACCACTCTTAAAGAAGCCTGCACAGAAGAGCAAACTATCACCCCTCTTGTGTCCCTGGCTTCTGTCAGATCCCTGCCTTCTAAGCATCTGAGCTGCCCACCTGCCAGGCCACACAGTACTCCTGTGTTTTATCTCAGGCACTGGTGGCCGAGTTTCTAAATTCCAAATATTAGGGACTTGTGCCCAGTGCTGATCCTCTGGGAGAGGGTCTCACCAGGCTTTAGACCTTTGCGGGCCAGGCCCAGGAAAGCAGTCCTACAACTGCACAGTGGTTTGGAGTTTGTGGCAAAGTCGAGCAGAAAGCCAGCACCAGGGCTCACTGCACTCAGCTAATGTCCCTGCTCCTACGCCTGGTAACAGTGCAGCACGTTGGCCCCACTTGTTCTTCTGTCCCTGGAGAGGCTTTGCCACCATTCCCAAATGCACTCCAAGCAGAACCATTTCTCCCCGTGTGACCCAGGGGATCCTCAGACCATGCTGTCCTCTCCAAGGTCTCCGGCCTTCTTCCCCACAGGAGCACCGCTAAGCCAGACTAAACCCATGGCAGACTTCTAAAACTTCAGATTTTGCACTCTGCTGCTTATAATACCTTGCAGTAGTCTCTGTAAGCAGGGCTCCCTCCCCTCCTCAGCACCTGCAGTTCTTATCTCTCCCAAACCAACTCTCCACAGCTCCTACCTTCCATGAGGTGGTTGCTTTTCTACTCATAGACTTACAGTTTTGTTCTCTCAGTCCTCAGATTGATTCCTTAGCTGTTCAGAATGATTTAAACTTTGAAATTTTGAGACTGTGAAATTTGAAAATTTGAAATTTTTAAAAATTTAAATGCTGTCTATATGCTAATGACTCCCAAATGTCAGGCTTCTCTCCTAAGATCTAAGTTTGTATATCTTATTACCTATTGAACATCCCCACCTGAAGAGTTCATGGACACCACAAAGTCAACGCATTTAAAACTTAACTTCTGGGGCACCTGGGTGGCTCAGTCATTTAAGCATCTGACTCTTGATTTTGGCTCCAGTCATGATCTCAGGGTTGTGAGACAGACCCGCATTGGTCTCTGCACTGGGCATGGAGCCTGTTTAATATTCTCTCTCTCCCTCTACCCTTTTCCCCAGCTCATGCATTCTCTCTTAAAAACAAAACAAAACAAAACAAAACAAAACAAAACAAAACAAAACAAAACCAGAAAACCAAAACCAAACCCACTTAACCTCTAATCATCCCTGGAAAGAAACTAGCTCACCCAGAGACTTCCCTATCTGAATAAATGATGATTCTACCCCCCCTGCCCAATAAGCCCAGGCAAAAACCTTGGAATCATCCTTATCCCCTTTGTCTCATACCTTTACTCTGTCAGGAAATCCATTTGGCTGTCTTTAAAATATATCCAGAATTCAACCACTTCTCTCTACTACTGTGCTACCACCATGGTCCAAGTCACTATCATCTCCTCTGAGAATTCTTACACTATCCTCCTTACTTTCCTGCTTCCGTCTTTCTACTTGTAGTCTATTCTCAACCCAGTAGCCACAGTGACCTTTTTAAAATATAAATCACTTCATGTCACTTTCCTGATCCCCCTCACTTAGAGTAGAAGCCAAAGACCTTACAAAGAAGGTCTTATTATCTGACCTCATCTTTCACTATTCTCTTTTCTTTGCTCCCCTCCAGTCACACTGCCTCCTTGCTGTCCTTTGAACATACCATACAAGCTTCCATTGACCAGCATCTCCACCCATGTACCCCGTCTTCCCACTTAGATTTTTTGCAGTCTCTATTCCTCCTGCCTGAGATGCTCTTTCCCTAGATACCCACACGACTAATTTCCCTACCTTCTCCAGGTCTTTACTCAAATGTCATCTTTGGTGAAGCTTTCCCTGACCCCTTTATTTACAACTGCAAAACCCACCTCTGGCCCTTACATATTACCTTTTCCCCTTTTATCAGATTCTTACATACTTCTCATCTACTTACATACTACATTCATTATTTATTATCTGTCTTCCTTTACTAGAAGGTAAGCTCTTAAATGCAAAGATTTCTGTTTGTTTTAGTCACTGATGTATCCCAGGCATCTTCTGGTACATTGTGCATGCTTAATAGATATTTGTTAAATGAAAAAATGAATAAGTGAACATATGAGCAAATGAATGAATTTAGAGAACTTTGCATCCAATATTTTCTTGTCAAAAAAGTGGAATGATTATGAAATTTGAGCAAGTGAAATAATTACAAAATTTGAGCAAGTACTATGCTATAAATAAGTTTAAGTAAATATTTAAAATCACTACCATACAGACCAGCATGGAAACACACTTACAATTATAAAAGAGGAAGTACAGAGTCCCTCTGAAAGCAAACAGAGGAAAGCCTCGCTCAGAATTCTATGCTCAGACCCATATTAATGGAAGAAATAATACCTTGGAAATTGTAAAGATGTGTATAGCTGAGGGTGGGAAGTGGAGTGCAGTGAGGTTAGAGTGTTCTAGGCAGAACGAAAGAACATGAGCAAAGATCTGAAGGCAACGTGAGAGTATAAAGAGCAGGATGTACTGAAAAAAGCCTGGAGTGAGGAGATGGTGATGAATGATGAGGTTGGACTGAAAATTAAGTAGAGACCGTTTCATTAAGATCCATGTGTGCTCTATTAAAGAATGCAAAGTTTACCCTAAAAGCAATGGGACTCCTTCCAATTCCTTCACCTCTTTATCACCAACCTTTATTTCCATCATATCAGCCACACATCATCATGCTCCCATTCTTGATCTCATCAGCACTACAAACTACATTACTTCTAAAATCTGATAGCAGCATATCAACAATAGCCAAACTATGGAGAGAACCCAAGTGTCCATTGACTGATGAATGGATGAAGATGTGGCATATTACTCAGTCATAGAAAGAATTAAATCTTGCCATTTGCAATGACCTGGATGGAGCTAGAGTGTATGATGCTAAGTGAAATAAGTCAACCAGAGATTGACAAATACCATATGATTTTACTCATGTGTGGAATCTAAGAAACAGAACAGATGAACATAGGGGAAGGGAGCAGGAAAGAGAAGAGAAGGAAACAAACCACAAGAGACTCCTAAAGTTAAGAACCAACTGAGGGTTTATGGAGGGACATGGGTGGGAGATGGGCTAGATGGATGATATGTATTGAGGGCATTTGTGATGAGCACTGGGTGTTATACCTAAGTGATGAATCACTGAATTATACTCATGAAGCCAATATTGCAGTGTATGTTAACTAACTAAAATTTCAATTAAACATTTTTAAAAGTAAAAATAAAGTCTTAATTTCAAATATTACACTTTCCAACCACCAGATCACTTAGTTATGTATTCCCAAAGCTAAAAACCATCCACCTTCACCAAGCTCCCCACTATACTGATTCCACAACTGTTTTTGCTGATAAGCAGGCCCTGCTACTTCTTTTCTTCCCTTATTTAGCCTAGATCCCATGGTCCACCATCATAATCACTCTTTCCAAAGACCCTGCACTCGTCAGGGTCAATATACTTTCATACTACTTACTCTCCTGGCAAAACCCTGATTGTTAATCTGCCTTCTTATATGTGCACTGGCATCTAAAAACTGGTAGAGAAAAACTGTATTTGTAAACTAAGCTGTTTCACTTGAAATTCATATCACAGACCACAAACAGGTTTTCAAAAAGACCCAGCAATCTTACTCTGTTTTTCCTAGATTCTCTTCCTTACCTCCTCTCTCATTTAATCTCCTTTTTCCTCTAAGTTCCCATATCCTTCCTCAGCTTTCACCTTCACTCTCAGCAGATGACTTCTCCGTGGTTCATTAAGAAGCCAAAAATGGGAAGACTCTTCTTTCTCTCCACCTACAAGCAGACCTGCCACCACACTTCTCTTCTCTATGAGTTCAGTGGAGAAAATGCTCTCTCTTCCTAAAGGATATCCCCTCATAAACCCGGCTCTTTATCCAGTCTCTCTTGCTGGCATCAAACTGGCTCCTCCTCTCCCTTTCCGACATCATCATCATCCCCTCTCAACTTAATCATTCCATTGTTATCCTAATATTCTCTAGTGGCCCCAACCTAAAAGAAAAATATCCCAACTTCATTGCATAAACCCCTCCAGCTTCCACACATTATCTCTCCACTCCCCTTCACAGCAAAACTGCTTCAAATTTTTATATACTCAACGGTCTCTGCTTTCTTACTTTTCATTCTCTCCTCAACCCCCTCCAGCCTGGCTTTCACTTCCTAACATTCCAGTTATGGTTATTTTTGTCAACAACATTATCATCTTCTCTGTTGTCAAATTCAAAGAACATTTCTTATCTTACCTTCATCAGCATTCTAGGGTCCTCTTCTGCCCTTTTCTCTACATTGTTTATATGGTCCCATATAATAGTCTTAAATACCACTTATATTTTGATGATTCCCAAATTGATATCTCCAGGATGAATGTCCCCTCTCAACCCCAGATTCCTATAACCAGCTTTAACCAATGTTCAGTTTGAATGACTCACCAGGTTAATGAGTCCAATATTGAATTTCCAGCCCAAACTTATTCCTCATACCTTCACTATCTTAAAAATACCTTCATTGCTCATTTCATTGTTCAACCCACAAGGCTCAGAATGTTTGTGATTCTTTCATCTCCCTCATCCATCACATTTAACCCATCAGAAAGCCCCACTGATTCTAGGTTTAAAATTTGTCTCAAACGTGTTCATTTCTTTCCGTTTAAAACACCATTAGCTTTGTCCACTGTCATTTCCTTATTTGCCAGCTAGTTTACTGAATAGCCTTTTTCTTCCCTTCTTTCTTTATAATTTGTGTTTTTTATTGACTTACATTGTTTACCGAATTTGAATATAAGTTGTGTGGGCAATGACAACATCTAACTTGTTCACAATCATGTTTCTATACTGTAGCACAGAGCCTCACACAACACATACTTGTTAAATGAAATAGGGAATCAATAAAATAGCAAGAGGGGAGTGACATGATCAAATCCATGTTTTAGGGCAGCGGTTCTTAACTGGGGGAAATCCCCTTCTACCCACCCTGGGATATTTGGCAATGTCTGGAGATGTTCTTTATTGCTATGACAGAGGCGAAAGAGGAGCTAATGGGTGAAGCTAAGGTTGCTGGTAAGCATCCCACAAGGCATGGGACAGCCTTGCACAACAAAGAATTAGTTGGCACAAAATGCCCATAGCGCCAAGGTTAATAAACCCTGTTTTAGGGGCACCTGGGTGGCTCAGTCTGTTAAGCATCCAACTTCAGCTCAGGTCATGATCTCATGGTTTGTGAGTTCAAGCCCCACGTCAGACTCTGTGCTGACAGCTTGGAGCCTGAAGCCTGTTTTGGATTCTATATCTCCCTCTCTCTCTCTGTCCCTCCCCCTCTTTCTCTCTCTCTCTCTCTCTCAAAAATGAACATTAAAAAATTTTAAAAATAAAAATAAAAAATAAACCCTGTTTTAGAGAGATCGAGATAAACTTGAAAGAATAGACTAGTGCTAGTCAGTCTCTTCCTCCATTAGCAATAGGAAGATCAGTTAGGAGGTCATTCCAAGTAAGAGAGAATATCCTGGAATGGAATAAAGCAAGTGCTATAAAGAGAAGTAAATACATGTTTAAGATGTATGGATATAAGATAAATGTTTACCACTGACTGCATTTTGTGATTAACTATATGGGGAGACGAGAGGATCAGACAAAGAAAGATAGCCAGGATTACTTGCAGGTTTCTGGTTTAGATGTCTAGATACAAGCAGTGCATTCACTTGGTCGGAAGATATAGGAAGTTTCTCTCACTTGGAGAGGAATATGCAATCAGTCTTGAATAAAACATAAAGTTAATAAATGGTTGTGGAACTCACAAGATGAGCCTAACAAATTCCATTGCTAAAGTAAAAAACCCAAGATATAAATTCTCAGAGATAAATCAAGACAAATCTTATAAAAGTAAAAACAATATGGCATAAATAAATAGCATACACTATAGTTACTATAGATATTTCACAAAAGGGAAGAAAAGAGAATAACATGATATAAGGTAAAAAGGAACTTCAAAAAGGAACTTCAAAAATTCAGTGACTAAAAATACCTACAGAAAATAATAAATCACATGATAAAACATGAACTGAACTTAAACTAAGTGAAGAGGATAAAAAGGATAGAAAATCTTTAAATTGAATGTGTCATTTCTTTTAGCACAAGTGATCAATGAGTGGGCCAATTTGTATTATTTGCATGAAGGGAAAATAAAAGTTTTATGGTATATAGAGAAAAGATAATAGTATCCCATTTAAAATAATGGTATTAGGGCTTCTGATTTTATTTTTGACCTTAATGACTTGAAGTTCTTCATCATAAAGAAGATTAATATATGTTTATGGGCCCACATAAACATACTTTTGACCAAGAGAAATTGCACTTTAAGATCAAGGCTTAATTGTAAAGGACTAGGATCTCTTAAAATAAGGGTTGTGGTAGGCTGAAAAATACACTCCCAGATTAGCAGGTCCTAATTCCTGGCATCTGTAAATATTGCCTTACCTGGAAAAAGGGTTTTGCAGATGTGACTAAGTTAAAGGTCTAGAGATAGGGATACCACCATGCATTGTTTGAGTGAGCCCTAAATGTAATTACATGTAATCTTATAAAAGAGAGACAGAGGGAGATCTGATACAGACAGGAATAGAGTAGACAGACAAGAGAGGAGGCCATGTGACTACAGAGACAGATAGGAGCCATATAGCCACAAGCTAAGGAATGCTAGCAGCCAGCAAAAGCTGGAAGAAGCAAGGAATATTCTCCTAGAATCTCCAGAAGAAGTCAGTCCTGCCAAAACCTTGATTTTGGCCCAGTAATATTGATCTTGGACTTCCTGCTCCTAGAACTGTGAAAGAATACATTTCTGTTATTTTAAGCCACCAACTTTTCAGTAATTTACTATTACAATAGCCACAGGAAATTAATACAAAAGTTTATCTTCAGTATTGGGGTGTTTGGGTGGATCATTAAGTTAAACAACCGACTCTTGATTTCTGCTCAGGTCATGATCTCACGATTCGTGAGATCAAATCCAGCTGGGCTCTGTGCTAATAGTGTGGAACTTGCTTGGGATTCTCTTTCCCTCTCTTTTTGCCCCTCCCCCACTCAAGCTCTCTCTCTGTCTCTCTCTCTCTCTCTCTCTCTCTCTGTTTCTCTCTCTTTCTCAAAATAAATAAACTTTAAAAAGAAAAGTATAACTTAAATACTTACAATGTTAAAATAAAATAGTTTCAATAGTATCAATATATAATAGAATGAGATATAGATAATATTGTCATAAACTGGATTGTGTCATTTCAAAATTCGTATGTTTAAGGCTTAAGCCCTCAATCTGCTATGTTTGGACATAGAGCCTTTAAAGAGGCACTCAGAGTTAAGTGAGGTCATCTGGTGGGCCCTAATCTGATAGAATGGTGTCCTTATAAGAAGGGACAGCAAAGGCTTTTCTCTCTCTCTCTCTCTCTCTCTCTCTCTCTCTCTCTCTGTTTCCACACATGCGCAGAAGGAAGCCCATGTGAACTCATAGAGAGGTGGTGATCTGCAAGCCAGGAAGGAAGGTCTCAAAACCAACCTTGCTGGTGCCCTGATCTTGGACTTGCAGCCTCCAGAATTGTGAGAAAATGAATTTCTGCTATTTAAGCTACTGAGTTTGTGTAGAAAACTATAGCATTTCATGCTGGGTCTGACAAACTTTGGAAGTTACCACGCCCACCCCCAGGCTGAGGCAATCTCTGTGTGCCACTGCCACTTCCCAGTCCTCCCTCACTCCCCCATTACTTTCATTTAACAAGAGAGCTGTGGAAAAGACAAATATGGGGGGGGGGGAATTAGAGTGAAACTCTTGCATAATGTTTAATTTCAAATCAAACAAACACATATTTATTGTGGAATTACTGAATTCCAGCCTCCCTGCTAGCTCTTAATGATGGAGAGGGGAAAATACAGATAGGTTTCCTGACCCCACAGAGCTTAAGTCTATCTAGATTCATAAGGTCGGGAAGACAAAAGACGAACAGGTAATTACAAGGGTGGGGACAATGTTGGGGAAAGGGAACACACAGTAGGGATTCCACCTGGGAGTCCAGGGAAGACTTGAAAGCTGAGTAAAAGTAGGTGAGGAGAAGTGTCGGGAGGAGCAGAGAAGGACAGCAGTCTGGGATTAGCTTGTGCAAAGGCTTGGAAGAGGTAAAAGAGTGTAAGAAATTTAAGGAAATGAAGAAAATCCAACACGTCTGGAATTCAGAGAACAAGAAGGGAAGTGGAGAGAGATGAGACCACAGAGATGAGCAGGAATTAGATCTTAGAAGACACCATAAGCTAGGTGAGGGAGGCTGGTCTTGGTCTTAGCCTGGGGAAGAACCATAGAAAGATTTTAAAGGGGAGGATGGCATGACCAGATTTGAATTTTGAAAGTTAGTCTGCTTACAGCCTGCAGTAGGAGTTGGAAGGAAGCTAGAAGGAATGCAAAGAGACTTCCAGGAAACAAGAAGAGCAAATAAGAGAGAATGGTGATCTGGAACTCCTGAGGCTGTAGATCTGGGCAGAGGAGCACTGACTGAAGACATGTTTAGGGGAATATAGAGACAAGAAGCCTTGGCAGTTGGTTCTATATAATGGGAGTGGGGAGCAAAGAGGCAAGATGACTACCACAGTGTAAACTCATTGTCCTATTTTGCCATTTACTGAAAGAAGGAAATGCTGGTGAAGACTTGAGATGAAAGAAGAGCTCATTTGAGTTTGAGATGTCTCTGAGACAGCCACGCCAAGACGTATATCTTCTGATTTTAGAAGTAATATGGTAGGTTTGATTATTTGGAAAAAGAAGAACAAGAAAAAGAAAGCAAACATCATCTTTAACCCCCCTACCCAGAGACAGCTATAGTTCATGTATGTTTCTATAGCCTTATCTCTAAACCTGTACACACACACACACACACAATTAGGCTATCAACATACTATCTTGTGATCTGTTTATCCCTTTAACAATGAATCCTGGCCATTTTTATACATCATCATTTTTTTCTACAATATTAATTTCAATGGCTGCATATGATCTCATTATATAAATCCGAAAATTGATTTAATAAATTCCTTTTTATAAAGTAAAAATATAAAAATATATTATGAGAGGACTTTTGGACAGTGAAACTACGCTGTATGATACTATAATGGTAGATACATGTCATTATACATTTTTCAAACCCCATAGATTGTACAACACCAAGAGTGAATTCTAATGTAAAGTATGGATTTTAGGTGACAATGATGTGTCAATGTAGGTTCTTCAGTAGTACAAATGTACCACTCTGGTGCATACTGTTGATAATGGGGAGGTTATGCATACGTGAAGGCAGGGGACATATGGGGTATATCTGTACTTAATTTTGCTGTGAACCTAAAACTGATTTTTAAAAACTAAAGTCAAATATCTTTTGATGAGCACCTTTCTATATAAGATTGTTTGCACATTTTTGACTACTTCCTTAAGATAAATTTCATTAAGTGGTATTGTATAGTCAAAGGGTATGCCCATTCAACAACTTGTTTGTGTTACCAAATCGCCCTGTAGAAAGTTTTTGGTAACTTACATTCTACTGAGAGAGTACATTTGAGCTGATTTTTGATCCCTGACTCAACATTGCCCGTATTGTGTTTCATTCCACAACTCCATTTACCCCATCATCAAAACAGTGCTGTAAAAACATTATTGGACGTTTCTGTCAACAGCATTCCTATTTTCTTAACCACAATATAGTACCAAGTTCATTTTGTCTTTTGATTACAGCTAGCTGCATCTCTGAGAAAATGTATGCCATGCTAATTTGTCTTTATTTAAAATTTCAAAGAAATTCCCACATGGATCCCAGATGTTGACCATTTAATACAAGAAGGTGTTTCCTCATTATACAAATATGGTATGTGTCCAAAATATTGGCATTGTTTAGTTTATGAATCACTTAAAATAACGACATCACAAAAAACAATGGTTCACGTGTGAGTCATAAATTAAACAATGCCAATTTTTTGATGTGCACCACATTTGTATAATAAGGAAGGAAACACCTTCTTGGATTAAATGGTCAACATCTGGAATCCATGTGAGGGCTTTAAAAAATTAGGGCTGCATATTCTTAAATTGTCCCAGTGTGGACAGAAATCCAAAATGGAGGAAACTTTTACAAAAATTTCCCTTCCCCAAATACTCTTGCAAGTAGTGCATCACATAATTGGTACAACACCTTAAGTCAAAGCAATGTAAGTCAAATTCCATTACAGGGAAAGCCAAGATAGTTTAAATTTCATTTTTGTTTTTCTAGATCTTTGGCTGTAATATTGTAGGATACAGTTGTAGTCAGTTGAATAGTGGTTCTCAAAAAGGTATGTCCTAACTCCTGGAACCTGTGAATGTGACCTTATTTGAAAAAAGGGTCTTTGCAGATGCAATTAAGTTAAGGATCTTGATATATGACCATTCTAGGCTTGGAGTCAGCTCTAAATTCAATGACAGGGGTCATTATAAGAGAAAAGCAGAGGGAAATTTGTGCCACAGACACAAAGGATAGAAGGCCATGTGAGTCAGAGGTAGAGGTTGGAGTCGCACAGCCCAAGCCAAAGAACTCCTAGAGCCAAAAGAAGCTGGAAGGGGCAGCTTCCTAAAATCTTCCAAGGGACCACTACTCTACTGACATCTTGATTTTGGATTTTTGTCCTCCACAACTGTGAGAGAATAGATTTCTATTGCCTTAAGCCGTACAGTTTGTGATAATCTGTTATGGCTGCCCTAGGAAACTACAAAGGAAATTCGTAGTAATAAGATTAGCTGTACCTTATGAATTAATTATATCACTTTATTTTATTCAAATTTTATGTCCCTGATTTTTTGGCTTTTGATTAGCATCAAACACTTGATGACTCTGCTTTGGGCTTAAGTAACATCGAAGACTCCCTTTTAACCTTGGAATGTTCTGATCCCAAAAGATTCTCCCTATAATTTCTGTTGCTCAGGCAACTTTGAGAATGTCCATACAGTTGTAGGAACTGGGGGATTCTGGACTAACTAGGCAAAGCAGTCTTATCATCTCAGCCTTCAAAACAATGACAAGATGCCAGACATCCAACAACTTGCTTGAATTTTGCACAAATTGTGGACAATGAAACATACTTGAGAAAGCTAAACTGATATATCAATGTGACTGTAATAAAGCACAATTAATAAGAGAGGTAGAATATTGCTCTGCATTAATATGTTTGCTGCTGGCAATATACTGAAATCCAAGTGTGTACACTCCCTTGGACTTTGGATGGAACATGTTTTCATAAACTTCATGGTGGCTTTTTGGAAGAGATTCTACATTTGGTACAGGAGCCCCATGATCATTCTTTCCATGACCTGCCATCCTCTGGCCCCATCCCCTGGTCCACCTCAAGAAGTGAAGGAGTTAACAATGGAAAATTATGCAGGCATAATAAATAGTTTCAACATTTTTAATGGCATGGGAAAGTGTTCTCTGTTAAAAGTTGAGTTAAAAAAAAGCAGGATAAACTGGATATATACTATGATTCAAATTTAGTCACACACACACCTTTATATGCACATACATTCAAAGTGAAAATTTTTCACAAAAGAGCTAAATTGGCCATCTCAAAATGGTGGAATTTTTGTTAGCAGTATTTTCCAGTGTGTTTCTTCATAATGAGCATACATAACTCTTACAACCAAAAATAAGAAAGTAACAGAACACAACTAATAGCTGGAAACTATGAACCATCTTCATGGGGCTAGTGCTACATTCTTAAAGTAGTTGCTTATTCCAGAGATGGTTTGTAAAAGATGTAAATTCTGCAGAATTTTCTTATGTATTAAGAATACTCATCATCCTGACTTCCCCTCACTTCTGCTATTTGCTTTTCCTTCACTGTTCTTACCCGCCATGGGTACAAGTTTATTTGAGAAGGTAGAAAGACAAAAGTAGAGAGTAGGTTGCACTATGAACAAAACAATAATGAATTCTTCCCTTGGACTCTGACTCCTCTTGGGACCAGTGTGGCTTAAATGGAGGAGAGACAGCGCGGAATACCAACAATGCCAAGTAGTTTGTATTTTTCTGAATAGTGGAGCACTTCATAAACTTCACTCGCCCAACTGCAAATGGAGAGATAGGGTTTTGGAGGATGTTAAGATTATTTTTTGGTCCAAATTTACTGGACCCAGGTACCAACAGCATGGAATACATCAAAATATTATTTGGCAAGACTAAGTCTACATTTCTTGCAGGCAGGGACCATATTCTCCCTCACATTTGTTTACATAAAGCCTAGGACAGTGCCTCACAAAGAGTACCCAGTAAGTGTTGAAATTCAGAAAGAAAATGACTGCAGAGGCAGTGTCTAACAAGTTTATGAACACAATGGAATAAACTCTGCTGTATTTTTAATTTTTTTTTTTAATGTTTATTCTTGAGAGAGAGAGACAGAGCATGGGTGGGGGAAGAGCAGAGAGAGGGAGACACAGAATCTGAAGCAGGCTCCAGGCTCTGAACTGTCAGCACAGAGCCAGACGCGGAGCTTGAACTCACAAACTGGGAGATCATGCATGACCTGAGCCGAAGTCGGACGCTCAACCGACGGAGCCACGAAGGCGCCCCAACTCTGCTGTATTAAATGCCAACAGAGGTTGATGAAGTCAATCATCATGAGGGGTAGGTCATGAACATGTTGGGGAGTATGCAGCTTTAAAAAAAATGCATCAGAATGTGGAATGAAAGGGACCAGAAAAGACATGGGTGGCTTGAAAAAGCATATTTAATTATGACTTTATATTTGATAATAACTTTGAGAGTGTGCATGTGAGTGGGTGGGGGGAGGGGCAGAGAGAGAATCCCAAGCAGGCTCCATGCTCAGTGTGGGGGCCCGATGCAGGGCTTGATCCCATGTCCCTGGGATCATGACCCGAGCTGAATTCAAGAGTCAGATGCCTCACTGACTGAGCCACCAGACACCCCAATTATGACTATATTTGAAAAGTGAGAGGCGCTTGGGTGGCTCAGTCAGTGAAGCATTCGACTTTGGCTCAGGTCATGATTTCACAGTTCGTGAATTTGAGCCTCACATTGGACTCTGTGTTGACAACTCAGAGCCTGGAGCCTGCTTTGGATTCTGTCTCCCTCTCTCTCTGCCCCTCCCCTGCTTGCACTGTTTCTCAAAAATAAACAAACAGTAAAAAATAAAAAATAAAAAAAGTGAAAAGCATGTACAATGATTCTCGGGGGGGGGGGGAAGTGGGAGGTATGGATGCTGAATATATGAGGTATATGCCCAAATCTGAGCACATGCCCAAAACTTGTTGGAAGGTATGGCATGTTCATATATATGGATTTTTAAAGTTTGAGAACCACTGGACTGAACAGTTGGGTTCCCCCACTGAACCCACATCAGTACTAAGGAAATAGAATTGCCTTTTCTACATCAATTATCACGGCCTTCACTGTCGCCAGATCCAGTGACCATTCCTAACCTGCTTATATACTTCCAATCCTTGATATTCAGGTTTATAAAATATTTATCTTCATAAAAGCTAGAGGATGATGCTCGCCGCCTTTTCTTCTCATCTGCCTAAAATCCATTTTACAATTTCTTCTAAAAGTTTTAAGATACCTTTGCCTCCAGGCTTCTCTGTCTCTGGTGCTTATGAGAGCAGTATTTGTCTGGAAAGCAGACAACAAATATACAAATATATATGTGATCACAAGGAGAAAAGGAGTCTGCATCTAGAGAACAGAGGAAAATACACATATAAGTATTTTAAGTGGAGGGAGGTGGAATAGGTAGAGGGAGAGTTGACAGAGAAGAAATTAAGAGAGAAGGGAGGGGCACCTGGATGGCTCCGTTGAGCACTGGACTCTTGATTTTGGCTCAGGTCATGATCTCACAGTTCATGCTGACAGCTTAAAGCCTGCTTGGGATTCTCTCTCTCTCCCTCTCTCTCTCTGCCCCTCTCCCACTCATGCTCTCTTTCTCTCTCCCAAAATAAATAAACTTTAGAATAAAAGAGAGAGAAAGGGAGATACTTGCAATTAGAATATCAAGCTCAGTGGTTCTGTCCAGTAATTCAGGTAAGTAAAGGCAAAGTAAGAGGCATATATGTATGTGCACCATGTGTGTATGTTTGTGTGTGTCTTCTAAGTATCCCTAATATAGTCATCTAAAGTATACTTTTCCTAAGCCTTGATGCTAGAAACCAATTAAAATATTTATCTGTATATTTGAATATCAGGCCAACCTTGCAGAGAGGAGCCTCTGCTGAGCCTCAGAGCTTGGGGTGAAACCCTGGGGGAAGATCATCTAAGCACCAATTAACCCACATCTAACACCTGGGTCATAAGATGGCCATGAAGCAGATTGCTCTCATTTGATCTTCAAGTTATCCTCCAGAACCATTAACCATAGGTAAGCACTTCATAATTTTTAGCCATGAATAAGAAAAAAAAAAATTCATTTCACTTAAACACTCCTATGGGACTATCGTCTATAGAGGCTTGATAGTTGAAGGTTTCTGCAATTCTTTACTTTCCTCAAACTTCAAAGTTAACAGAGAAGAGAATACCAGAAAGAAAACCATTCCCCAAGTAAGAGATCATAAAGTACAAAATGCTTCTGAATTTCTTTAATAAATCTTACTGTAATCCCCAAAACGTATGTCTTACAATGCATCCCATAAACTTGTGAATACATTCTACAGTGGTATGCACCCCCATATGGTTGGTAAGATTTCAAGATTTGAAACTTGATGGCCAGGGTCCAAACTCTATTCATTAACCTCATGACCTAGGGCCATCACCCTAACCACACTGCCTTCGTCCTGTCCCTTCTTCCTCATCTGGGCAACAGGAATGTTGGCAGTAACAGTGCCTACTTCCTAGGACTATTGTCATGAGGACTGTCATGAATTAATCCACCTTAATAGGCTTAGCACACTCTCTAGAGCATAAAAAAGGACCCAATATATGTAAACGAGGTTAACATTATACAAAGGAAAGAAACAATACTATAAATCATTTAAAGACGAGTTTTAAGTTTTAAATTGTTGTCAGCAGATCCCTGCTCCTACTTCCCACAGAGACACTGAGACAAGCTTTATTTGAGAGGACTTTTAAGTAAAACATCTAGAGATAAAGGCACAGGCTAGCATACCCCAATTCAAATTACGTTCACACAAAATAATTTCTTGATGCTGACTGAAACTGTTGTCTTCTAAGACATTACCTTCTTTAAGCCCGAAAGCCTCAAAGTCTATAACTAGGAATGTAAGCAAATTAGAAGCCACTTTCTTTACACAGATTCCTCACTAACAAAATTCCACATCATGAACTTCTAATAATGTTTCTTGTCCACAGATTAATAATAACCAAGTTCAAAACCACATCATTTCCTTTTTCTGCCTCATTTCCTTCAAAGTGAAACATAATTCTTTCTTGGACCTAGAATAAAAATTTCCAGATTAACTAAGCAAATCGTTACCAGAAATGCAATTTTATAATACTATTTCAGGATACTCAAAACACATAAAACATCTGTGTGGTGTCTGTTAATACACAAAAATAACCTAAAAATGTGGTGTATACCACCTAAGTGGAAAATTGAGTCTATAACTAGAAGTGCAAACAGAAATCCACTCTAGAATCCATCAGTATTGTGTTTTGAAGTTCAGTTGGGAACATTTTAAGAACTGTGACACTTCCTTAAATCTTGGCCAGAGGTCAAAAACTGCTTGGCATGGATGTTTCATGTGCCCAACACAGTATTTTTTAAATTATTAAACTCAAATATTTTTAGGTGGGCCATGCCCTTTATTCACTCATAGGCCTTTAAAGGCGTTTTGTTTTGCAAACCTTAACTAAAGGCCATCCTTACAGAGAAGAGATCAAAAGATAACTGTTAGTTAAATGGGTAACTCACTGATGTCCTAATAAAGGCCAGAGACTTGGAAAATTAAGGGTACTAACAGTATCATTCAGAAATTCTTATAGTTTGCTTGTTGTGTTAATTTTAAGTATATGCTTTCGGTGTATGTATCTAACAGTGGCTTATTCGATTAGGACAGCTGAGCTGAACTGTTAAAATTCGATAGCTAGATTCTAAAAGAAACCAGGAAATAGAGAATTTTTAAAAACATGTTCTTGTGATATGAAAATTTGGGCTAAAATCCAAATTTTACATTATTTTCAAGAAATTAATTGCATTCAGTCAACAGTTGGTTTTTCCTCAAATAAAAGGAAATGAATTTGCTCGATGCAATATTTAAAGAGGAACTAGCTCCTACTGATGCATTTCCATGAATATTTATATATATACACACATAGAGACACGCACGTATATACACGCACTCAGAGTAGGGACTGAGCCCAACTATATACCTCTCAATTCTTTTCAGTTCCATTGTACTCTCTGGGAGATTCTATTCCACTTACAAATTAAAAATTAAGCCTGAGTCTGGGAGCCAAACAAGAGAACACTGGAGAGGACTTCCTAAAGCATTAGTTCGTGCATCACTCCAAAGATATTATGTTTTAGGCACTGATGAGGCACAAGCTAGCTGGCTTTAGAGTCAAAATATTATTAGTTAGGCGTCCTTTTCAAATTAACAAGGAGGAAGGCTTCCATTCAGACAGCCCCAGTAAGTACACCCTTGTCTCCAGCTTCTTCAGAACACAAATACAAGGCACCCTGGAGTGAATTTGCTTCTGGGGGCCGTGCGCCTGAACTCTCCTGGATCAGTCTTTCTGAAGGTTCTGGCGAATTCTCCCTCCATCTTGGACTTGAGTGCTGTTGGGAGACTTCCCAGAGTGAAGGACATGGAGAAGGGAACCCCAGAGCAGACCGTGAGAGAGGATCCTCTTGAAGGCCTACTTCTTGGATACACCTGTTGGAAAGCACTTCTTTCTCTTTGGAATTCCGCCATTTCATTCTTCTGTTCTGAAACCAAATTTTCACCTATTGACAAAATAATTGGACAAAACGATCACTTATTCCATGTTACTTCACTTCAGTATTTTAAACTTTAATTTCTCCTAGTGTACCTTCTACGAAATACCTTATTATGACAGCCAGCCTAGCAAAGTCCTTATCACTTTTCACTGGGCTCCTTCAAAAATATCTGAGAAATTACTTTAGCATAATATCCACACACTTATGAAACAAAACGACTGTGATAAATTGGTTACATCCTACAAGTATGATGTCTGATTTAACTCTCAATAGTTTAAAACATCATTTAGGCAATGCTAATTTATTTATAAAAAGGAAATGCCATTGACTAGTAATAATGTTTATTTTGTGCCAGGTGTCAAGGCATGCATGTTACGCCGAATACATAACTTAATCCTCACGGTGAATGCAAGAAGTCCTCATTTCACACGTATGAAAACTGGGGTTCAGAGTGATAAACCAGTTCAAAGTCATAGAGCTAGTAAAATGGAAGCACTTAGAACAGAATCCAAGACTGTGCTACTCCAGTGCCCAGGCTCTTATAACATTTAGATTTCATCAGGAACTTCTAGAAAACTAAATTAAGAATACATTTTATAATGTTTTGATCAATTCCAGGCTTTATACAGTTTCCAAGTTTGATTAGTCTAAGGATTTATCAAACTTGAAGAATTAGGCTCAATAAACAGCAACCAATTGTACTTATGATAGTGGTTTCTAATTTGAGCCATATTCCACCTCACCCTACTGGAGTCTGTCTTTACTACTAACTTCTGTCTTTATCTGCTACATAGTCAACTGTGCCTGGTCAGAAAACTTCACAACAGGTTTCCTGACATCTCAAAATCCAATCACATTATTTTCCTGAGCATTACACTGCATCTTTACATGAACAATTTAGTGGATTTCTATTTTTAAAACAAAAACTAGAAAATTCTACATAAAAAAAAATCATTGAAGTATTACCAAGTATTTCTCCCAATGAAGGAAAAAATTGAGATGGTCTTTTCAGATTGGGAAAACAACTTCTTCATTCTTTCAACCTGACTGGCAATTTCAAAATGGCTACAAAGAACCTGACCCCAGGCAAGTGAGTCCAAAAGACTGCCATCTCAGTTACAATCCTGTGGTTAAGGCTTTTCATAAGAAAACAGTACTAATGTGTACATACCAGAGCATTTGGTTCTATTCATGAACTCATTTATTATTTGTGGTGAACATTTACTCCTAGAAAGCCTGCCAAGTATTTCTAGTGGGCTTTCACTAAGACATTTATTTGTGCCCACTGGTGCCACATTCATTATTTTCTTTTTCCCGTCGCTTTTCTGCATATCAAGAGTTGTTTCTGGGTGATATCTCAGTGAAAAAAAAAAAAACATCAAAAAAGTTCCTTCACAATCAACAGTATTGAAACAAAGGTACATCTTTGGGGAAAATCATAAATGAAAAGTTCTACCTCTCAACAAATACAAAAACAATTTCCAAATGGATTAAACAGCTAAACACAAAAACAAAAGTATAAAAGTTTTAGAAAAAACTAGAAGATATCATCACAGTCATGGAGAGGTGAATTTTTTTTTAAGCATGACATAAAACATTAAGGCCACAAAAGAAAAAAATAGAGCTGACAATATAAAAATGAGAAATTTCTGTGTAAATAAAGATACCACAAACATGAAAAAGCCACAAACTACTTTAAAGAATTAAAACCAGAGACTCAAAGAGATATTTGTGATCCATGTTCATGCATTATTCATAATAGCCAAAAGGCAGAAGCAACCAAAATGTCCACTGATGGGTGAATGCATAAACAAATGTGGTATATCCATACAATGGAATATTATTCAGCTTTAAAAGGTAAGGAAATTCTGACACGTGCTACAACATGGATGAACCCTGAAGATATGCTAAGTGAAATCAACCAATCACAAAAGGACAAATACAAATGATTCATTTGAAAGTACCTAGAACAGTCAAATCATAGGGACAGAAAGTGGTGGTTGCTAGGGGCTGGATTGAGGGAGAAATGGGGAGTCACTGCATAATGGATACAGAGTTTCAGTTTTACAAGATGAAAAAAGTTCTGGAGACTGAAGGTAGTCATGACTGTGCAACAACATGAACTAAGTACCTGATGCCACTAAACTGTACCCTCAAAAAAGGTTAAAATCATAAATTTTATGTTATGTATATTTTACCACAATGAAAGAAACCACCAACTTGGAGAGTCTGCAACGGCTGTAACAAGAAAATGTCACTAACTATAATATTCCAACTATTTTGATAACAGCTACAATAACTGCTACAAATAATACAGACAATAGCTAAAAAGTGGGAGCAATCCAAACACCCACCATGAGGATGGATAAACTGTGGTAAACCGTGTGATGGAATACTACACAGCCATGAGTCCCGATGAGCTACTACTGCTTGCAAAGATGTGAATGAATCTCACAAACACAATATTAAGGAAAAGAAGCCATATACCATAGAATTTGTACCGAATGATTCTGTTTATATAAACTACCCCCAAATAGGCAAAACTAATCTATGTTGTTAGAAGCCATGATAGTGGGTAGTCTCAGAAAAGGAAACAGTAACCGGGAGGGAATCTGCAAGGGACTACTGGCCTGGTGATAGGGTTCTACTACTTGATCTGGGTGTTGGTAACACAGATTATTTGTCCTCTCCTTCAGAAAATCAAGATATATGTAGGGAATAATCCCATTTATATATTTTTTATTTATATATTTATATATATTTATTTATATATATTTATATATATTTATAAATATATTTATATATTTTATTTATATAAATATATTTATATTATTTATAATAAAATATTATTTTATGTTATTTATTCATTTAATTTATTATTTATTTATTATTTATTTATTTTATTATATAATATTATTTATATAAAATATATTTATTTATATTATATATATTTTTATATATTTATATATATATAAATGGAAATATTTATATATTTTATATTGATATATATATATATATATATATATATATATATATATATGTATATATTTCCTAGGGAAAGGAAGCAGTTAAGGAGAAACACATACACATGCACACACAATTCTGGGTCTCAATTCTAGGTCCCTATTATAAAATCAAAGTAGATTCCTCATAGGATCCCTGTGAGGATAAATGACATCAAATGTAAGGACACATGGTAATCATGGTGCGTTTGTGTTCATTTATTTTAAAGAAAAAGATAATACATGGTTCATCAAAGAAATTAAAACAAGAGCCATTTATAAATGACAGTAGTAAATGAAGGAGTTGGGTTGGAAAGGGAGGAGATGAGTTTTCATTTTTAACTTTACCAATTTCCCCTTTGTTTGAAATGCCATGTGTTAATTGTGTAGTTAGATGTATATGCAAATAAGAAAATGTGAAATTACTTCTGAGATGTTCACCAAATTCAGTGACATAAAAAGTATTCATTCCTCAGGCACTTGAATTTTAAAAACAATACAATCAACTATGTAACACTATACACCTGTGAATGAGAACTAGACGATAACATACAAACAAGGAAAAGTTTGTTTTCTTGGAACGGACAGATTATGGTCATCCCCTCGTAAATATTCTCTGATATGCCTGCTGCATCCCCTTTCCAATAGTCTGTTCTTAAGAAGATGATACAAACTGGGGTGCCTGGGTGGCTCAGTCAGTTGGACGTCCAACCAACTCAACTTTGGCTCAGGTCAGGATCTCACGGTTCTCAACGTGCAAGTCCCACACTGGGCTTTGCACAGATAGCGCAGAGCCTGCTTTTAATTCTCTGTCTCCCTCTTTCTCTCTGCCCCTCCCCGCTAGCGCTCGCACTCTCCCTCTCTCTCTCTCTCTCAAAAATAGATAAGCATTAAAAAATTTTTTAAAAAAAGATGACATGTACTATCAAAGATGTTCACATGGTCTCAGAGCACTGTGAGATCAAACCTAGCCACGTTTCCTGTTTTAACACTTACTTCAAGTTCTGACTCAACCTCCCCAACCTGCACAGTTTCTCCCCTCTAACTCTGGAGACTTTTATCCATATCAGTGAGATGCAGGTGGGTCCTACTGAGCTTCTGTGCCTCCTTAGTCAGGCCCAACAATTCCTCTAAGGATGAGACAGTTCCATCACTAGACTCCCCAGGGGTATAGGGACCAGTCATATGGCTGTCCTCCCCAGACATGGAGATTAACATAAGGCTCCAGAGAGATACGTAACTTTGAGGACCACTGACCTAGCTCCTTTATTTGGCAGTATATCTAACCTTCCAGGTGATGTCTCCTATGTTATTGTCTCATAACATAGGAGACAATATTATCTAACTGTTATTATCTAACTGTTCATGACCTTCTGCTTCATTTTTCCAGCTGCTCATGTAAATTCCTGCGTGCGAAGAGTGTATCTCAATCAGTCCTTATCAACACTCCTTGCTGCCCACTTCGCACAGTGTCTTGCACGCAGCTGATTTATCTATCACATACACAGAATGGCTCAGTGACATAGAATTCCTACATTTGTCCCTGTTTTTGAAGTGAGAAACTGAGGCATAGAGCAGTCAATTAAGGTTAGGGACCTCATTAGTACCACACAATGAGGAAAGCACAGACTGGCTGATCCAGGCCAATTATACTCTACCACACCACGTAATGCTTCCTACAGCTAGAAGCAGTTGGGCGTGGGGGGAGGGACAGATCACTTCCCTAGGGAAAGGAAGCAGTTAAAGAGAAAGAAAGAAAGGTTAAGGAGAGTTTCATCCAAAAATAACTGGTTTAATAAAATCCAAAGTTAGAAACCAGGTCATTTGTACCGAGGGAAGAACAGGTGAGCACAGTGGTTAACACAGAGACTGTGCTAACAACTTCAGTGCCTTGAAGCTAATTCAAAAAATCCAGGTGGATTGTAGCCTTGCATCACAAAAGCCAGCTTGGCAGATGGACTACCTGCTACATTTCAACTGCTGCCATCCCTCTTAGTCAAGTGCCTTGTGCAGTGAACATGCGGCACAACCATACAGGATAGCACCAGGTGGAGGAGAACACAACTCCAGAGTCAGGTAACCTGGGGTGAGAGCCCAATTCCCAAGCAGCTTCACTACGTGACATCAGACCTATCTGTGTTCCCTTCTCTACATTTTCTCATCTAGAAAATGAGAATGATTACAGTGCTTATTTCACATGGTGATTATAAAATGATTAAATAGTCCAATACTAGTGGCTTAATGTACAAGAAAGGTTTGTAAGTGTTGCAACTATGAAACTACTTTACTGTGCTTGACATAAGCCCAAAATGCAGAGTAATGAGATCTAGTTAGAGATATTTATGAGTCACACATTTGGGAATGGATTTGGGATTGGAAATGAAGAAAAAGGGAAATCGGTTCCTGCTTTTGTAGAACATTATGTAGTCTACTCTGAAACTAGAGCAAACAATTAATGATACAAATGCCACATCATTAGTGTTTCTCTTCATTTAGGAAGATTTAAGCATGCAAAAACCTAGACCTCTCAGCAAATGGACCTATTTCCAAATAGGAATTGTGATATGTATTTCCACCCACTAAAAAATTGCGAAAATCATTTCAATAGCACTTTAGGGTCCAGCACCATACCTAGTACAACAGATATTTGCCAAACGCATGGGTTTCATTGTATTCCTTCAGAAATCAGGAGCAGTGGACATCTTCCTGCTCATTAGTACCTGTGATTCCTTTAGTCCCAAGCTGATGGCAAGTTTCTTTCGGTCTGTTTTGCTGATATATTTCTGCTTCTGAAACATTTTCTCCAGAGCCTTTCTCTGATCCTCAGAAAAAACAGCTCTTCTTAAAATACCCCGCCGAGATTTGGAGTTCGAGTCCTGGGTCAGGAGGGACAGCACATTCTCTTCTCCTAGAGGGGGAAGACATATACAAAACCTGGTTAGCTTTATTAGTAAGGAGAAGTCAGTCTGCCTTTCCCAGGACAGCATCTTCCTTCTCTGTACTATGGCCAAACACTCTCATCTCTGAACTCGGCACACTTTGAGCAGTTCTTCTTCCATGTTTTTGGTCATGGACTCCATTGAGAATCTGATAAATGCCCTTCGCTCCCCAATGAGATAAAAGTACATCTGCTCGCCCTCCCAATTTGGGTGCCATGTTAGAAAGTCCATGGTCCCATGGGGTGCCTGGGTGGCTCAGTTGGTTAAGTGTCCGACTTCAACTCAGGTCATGATCTCATGGTTCATGAGTTCGAGCCCCGCGTCGGGCTCTGTGCTGACAGCTCAGAGCCTAGAGCCTGCTTCAGATTCTGTTTCCCTCTCTCTCTGTGCCCCCTCCCCACCACTCATGCTCTCTCTTTCTCTCAAAAATAAACATTAAAAATTTTTAAATTTTTCTCTACTTCTTCATTTATTTATTCATTTGTTTTCTCTCTCAACAAAGTTTGAACACTTACCATATGCCAGGCCGTCTGCTCAATGCTACACATTGAGAAACAAGATAAATATATTTTATTGTATGCATTACCTGTAAGATTTAGTGGAAGGCATTTATTTTTATTTATTTTATTTTTAATTTTTTAAAACTACTTATTTTGAAATAAAATAAATAGCTTTTGAATTTTCAGTATTGTTCTTTTCTTCCTTTTTTTTTTTTTTTTTCCAGAGAGAGACAGCGTACGCAAGCAGTAGAGGGAGAGAAAATCTTCATCATGTTCCACCGGGAGGGCCTAGCATGGCCCAATGCAGGGTTCGATTTCCTGACCCTGAGATCATGACCTGAGCTGAAACAAGAGATGGATGCTCAACCGAATGAGCCACACAGGTGCCCCTGGAAGGCATTTACTCAACTAGCATCACAAATGTAAGGATGTATTCCTAAGGAGGCTGCCTTGGGAGCACAAAGCAAGGGTCTGATCTTAATCTGGGATGTCAAGGAAAGCTTACAGGAGTCTGAGATGTTCAATCTGAGAAAGGAAGTTTGGAAGACCCCCAATCACCACCACTCCCCAATCCAAGTGATCATCAACTCCTTCAGGTCAGAGATATTTACTATTTTTTCTGCCTTTTGCACAACTGGTTCCCACCCTCTGAGAGTTTACTTCATCATTCACCATTCATTCATTCATTCATTCATTTGGCTTTCCAGCTGTGATAGGCAGAACAATGGCCTTCCCAAAGATTACATACTATGTATGTTCCCTAGAACCTGTAAATATGTCTTATTACATTACAAGGGAAAAGTAAGGTTCCAAGTGTAGAATCAGTTGCTAATCAACTGACCTTGAGATTAGAAGACATCCTGGGGTATTCTAGGGTATCCAGGTGTGCCTAATGTGATCACAAGGGTCCTTATGAGTGGAAGAAGGAGAAAAACAAGGAAGTCATAGTCAGAGATTTACTCTCTCTGATGCTACACTCTTGCTTTGAAGATGAAGGAAGTGGCCACAAACCAAGAAATGCAGGCGGCCACTAGAAACAGGGAAAGGCAAGAAACAAATTCTCCCCAAGAGCCTCCAGAAGGAACACGGCCCTGCTGACACTTGATTTTAGTCCAGTGAGACCCATTTAAGGCTACTGAACCCCATAAATATAAGATAATAAGCTTCTATTGTTTTAAGACAGGAGATTTGCAGAAATTTGTTACCACAGCAAAAGGACACTGATACCTGGTATCAGACTAACTGAGCTTATTTGAGGAAACCAGACACAGAACATGGTCCCTGCCCTTAAGGAGCTCACCTTCTCATGGGAGGACTGACACATGAACACCACAGCAGAATATAAGCACCAGTGGAGCAGGGACTCCAGTTTATGGCTATAGCTGGTATGCATTCTGGTGCTTAATAATTATTTCTTTAAAAAATTTTTTTAATGTTTGTTTATTTCTGAAAGAGACAGAGAGCGTGATTGGGGAAGGGACAGAGAGAGAGAGGGAGAAACAGAATCTGAAGCAGGCTCCAGGCTCTGAGCTGTCAGCACACAGCCTGATGCAGGGCTCGAACTCATGAGCCATGAGATCATGACCTGAGCCAAAGTCAGATGCTCCACAGACTGAGCAAGCCACCCAGGCGCCCCAATAATTACATCTAAATAAAAAACCAAATGAATGCCTTAAGCCCTAGAATAGAATGCTCTATGAAATTCTCTGGTATCACAAAGGAGGAAGTAATTAGTTCAGAGAAAGCAGGTTGAGCCAAGTCTAAAAGAACAATCCAGTTCAAGAGAGAAAGAACCAAGGCCAACCTAAGCAGAGTGACTGCATGTCTAAAAGCACTAAGGCACACCTATAAATACAGAGAACAAACTGATGGTTGCCAAAGGTGAGAGGGGTGAAGGGCTGGGCAAAATGAGTTAAGGGGAGTAGGTAATACAGGCTTCCAGTTATGGAATGAGTAAATTATGAAAATAAAAAGGCACAGCACAAGGAATATAGTCAATGATATTGTAACAGTAATGTATTGGGACAGATGGTAGCTATGCTTGTGGCAAACACAGCATAATGTATAAACTTGTTGAATCACTGTGTTATACACCTGAAACTAATATAACCTTGTGTGTCAACTACACTCAACATTTTTCTAAAAAGCATTAAGGCATGAAGTAATAAAGTTTATCTGAGGAAAAGTAAACAGTCTTCGAGGCTGGGGAAAGGCATGAAGCAGCAGGTGCAAGCTGGCACCCTTATCCAGCCTGCAGATGGGCTTTGCTGGTCTTAGAATTCTGATTGAGCTGTCCACATTTCATAACTAGGAGATTTCATGTGAAGTCCAGGTTTCTGACATCTCTTCAAAGGGAACCACACTAGGCTCACCTTCCCAGAAAGTAAAGAGCTACCAGAGAACGCAGCAGGTGCCCCCTCTTGATGGAACATGTGGCCCCCAGTCTGTCACAGCCTCACCCAGCTTACCAGGCTCTTGAAGACATTTGGACCTTTGACATAGAGATTAGAGTGGAATGGGGCCAGAGCATAGAAGATTATAAGAGTCTGGGACATTATCCAACAGTAGTGAAAATCAAGAGGAGATGTTTAATCAGGGTGTGACATGATAATGATAAACACACAGTACTCTGTACCATTATATTTACTCTGTGTTAAGCCACTGACACACATTAATTCATTTAATCCTCCCAACCTATGCCATCAACATTACATACTATTATTCTCCCCATTGTACAGATGAATAAAATGAAGATCAGATAGTTTAAAAAACTTTGTCCAAGGGCACATGGCTAGGGTTTCAAACCCAAAACAACTCATTTCAAAACAAAGGCTCCCAACTCTACACGATATATTCTAACACAATGTGACTTATATTTTAGGAAAAAAGTGTCAACAGATGAATAAATCTTGTCAAATCTCCTTCTGCAATATGATACTTCCTTTCCTATTGGCTAAAAGATTGCAGATCATCTCCCAATGTGTCTCTCAGCCCTGGTTTATATCTCATTCTGGTTCCTCCTCACATTGCTAGAAGGACCACTGGCCTCTCCCTCTTTCCTTCCAGCTCTGTTACACTTGCATCTCCTTAGAAATGCCATAGCTTCTGGGATGTAATCCAGCCTAATTCTTTGCAAAGGTCTGCTTTTACTGATGCTCTATCCATCCATTCTATCATGAGATCTTGGTTAGTTTTCCATCTAGAGCATCATTTCTTTCTTTTGCCTGTCATATGCCAAGGCCATATCTTGAAGTCATGTTTTGGCAACTGCATTCACTATTTATCAAAGATTTAAGTAGCTTTATGAACTCTTGGTCAATAAAAAAAATATATCTCAATATGTTCTTTTTCTAAATGCTCTTCTCTGAATTTTTCTTGGTATAGAGACTATGGAATTGGCCCTCCTGCCAACAGGGACTCAACTGTTGGGATGATGTCTCTCCAGGACAAAGGACTTTGAAAGATGAGATACAGAAGAACTGGGCTTGGATCACTGCACTTATCTGTATGACTTAAAGCAAGTCACTCAGCTTCTTTCAGCTTATCTTACAGGGTTGCTCTAAGGATTTGATGACATAATACAAGAAAATTTCAGTGCCTAGCCCACAGTAAGGATCCCACAAATCTACCCACTTCCATTTGTTAGATTTCATTTGATTCTTTTTCTTAAAGTTTATTTATTTGGGGGGGGGGGCGGGGGGAAGCACAGAGAGAGGGAGACAGAGAATCCCAAGCAGGCTCTGTGCTGTCAGCACACAGCCTGATACAAGGGCTCGAACTCACAAACCATGACCTGAACTGAAATCAAGTCAGATGCTTAACTGACTGAGGCACCAGGTGCCCCAGATTTCATTTGATTCTTATAAGAACCATATGGCACAGACATCCTCTGTATAGATGAAGAGGACCTTGTGAATCAAAATTCTTGGCTCCTTCCTCTGGCCCACACTGTTTCTTTACTCAGATGTTACAACATGTCAAAATGGAAGGGAGGAAACACTTATAAAAGCCAGGGTTCCTGTCTGTGACTATAAGCTTCTGCCCCCTGTCCTGGACCTGCCTGTGAGCCTGACTACATGGTAGCTCCCATACAGCCTAATAACTGTGTCCTCAAATTTAGCATGCCCTATCACTTGATTTTTTGATTCTGGCATTTTTAATTTGTTAATGTATATAATCTATCATTATAATAGCCATATGTATTAAAAATTGGGGGAAAAACTAAATATGCAAAGGTAAAGAAACGTGTATGTATATTATACTATATCCACTTGGTGAAATTATTTAAAGAACTATGAAGATCAAGCAGCAGCAAAGAAAATCTGCTTTAATGCGTATGATAAGATCCATACTATGCTTACAACTAGATTCAAATGCAGGGAAAAAAAAGACTGAAAAAGCAAAAATAAATACTGAAATAGGGTACTGTACAGTTATGGACAAATAATTCATATCTATTCTGCATTTTAAGTGTGGTCCTATTTTCTAAGGAAAACAAGCAAACACTATAGCAACCTTTTTGGGAATAATCTGGTGGAGTGATTGAGATGTCACTGAGTGACAAGTGAAGATGAACCCAATCCATCCTTCAGGTGCTCACAGTTGATAAGTGAAGATCAATCCATCCTTCAGGTGCTCACAGTTGATAAGGAGAGGTCCAAGAAATATACAGACAGCCACAACACAGTGAGATGAATAACCACAGACCACAGCAGAGAAAGTATTTAAGAGCCAGATGAGAAGCCACTTAGACTTGGAAGCTAACAGAGTAAGTCCTGAGAGAGAGGAACAGCTAGAAGAACAGCAATTCCTCTTGCTGGCAGCCTAGACAAAGGCAGGCAGAGCAGAGGGATTAGCATTTGCAGACTCACAAGTGAGAGGAGGACATGGAAAAACACAGTGGATCTGGAATCTCACACAGCTTGGTATCTCCAGACTGTGGGGTATGAATGGCAGAAACACAGGAGATAGCTAGATAGGTATATTAGGGCCCTGGTGGGGGCAGGGGGAAGGTTTTGCCTGAAAGAAGTTTATGCTGTAACTTACCCTAGAGGAAAGCCTTTCAAGGAGCACCTAAAATGCTGCTACTCAGCACTGTAGAAAGGCCTGTATTTTCTGAGCTAATAAAACTTTTCATATCTATGGGGAAATGCACAGCAAATTTATGGACCCTACAAGCCTAATTTTTAAAAATCTACATACATTTTTTTCTCAGCAGAGATTTTATAAGTAAGGACCATGATTCTCCCTCCTTTAGCCCCTTCTTCACCAAGGTCTACAAGTTTAAATAAAACAATGGGGTAACACATTTCAATATCCCTAAAACTTTTATTAGAAACTCATACGTTTTCCTATAGAACTATTTTCAAGTAAAGACAAAGAAGATTCCCATTGAGAAAATCTACAAATAAATTATTCTCTCCAATGTGGTAAGTACTAACATTTTGGAAGTCATGGACCCAAACCAGACTCAATCTCTGAGAAATCTGGAGTGGTTATGAAGGTCAAAGGGTTAACTCCTGGACCTGGCACCCTACAGACCTACAGTGAATATGATACAACTAATGAATAAGCAAAAAAATACAGCAAAGATAAAGACTATGACATTCTTCCTTTCTTTGCTAGCTACCTGGTTTCTTTTAGCACTCCTCTCAATACACAAATCCTGCTGGTTTTCATTAGGTGATATGCCTTAGGTTCCTACTAAAAGAATATTTATGATAAGATGCTACTTATACCGTTGATGCTCCTTTCCATGTCTCCCCACAGTCTTTTATGGGCTCTCTCTGGATCTAACCATAAACCAAACCACAGAACCTACACTACCTCCATTCCTTCTAAGCCTATGAATATGTGCTCAAGTCTCTGCCTGCAAAACAAACATACAGACTTTAAGAACTTGTTGGTGACTCAAAATTCTTTCAGAAACTACTAAACTGTTATAAGCAACAAACACCTAGTAGAACTATGTCTAAACTCATGACAAATGTCTGACTTGTATGGAAACTTCCAGGTGACAATAAATTAAATAAATAAATAAATAAATAAATAAATAAAATAATATAATATAAAAATAAAAATAAGCAGATATAGGGGCGCCTGGGTGGCGCAGTCGGTTAAGCGTCCGACTTCAGCCAGGTCACGATCTCGCGGTCCGTGAGTTCGAGCCCCACGTCAGGCTCTGGGCTGATGGCTTGGAGCCTGGAGCCTGTTTCCGATTCTGTGTCTCCCTCTCTCTCTGCCCCTCCCCCATTCATGCTCTGTCTCTCTCTGTCCCAAAAATAAATAAAAAATGTTGAAAAAAAAATTAAAAAAAAAAAATAAGCAGATATAGAGTTTAAGACACATAGAAAAGAGGCTTTAAAAGCCAGGGCCACCAATTCAATGTGCTACAGACTCTACCAATTTGGGAATATCACTATTTAAAATGTGGCTTCCATATATATGGGGCTCAACAGGTACTACTGTTATGTGCTCAGTACATACAGCATGTCATGTCATCTTTACAACAATCCCCAGAGGGAGGTATTACCATCCTAATTTTCCACAGGAAAAAAACTAAGGTGCCAGAAAGTTAGGCTGTGCACTTGAAGTCAGTGAGACCAATCAATATTCTTTAAAATTATACCAAAGATTGTCAAAGTTATGAGTAGGCAAAGAGGTAAGGAGGTGAGAAGAGTAAGATTAAAGCGGCAGAGTGACCTAGGATAGAAAGTTTCAAAGGTGTGATTTCTGGATCCTAAAATGGCCCCAAGGACCATTCCCCAGAAAATCCCTGTGTGACATGAGCCTGGTGAAGGGCACTCCAACTTGAGGTGTGCTGTGTGTAAATGACACGTTCGTGGAGGAGAGGAAGGAGGGTGACAGAGAAACAGAGGAAGGAAGGTGACAGGAGGGTTGCATTAGATAACTAATGGAACCCTTCATATTTTCACGTGTGGGGATGTGGTGTGTGTGTGTGTGTGTGTGTGTGTGTGTGTGTGTGTGTTTTATGTAATTCTTGTGGATTTGAGGCTTGAAAAAAGAAGATAGTGCCTTCCATGGCTCACCTTATTTAAACTAGAAGTCTACCTTCCAATCTCTATATAATCTAGTACTTGGAAATGCTGTACTATAACACTTCATTACCATATCATATTCATTTGATTTAGTAAAAATCTTTCCCTTATATTAAGCCCAAATTCAATTTCCATTAAACTCCACTCATTGGTCCCAATTCTATCCTTTACATCTATACTGAATATGGTATATCTAATTTGACAATAACTCTCATGTTCTCCTTATTCTCTTCTCCAGGCCAAAAAAATACTCAATCACTTTAGAAAATTCATGACCAGACATATAGATCCTTTGCAATTTTAGTTGCTGACTGCTTCCTGACCTGGTTTTTATTTGCTCACTGTGCCTTTTAAAGTGGGGCTCTAGAACTAAACAGGTTCTAATAGGCTGTCTGACCATTAGAGTTTAGTAGGACTATTTATCTCCCTTGTTCTGGGCATTCTACTTCTAAACACATAATCCAACTGCCCCATATCATTCTGTAGACACATGCTGAGCCAAGAGTATAACCCTTCCCTTCTTTGTTCTGTTCAGCCAATTCTCTTTCCTCTATTCTGTACTTGTGCTCTTCTTCTGGGGAATCTCAAATCAGGACTTTATTAGCTGCCCTGTTAGAGGTCCCACTATGGTCAGGCAAGGGCTGCAGACAAGATCAGGAACAAGCACCCTATATCTCTAAGTAGCTCTGCTCCCCATCCCCCAGCCTCCACTACTTATGAACATTTGGGGAGAAAGGGAACTCCTTTCCTGGAAAGTTACTCAAATACTTTCACTGCCTCTGTAGAACCGTTGAATAGAGCCATCAACTTGGAAAATCTATTGTCTTTGAGTCTCCAACTCCTTTAAACATTCTTCCTGGTTGACCGACTGTCATTTATCTCTGAACACCCCTCCCTTCACTATTGAGAAGTCAAAACCTATACTCAACTTACTGCATAAAACTGCTTAGGTTTTCAACAAAATAATCATGCTTCTTTCTTTATTAGCACATAATGCTGCATCCCTCTGAAGATCTGAGAGTGCTAACAATAAATCCTCACAGAAGGACTGTTATAGGTCTTGTTGCTTTTCTCAGGGCACCCAGACTCCAGCTGAGAACAGTGAAAGAGAACACAGGCAGGTCAGGTGGCAAGAATACTAATCAGAGCATCGCCCATCTTTGGCAGTGACGCCCAAGACCAACCTACGTTCACAATAATAAAAGTAATGGCCCTTCCCTTCTGTAGTCAACAAAATCCTAAATTTGAATTTGGACAGTATGTGATGTTCTTTTAAGTTTCACAAAGAAGAGGAAATAGCAAAATGATCTTAAGATGTAGAACAGAAGTTCATTTCCCAAGGAAGAGGCAGAGCAGTTTGTCCCAGAATATTTTCCTCCTTGTATTTTCATCCTACTACTCTAAATTTAAACTTTGTCTTTTAATGCATAGAATTGTTGAACGATCACATGCAAGTTGAGTACTCAAAGACAAAATGAAATAATTATCTGATTAATTCAATTAGCCATTCTACCTAATTAAGACTCCCGCACTTTTTCAGGTGTTTTTTTTCCCTCCACAAGTTTCCATTTCATTTTAGCTGAGAAATGTGTGATTTTGAAAAGAACCTTATGGATGTAATATCAAAGATTTTCCTTCCACTGCTTTGGGGGAGGGGAGAACTTTTACCACTGCCTTTTAATGTTTCCCCACTGTAAGGGTTGTGCTTAAATAGCCTATTAAACTATTTATTATATGTGAGAAGGGCACTGGATGAATGATTGTTTCCACATTGCAACAACAAATCAATCATAAATCTAAAAGGTTAACAAGAAAAGCGAAATCAATTTTATACAAGTGAATCATGTTACAAGAGTCAAAATGATATTTTACTTGCTTGTTAGGAACCTGTTGATCCGATCCTACACTTTAGAAAGAGTGAAGTCAATTTTGTGAGGGCCACCGATTTCATTGCTTATTAAAATGTTTAGTATAAACCTTGATTTTGGCTGTCCACACATGTCAGCACATTTTGGTTGAAATTTAATACAAGATTACTTGGACAGTTCATTTTCCTCCGTCTGTGCAATGGAAAAAAAATGTAAATGCTTGGGCATAAAAACTGTTCTTATTATTAAAAAAAGAAGAAAAAAAAGAAAATCTAGTAAATGCCTTAAATAAAAAAAGATTACTGTGCAGATGTAAGCCTTATTAACGTTCTTTGGTATCATGGTTATTTATGTAAAATTCTTTATTGACAGCCTAAATCCACCATTTCATTATTATTTGCTGCTAATACGATGAACATTATAAACAAAAAAATAAAAAAGTCATTTCAGATTTATAACTAATGAGACACCAAAGTTTATTAAAAACACTTGTGGCATCTCTAAAGTGTTTTTAAAATGCCAACCTCAGAAATGGAGACAAACCAAGTACAGCATTCTCTATGCTTGATCTGAGCTGTGCTGATTTACCCCTTATATGTTTTATTAAATAAAAAAGATAAACATAGGACTTAATAGGCCTCTAGGGATAGATGCCACAATATATAACAGTTACGCCAAAGGCATAAAGTGGGAAGAACTGAGAGGCAGATGGAGGAAAATGAGTCTTGCTTAAAGTAATTTTTCAAGCAATTGAGAGTATGATGACGTTCTCTAGGAAATGTCTTTAGAATTACTTTTATGTGCTCTATTTATCAAACTGGCCTGGGCATTAGTGTAAAGTGTAAAGTAATTTACAGGGCTTAGAGACTTTCACCAAAACATTGCCATGAAATGAATAAGCATATACACGCACACATACATGAATGTCCACCTGTTACGTGGGGGTTTTTTTCATATTTATTTTTTGAGGGGAGGGGGCAGAGAGAGAGAGAGAGAGAGAGAGAGGAGAGAGAGGGACAGAGGATCTGAAGCAGGCTTCCACGCTGACAGCAGTGAGCCCGGTGTGGGGCTCAAACTCGTTAGATCATGACCTGAGCCAAAGTCGGATGCGTAACCAGCTGAGCCACCCAGGTGCCCCTACACAGGGTTTTTTGTCCATTACGCTACATTGCCAGAGAGTCTTTAAAATAGAAGTCCAGTATGATATCAAAGGGAAGTAACGGAAACTAGGTGTGGGATCTCTTTTAATCCCTACCCCAGGAATGCAACACCAAAGATTTAATCTCAGAGACGCCACAATGCTATAGTAGCAGAGATTTGGGACTTACGTCTCTACTCCAGCAGCCTCTCCCTGCTACTCTAATATATGGTGACAAATGTCTCCTTAATTTGCACAACAGTTTTCAATTGCCCTCACAGGAGACCACCTTGAAGGAGCGAGTAAAAGGTTTAGTCATGGTTTCTATTTTTCTATTTGAATCAATACATTCTAGTTAAATGGACAATTAATAGGTCACTTCCAAAATAGTGGTGTATCAGTCCTGGTTAATAAACGATCCCCAGAGTTGATAATGGGCCCTATGTATTCAGCAAGTCCTGTATACACTCAGCTCATCCACTAAATCCCTTTTCAGGTGGACAGGGTTATATGGGAAGATGAGCTAGAATGAGTCTATAAAAGTCAGTTTCATTCACTGCTTTATTTTTCAGTCAAGTGCTTTAAATGGTGTCCAGAAATTCACTTGGAATGTGAGACAGGAGAAAAGATGGACACACAGAGCCTTGCTTTATGACCATACAAAAGGGCAACTGACCCTTGCCCAAGCCTTTTCCATGTGAAATGGCTCCTAAAGTTCATCTGCACAGTGAAAAATCGTGGTGAGGTCGCGTGTGGATGAGTCAAGTGAAAGTGACGATTGGTCATGGGTCTGTCGCCCATTGTGGCTGGGTCCCTGCCATGTAAAGTGCTCTGTGGGAAAGTATCGGCCCCCTAAAGAGATGCTCAGAAGGCTGCAGCTCATTAAACGGCCAGCATTTGCTGCCTCACTTGTCAGGAATCATCCTGTTGAGCAACTGCTCTCCTGAAACATTCATAAAACACATTCACGGGAGGCAGCAGGGACCTGAATCCAACCGTGATAGAGCTCTGTACTTCAGGCTGACTCAACTCCTTCTATTTCACTTTCCACCTGACAGAGGGGTTAACCTGAATAAAAGTTTTCTCTGGGCAGTTGAAATAAATGTGCTGGCCTCTACTGGAGTAGAGTAGAGCTTACTGGACTTCATCACACACTCAGAATCTCTGCCTACAAACTCTTATTTGACCTAGAAATCTCAAGATCAAGGTGAACTTTATTTCTTTTTAGTTCGACATTGCTCTTTTTGAGTGTGTATGTGTGTGCACGCATGCACGCTCTAAAAGTTTTTCAAAGTTGTTGTTCTCACTCCACCCCTGGACATTTTAAATTTTGAAATTTTTGAGGAAAAGTTCTCTTGAAAATATTTCCTACAACTCTGGTGGGTTCTTTTCAAGATCATAAAGAGGAAATATTTATCTCCTTTTACAATCTGGACAATTTTTATTATTTTCTATGAACACCTAGTGACTTTCTGTGTCACATTCTAAGTTGAATAGAAATTTTATACAACACAATTTCTTAGCCTTCCTTCTTTCTTTTTTCTTCTCTAAATGAGTATTGCTACACGTTTCAGAAAGAGCCAAATCAGTCCCTCTGAGATCTTTTATATCAAATGGAAAACAAGTCACTTTCCTTGGTGTGTCAGCCCTGGGTTTCAATGCCATTAGAAACGGCTCACAATTGCTCAGTGTGCTGAGGTCTGATAAATCTCTGGAAACCTCCTGAATAGGATCGCTGTGATTTTTAGTGAGGATTTAGCTCCTTGCCATGGCATTACCAATTAGTTTTCCAGAGCACATTAAATCCTGCTGCTTTGGTTTACAGAATAACTGAGGCATTGCTGATGAAGCATAAAAACTTACTTGCAAAAGCAGTGGGGGATGCTGGGCGCCGACAGGACCCACCACAGCATGCAGAGTAGAATGGTGAGGCACTCAGGAAGAAAGGTTTGGAAGACGCTGCGGAGAAAGCATTGATCTCATTGATGAGCCATTTCTTTTAGACCATATTCAAAATTCTAGTTTCCCAAAAGTCACTGAGTAAAACACTCCATTTTCTGAGCCTTTACTTGGCTGGTTATAACTCTGACTGAAATTAACATTATTCTAAAGTAGCCTTTATCTGTCAAAGAGATTACCACACATTTAATCAAGATGTGGAAGATGCAGTGGAAAGACGAGATGATCAAAACCAAACCTATAATTTTCTGTGTGGTCCTAATTACAAGTAGTACATATCAAATACTCCTTCATTCACAATATCCTAGAGCAACACACAGGACAACTATCTGTGGTGATGAATGTCCTTTATCCCCACTGTCCAATATGGGATCTATTTCCCACATGGCTCCTGAGATATGTGGCTAACGTAACTGGGTAACTGAATTCTCAATTTAAGTTATTTTAAAATAAATACACTCGTGTGGCTAGGAGCTATCATATCATTGAATGGCACAGCTCAAGATATGATACTTACCGAGGAACAAATTGAAAGCAGAAAGTAAAAAATTAAATATAAAAACCAATTTGAATGTTATATGCTTAAGTTTAATTTTTTAGAAGAGATTATATTACTCTACTGTTTATTTTCAGAAAATTCTTCAAAATAGTTAGTTGGATTCCAAAGTGGTAAGAGATAATCTACTGAGCAATTCCATAACAAAACGTTTTTTTTTTTTGTTCTGATCACTTTTACATGTTCAAAAGTATTTGAGAATAGCATTTTATCTCAAGAGAAACTAGTTAACCTGAAGGTATCTGTGTTTATAGTATAGGGATTTACCATATATCTGTTCTGCTCATTTTACTAAACTATACTATTCATAACATTTTCAATACATGTACACGGAATAGGTATCATTACTCTTATAAGGAAAGAAATTTTAAATTCTGTTTCTCAGTAGATGATAAATAGCTAAAAAGGATGTCACAGAACATTAGTAATAGCTCTTCTTTACTGAGCACTTACTATATGTCAGGCTTTGGTTAAACACCTTAAATACCCCATGTCCTTTAGCATAATGAGATATAATATAAACGTGGGTGAAAGTTCCTGAAGGTGGACAACTTGCTTTTGCTATCACATACCCAAAAGAGTACATAGCACATTGTAAATGTCAGCAAATTTTCAATAAATGAATGCATAAAACCAAGCCTAATAGTTCATTTTCTGTGTGGTCATAATTATAAGTAGTAATTAGTAAAACTAAGAAATAGGAAGCCTCTCTCGACCTTCTTACGAAGAGAATGAGGATCAGGAATGAACCCCTTCCCTGCTCCCCAGACACACCTTGAAATATAGTATCATCCATAACAGATGACCTTGAAATCTAGAACATGACTTGAAAATAAATATTTTTATAACTCTCCCTACATATTCAACGGCAACTTTTTTCTTATTTTAATCATATTTAGTGAATATTATTTTGATACGAATACCATACCTTTTTCAAGAACACAGTAATTTCAGACTTGTATTTTAACCAAGTGATAAGCATGTGTTTACTTTCGCCAATATTTTTGAAGGATATATCAAAATAAGTGTATTGCCCAATAAAAATTTAGGTTCTTAATGCCTTCAAATTGCAAATTAGTCATACATGCAGGTTTTTTTCTATAACATAATGGAAAGTTGCCAATATTCGTATTCTTAGTTTTTTAATATCCAAGTTTTCAAATAATAAAACGTTAGTCTTAATGATATTTCAAGGGGTGCCTGGCTGGCTCAGTCAGCGGAGCATGCAGCTCTTGATCTTCGGATTGTGAGTTCAAACCCCACATTCGGTGTAGAGATTACTTAAAAATAAAATCTTTTAAAAAATGATACTTTGAAAATATAGCAACTAAGCAAAGTATGAAAAGGAAATCCATCTTGGTGTTCAAAAAATTCTATAAAACTTAAAAAACTTTTTTTTCTAAATAGGCTCCATGCCCAACTTGGGGCTTGAACTCACCACCAGACCCTGAGATCAAGAATTGCACATTCCCAACTGAGCCAGCCAGGCACGCTATAAAACTTTTTAAAAATTTTACTGTTATCATAAACTGTTCTAACACTGACTATAAAACCACCAAAGAAAAGATAAATCATTTCACTTTAATATCTTATGAGAAAATGGCACTATTTAGGCAGAGTTATATTTTCCAGTATTCTAGGAATATCTGAAGTACTTTGAAAAATAAAAATCTATTTCTACATATAAAAATTGTCACATTATGTTGATTCTCAAGCATTTTCTGTTAAATTATTTCATCTCAAACACTCCATATAATTAAGTCACGGCTACTGTGCAGTTTGGCACAAAATACAATGCTGCATTTACATACATGTAATAACACATTTATCATGATAGCTGGAAAAAACACACATGAAATAAGCACACTAGTGATACTATTAAAATAACCATGCATTATAATACATACAAATTACAAATTTTATCATTCTAGCCAAACTGTTTCTCAATCTAACCCTATGGCCTAAAAAATATAAAAATAAAAGATAAAAAAAAAATGAATGGCTCATTTGAGACAAGCAATCAATTAATTCATTTGTGATAAACGAAGTTCTGAGATATACAATCTTAGTGTTAAATTTAACCAGAAGAAGTTTTCATTGAGTAGTTTGTTATATTACTATGTATTACCTTATCTTAATAGAGTGAAGCTATAATCAAAATGACATGCCATCTACAGTAATAAACTCTTGTGGCTAAGGAACTACATGTGACATGACCAGGCTTCAGGTTCTCTTGTGTAGAATTTCCTTACCATGTTAAAACATCTCTTTGACATACATATATTTACACAGTCAATTCATGGTTTCCATACATAAACACACCTTGTTGAAGCTGGTTTCTGTGAAAATTGTTGTGAAATTCCAATTAAGTGCTCCATTTTTTTTTTTTTTACATGTGCCTACTTTGACATAAGTCAAATGCTCATCCAGCTGAACCTATGACTGCAGGGGTGTCAAATGGCACTAGGAAATAACCATTTTAAACAATGAAATGCATTAAAGATATATATATATATATATATATATATATATATATATATATATTACAATTTTAAATGTTTGTCAATCATATACTTTTTAAAGGAATAGCAAGAAAGGAAACTCAGCTGTGATGAAAACAAAGTAACAAGTTGATAGATGTGTTAAAACTTTTTTAAGTCTTTGAGAACTACTTAGAAGATGCTCTGAAAAGGACAGAAAATGCACTGCTATGAATTGAACACACGCTATCTCATCCACTCATTAGCATTCAACCTCAAATGGGTATGCATCTGGAATGTGAACGCTGTTTTCGGCAATTTTTTTTTAATGTTTATTTATTTTTGAGAGAGACAGAGACAGGATGCGAGTGGGTAAGAGGCAGAGAGAGAGGGAGACACAGAATCCGAAGCAGGCTCCAGGCCTTGAGCTGTCAGCACAGAGCCCGACGTGGGGCTCGAACTCACGAGCTGTGAGATCATGACCTGAGCTGAAGTCAAGACACTCAACCAACTGAGCCACCCAGGCACCCCGGCAATTTCTTTTTTAAAAAAGGACAAGAGAAACACAAATATTTTAGAATAATATTTAGTTATTAGCCACGAGAGATCAGGGTTTCATGCACAGATACTGCCAGTTATTCATAAGAGCTGGAGCCCAGAAAATGGACACACCTCCCAAGCTTTCCATAAGAGAAAATCAAATGGCCTTTCCTATCGAAAAAAACGTACACTGTCAGGTTTGGCATGATGTTAGGTTCTGTTAGCACAATACTTCAGGATACTCCGAATTCTGTATCTCACCAACAAACCTAATTTCCAGTTTCTGTGGAAATCTGTTACCAGTTACCAATAAATAACTTAAAACTTTTGGAACTAAACTGTCTGAATCCAAATGACTAAAATCACTTATTCACAGAAAACCTCATGAGCTTTTCACTTCTTAATAAGATATTCTGACTTATCTGGAGCCACAGAATCAAAATACCTATTAATTATTTTGAACATTTATCTAAGATGGAGACTTAGAGCCAATTTAACGGTGAACTGGCCTGATTTCTTTTTAAACTTAACAAGATGGTTCTGTGGTACAATCATCTCATAGCTGAGGATGGTTACGAGCCTAACTACAGAGAAATTATTTTCAAAAGTCTGTCATTTAGAAAGCAAGCAATAATTTTTAAATTGCTTTTCTGTTGTTATTTTCATTCTTCTTTTGCTGATGGAGAAGAACAATGGGTATTTAAATGGGGTGAAACCACATTCTTCTGATTGTCAGTGGAAAACTGTGGTACTAACTGACTTGAGTTGACGTTTCAAAGAAAGAGTACTAAAGACCACTAATAAAACCTTCAAATAAATTTCAAGAGTCCACTGCAATGCTATGCCAACTGGCAGCACCTTTTAAGAAAGATGGGGAGAAATGAAAGAAGGTTCCAAGATGCCTTATTAAGGCATCTTTAACCTTTGGTTAAAGGGTAAAAAAACACCTCAAGGAAAGAATAACAGGGAGCTAAATAATTTTTTTTAATGGTTTTAAATGACCTTTTTCAAGTGCCTGGTACATGGGAACCATGAATAAAGAAATCTAAACTTCTGACCTGAAAACAATATACAACTGGAATACAGTGGACCCAAAAATGAGACTCCAAAGAATAGCAACCAGCAGCCCTGAGTAGTAAGATCTAAGAAATATCACTCACCTAATGAGGTGTGATTATCACACACCCTGGAAGGAATTCATTTATGTGATCCACATGCAAATTTACCTTCAGTCACAAGGGAAAGCAAGTTAAATAAATTCATCCTTTATCTTCCTGCTCATCAGAAAACAACAGAAGTCCACATTCTTTTCCTCAAGTATTTCAGACACAGAAAAACAAAGGTCTTAATGTTCTGGTACAGCTCATGAGAAGATAAATCAAGTGCAGTGTCTACTTCTTTGATGCTGTGCTTTTAATTCTGTGCAGATAATATTTATTGCATCTCTAGCAAGTGCCACACAGTGTACTGGGACCACAAAGATGAAAAAGGATGGTTTCCTTCCCCAGAAGAATTTCTATTTAGTGTTTCTTAACTTACAGATTTCTGTCTGCTGGTCAACGAAATGAAATGCAAATTTTTCTGTTTTCCAAATTCAATTTTCCTCTGTAAAATCTGAGGCATTCCCCAAGAGAGAGATGAAATTTGAAAAAATTCACATTGTGCATCCCTAACCGTTGGTTCTCAACCCTGCATACACGTTAGAATTATCTAGAGTGCTTTCAAAGATACAGAGGTCCAGGCCCCATACCAACCAGGTTAAATCACCAGCTAAGAGTGGGCTCCTTAGCACAGCATTGTTTCAAAAGATGCATAGGTCATTATAATACACGGCCAGGATGAGACCACAGAAAAAAACACAAAACAATGTCTGACACAGCAGGCACTCAATAAATGTTAGCCTTTACTCCTGCCATTATTACAGAATTTGAGATCAACAGTAAGACAACATATAAAAAGAAGCCGCATGGTCAAGACTTCCAGTGAAATATAAACAAGTAAAAAGAAAAGACTATTGTCAAGAGGGCTTTGTCAAAGAAGGCTTTAAGCAGCAACAACATCTTAACCCACACCTTGATTTGGAAGGTATTTGGAACGGCAAAAGAAGAAAAAGAAGGCATTCCAACAAGGAAAGGTGGCTTGAACAAAAGGAAAGGAGGCAAGGTGGGACACGTAGGGCAGGTTAAGGAGACCAGCCTGATGGCTGGCACAAGGCGAAAGGAGTGAACAATGTACTTGGAGGAGCTAAATGTAGCTGATGGAATGAAGGTGTTGCAGAACAGAGTATTTCTATTTGATCTGATCGTCAAACGGGGATAATTAAGGTTTTCCTGAGTAGCTGGGTAATATGAGGTAGCAGATAATTAAGGTTTTCCTGAGTAGCTGGGTAGTATGAGGAAGCCTTATTTTAGGAAAATTCACCTGGCAGTACCGGATGCGATGTGGTGGAGAAAGGAGAGGCTATATGGAAGGATCCCACTGCAGTAAAGATTTGTTATAAGAACAGGTAGTGAGGGCACCAGGGTGGCTCAGTCTGTTAAGCATCTGACTATTCCGGCTCAGGGCATGATCTCACGGTTCGTGAGTTCGAGACCCGCACGGTATTCTCTTTCTCTCCCTCTCTTTCTCTCTCAAAATAAATAAAGAAACTTAAAAAAAAAGTTATAAAAAAAAGAAGAGGTAATGATAACCATTTGTGTATACATGGCCACTAACATCTTCTCTAGCCTCGCATAATGAACAAATGGGTAGGGTATGGCTTCTTCTCAAGGTGCGGGCCTCAGTTCATCGCAATCACCAAATATGATCAGTATCTCTGCTGCCTCTCCCTTCAAGTGGTCTCTATTAGCAGCTCTGAAAAACTGAGCTAAATTTAAGGAAATCCATCGCTTTTTATTATACAGTCGATGTCACAGAAGAGAATGGCCTAACAGAATAGTTCTTGTAGCTCTCAAATTCTAAAAGCCTTAATGAAGACTCCTCAAGCTCCCAGCTATTGCACTCTGTGTGACTAATTCTTGCACTGGTCTACTCCACCAGGAGACAACAGACCTGGCAAGAACTGTATCTGATAGGGGTTATCCTGATTTCACCCTGTGGCAGACTTTAAATGGCTACAAATTACCTGGGTCTCAGTTTCCCCTTCCTTTGTATTTGGGATGGTCTTGCTGCCTTGTTTGACCAAAGGATACAGAAGAAGTGATATTCTGGAACATTCCAAGGCTAGATCATAAGAAGCCTTATAGCCACTGCCTAGGATTCTTGCAGTGTTTGCTCTTAGAACTCTCCCTTTCATAACCCAAGCATCAAGCTGTTAGAAGCTCAAGACACTTGGAAAGTCTACTTGTAGATTGTTGTAATAGCTCTAGTTAAGCACCCAATCAACAGTCAGCCATGTGAGCAGCCATTTTGGACATCAAGCCCAGTTGAGCCTTCAGAAGACCATAGTCCCAGCTGCCATCTAACTGCATGAGTTTCCATGTTGAGAACCACTCAGCTGGGCCCAGTCAATCCACAAGACTGTGAGAGAAAATAATAAATTGCTCCTTTAAGCTTCTAATCTTTGAAATAGCTTCTTATACAGCAATACCCCTTTCACCAATATTTTACTTATGGTGGAATGGTAGAAAGGAGTCTTTCACATCTTTCCCTGTTATCAGTAGGCTTTTGTGGTATGTGTTTGCAAGTCAAATGCTGACTTTAATCTCTTCTTATTTTGAAATGAGGACACAGAGGCTCAAGGAGGTTATATGAATTGATTGGAATTATACACTCAGTAATATAAAAATCTTAGACTTGAATCTAGGCTTTAAAATTACAGAAATGCTGCTAAAACCAGCTCCAAAAACTGTATTTTTAAATTTACCTAATTTGCCATTTTTGCTTTGGAGAAATTGTTGGCAAACTTTTGCTATAAAAGGCCAGATAAATACTTCAGGTTTTGCAGGCCATAAATCTGTTGCAACCATTCAATCTGTAATACAGAAGCACCTGTAGAAAATATGTAAACACACAGGAGTGCCTCTTTTCCTGCTTGAAAGAATGGGACTGTCTTCTGGTTTGAGACCCAATATAACTATAGAATTGGTTAAATACACCTAAACTCAATCCAGCCCTAGGAGAGTCTCTTTAAGAAACATGCCAGCAGTCATGGTTTTTATTCTCTTTCAATGGACAAAAATCTTTCCAAAGAATAACTTACTAACTCCTTCGCATATTTTAAATTTAAAAGTTATTAGAGATTTAACCCTTTAAAGAACAAGCAATTTTGAGTCCTCTCAAGAGGACTGGTAAAAATTATATATTGTATGTTCTATTTCTGACAGCCACTTAGAATTAATAAAATTGAGGTTGTTGTGGCAAAGTGCCTGAACACGTAAAAGAAACGTTAGAAACCTGGTTCATCTTTGGGATACTGATAAACAAGGAGGCAATTAAGTATTCAGTAATATACAGAAAAAGATGTGAATTTTCTTTCTTTCCTTTTCCCAGATGCTTTGGTTCTAAAACAAAAGTCTAAAAACTTTAGAGGCTTTTTGATCTTTGACTTCAGAGAGAATTTTAGTGCCTTCAGTTTACTGTTCATATAACTCACAAAAATGTGCCCCTGAAATATTCCCAACTAATAGCAGGTTGACAAAATGAATAATGCTATTAAAAATGAAATCAGTTATGGTAACTTTATATAAAGTGATGAATCACTCTGCATTGCCAAATCAAGTACTGACTGGAGGCTAAAAAGAAAAAGGGAGAGATTTCATTAAAAGTGGAAACATTACTGAAAGTAAAATAAAATACTTTGGAATAAAATATACAAGGGTCTGGTAAGCGTATTATACATTAAGGCAAAAATCCAATTTCTTAGTAAGAGAGTATAAAATAGAAGCATGATCTAATGAAGTCTTAAATAAGGATTCTAACAAGCATTCCCAGATAAAAATCATGTTGTTTCTTTTTCCAATTTGCCTTTTTATTCCCGACAGACTCCAGGTGTAGTTGAATGAAAACTTATTTAACAGACTTAAAAACTGTGTACCTTCACTGTGAAAAAAAAAATCACTGTAATTAGGAAAACACCTTATTTGGAGCCTCTGTTAATCCAAGATTAAGTAGACAAACACTGTATTAAGAGCTACAAAGCAAGACCCCTTGAAAGACATAGTAAGATGTATTCTAAAGTTATAAAGAGTAACAACAGAAATAGGGTGGTGGAAAATAGGTTGAGTGTGGTGTAAATGAAATATTTATCCCCCCCAACATAAGGACACATTTATTTAAATATGTTAAAGATAAGAACATTTCACTTCTGTAAAAACTTGCATAGCAAAGAATCTCAAAGTATTTTACAAGCACATCTATTTCCTGTGCTACTTCCCTTACTTTAAAATTGCTACCATTTCTATCATTGTTCGGCAACAAACCTAAGCATAAAATGAGGTCTTACAGCAAAGGAGACTTTCTTCTGGTGGGCACAAGAACAGGAAGAAGGTGGCACACTCCAACAGGGATATAATAGAGTCTCATGCACAGCTTTGGTTCCAATGTATGAGGCACATTCATGGCAAACAAATGTGGATAAAATCATTGTCAACAATTCTTTTAAACTGCCCACAACATATGGCATCCTTTGGCTTCTGGCATGTAACCCTGAACTCTCTGAATCCTATGTTTATTTATACATAAATGTGTATACAATTGTCTGGGCATTCAAACTACTGTGCTCTTTTCTCTTGTTCATTTATTTATTTTTGAGAGAGAAAGAGAGAGAGAGAATGCACCCTTGACAGCAAGGGAGTTGGGGAGGAGCAGAGAGAGAGAGAGAGAGAGAGAGAGAGAATCCCAAGTAGCGGGGCTGGAACCCCTGAACCCCATGAGATCATGACCTGAACCGAAATCAAAAGTCTGACTCTTAACTGGTTAACTGACTGAGCCACCCAGGTGCCCCAAACCATTGTGCCTCTTAAAATAATCCTCAACTCCCTTAAGTCAATAAGAGGTAAGGGGAAAGTTCTAAAATGTTCCTACTTGCCTGCTGGATTTACTCCTATTTTATTATTAAACCTCAACAGCTTCAATACCTGTTAACAGATTGACATTTCTTGTTGCCTAAGTGGAGTAAAGAAGCACATGTCAGGGGTTGGGGTGGGATAAGTACTAAAGTCAGGGGCAAATTCAATGCATATAAATTGCTCCAGCCCAGGTGTTATTCTGTAAGGATGGTAACTGAGTCATTACTAGAAGGGAAGGAACTATTAGTCCTATTCTCTTCACTGCAAGAATTTCCCCTTGAATCTGAAGGAGTTCATTAACTTGAGCTGATTCTCATGAACTATGTAAAGTTATTAAATGTTAATATGTTTATATTAATATGTTCATATAAATCCAAAGGCATGTTAAGAAGATACAAAAAATATGCACATGTAGTAATAACATGGTTCAGTATTATCTACAAATTCCACCAAAGCAGTGGTTGAGGTGACGGCCTGAGGAAGGAACCACCTTTGCCGGATTTTCCATTCTCTGTCCTGATTCTGGGTCAGCATCACCAACATTCAAGATGCTGTGATTTGAATCTACCAAAACAAATCTAAAGCAAAGTGGTAGCAAAAATAAGTGAGAAACTCTGGCTTAATAAATCAGATCACAAAGTCTTCAAGTTGGACTAGATAAAACATAAGTGCAATTAGTTTAAGACAGAGTCATGGATTAACACATAAAGAGTATCTGGAACTGGGAGATGGGCAAGGAAACGAGGATGTACATTAATTTTTAATGGTAAGAAGCAATCCTAACAAGGGTCCAGAAAAATGCTACGGATCTGGTTCCATTTCTGTACTACACAGTACAACTTACCTGATAAAATTACCTAAAAAATAAAAAAAAAAAAAAGAACTCACCTATCCAGAAGAAACATGTGCTTTCTAACCCTTAAAAGGAGTAGCTTCAACAATCAATAAGTTACATTCAGAAAATTACCTTTATGTCAAATATTTTTAAAATGTTTAAATAACAAATGTTATTAAAAGGCAAGACTCCACGTATTTTGAATAAAACTGGTGACATAACCAAGAGAAATGTAAAATTTTCAGCTTTTTACATTTCAAAGCTCTTTTATATATATAAACATAAATATTGTAATCTAGCACAATATTCACCCAATAATGACATTAATGAACTTTTCAGGAAGGATCTCTGATGATTCTAATTTACTTGCAGAACCTCCTGGTTTCCCCTAATAAACTATAACAGATCTAAGGACTCAACCCTGGATCTATCTTCTATCTACTACCTTCTATTGCACTGTGCCCCTCTCCAGCCTTGAGAAATACCCTTTGATTTCTAGAGTTTTTAAACTACATTATATATATATATATATATATATATATATATCCCCAACTGTTTTATATATAAACAACCTGACAACATATAGCTATGGAGAGTCTTTTTCCTACTGTAAATATTCAAAGACTTGCTAGTTTCCAGGGATGAAGAACTGACAGCTATCCTCTCATTTATTACCTATAAAATCTGTGTTATTGCTTAACTGTCATCACCTTGCAGATCCACAGCAAGACAAACAGGAAGGGCAATTTCTTTCCTTATGGACTCACATACAAAATCACAATCTGATGTATTATTGTGATACACGTAATCAGTTATCACTAGCTTCTGATATTCAATGAAAGACTCGCATAAGGAATACGAAGGTTTGGGACATTTTTTTTTTTTTCTCCTTCACAAGTCCACAGATGTTTCCACTGTTAACTTCTGACAAAAACAAAATTAGCAAGTGAAGTAATCATTGTAGAAAAAAACTGGCCTCTATGAAAATTAAAGCAGCGAACAGCTATGAAAATGCTTGGAAAGCCATACAGCAGTCCAAACATGGAATGCCACAGGGGCAGAGACAGTCATCCGTTTTGTGCAGTGACGATCCCAATGGTCTAGAACAGAGCCTGACACATGGGAGATACTCGGTAAGCACTTCCTGAACAAATGAAATAGATGGCATCATTAAAAATCGGTAACAAAGATAATGAAGCAGAAATGCATGCAGTGGCATAAATCCCCAAGTTAAAGGGCTCTGTATTTCACCAAGGCACCAGTAAAAGGAAGTCTGGGGTTTTCTCATTCAACATTTAGTTTGGTACACTCAACAAGACTGGGAAAAAAGTGAGTACTCAATATGTTGAAATGATTAAAAATCCCATTTTGTGATCCACTCCTAAGTAAGGGTCTAAAGGATTAGCAGTGGTTGTTCACTGACATCTCAGAAAGAAATATAAGGAAATACTGTTATCTTTTCAAAAACAGTAGCTCTTCTATACTCTCTATAGAACATCAATCACTATGTCGTCAGTCAGTTAATTTTCAGGTGATAGTAACCTTGTCAGCACTCATTAAAACTTCATAATTCTACACAGCAGCAATGAATTCCCACAACATTTGGTAGGACAAAAATCTGTCACTTAAATAAAACTAGGGCAATGTTCAGAAAATGACATTCTGTGTCAAATTACAAAGATAAATGAATGTAAATGCTGGTTTTAAGCAGCATATTTGTGGGCACAAATATAGAGAGTTTTAATTTTCTTAAGATACTTTTGTAGATTCAAAAATTAAACACACCCCTTATAAGACTATTTTTTTAAATAAACGGTTATTTGTTCAGAGGAAAATCAACCTAGGAGAATCTCAAATCTTCAATGAGGGCTCAATAAAACACCAGGAATAAATATGTGCTTAAACTGTATTAGAATACTTCAAAGGGAAATATAAATTCTCATATTCTCTTAACTATTCCAAAAAAAAAAACATTTTTGTATTCTGACACTTTAATAAGTGTACAAGAGTTAATACATCCTTGAAAATTTTTTGTAGTTAGGAGACCCTTTACCTAATAATTGCAATATTTTGAATGAAACAGATACACAAACCTCTTGTTCAGTTATTAAAATATCTGCCTTTGATTTGCATTTGGTTTATTTGAATTTAACCTGTAAAATCTACAAAGGGGAAAACTAAGTAACTTTCTCTGGTTGAGTAGCCAATCAGGATCAGGGGCAATTTAAGAATCCTTAAAAATAACTTCTATGAACACAATGCCAAACCACTAAAAGTTATGCAAATCACCATTTTTTTGTTTGAAAATGTTATTTTTTTGTGACACAGCATTATTTACTAACTCTTGTCTAGGTGAACCGGCTTTATACGTTTCTAATTTTCCAAACACTTCAAAAATAAGAGAGTGGCCCAAATTACCAAGGAACATAAACTCTGCCTTTAACAGTTATTTTTTCCTTTCCCTAGATGCAAAAGGCTTCCCAGGTTCCTTAGGTTTTACACTGTGTGAATGAGACCACTCATATAATTATATTTGTTCCATTCTGTTAATAACCATTTCAAGCTGAAAGACCAGGACAGGTTCTAAACATGTTAAGTTCTATACAGCCATTAGCAATAAATTTGATCTGGCAGTTTGCTGGGACAATGGAATCTGCTGAAAAAGCGTCTATTAGTCATTCTGGACAAACCCATCGGGATTAAAAGAATGAGTTAAGATCGCCTAAGGACGCAGCCAAAAAAAATTAATAATAATCCAACTAGATCTCAGCTTCTGAGTTTCCAAAAGGCTTCCCCTTTTTTTCACCGCACATTTCGGCTGCCCCTCCATACGCTTTAGCTAAAATGTGATTAACCCGTCCACATCCTCTGCCCAATCACACCACTTAGGTTTTATGCAAAAATTAAACCAAAATTGCCTTTCTTTTGATAATTTCCCATTTATTGGTGAACTTCCTATTCCAGGTGCCAATTCAGCTGTTTCAGCTCAGCACGAAGAAAAAGTCGTCCTTGATTTCCTTGCGCCTCCGTGATCCCAAATACTAAGAGCGGAGAAAGCCAAAAGTTTGCGCAACTCTTCTTCCAAAAATCTTTGCGAGCGCTCTTGAACGGCCCGGGCCTTCGCTGCAGACGCAGGAGCAAAGCCCCCGAAGCGGGCCGCGGGAACTGCCCAGGGAGCTGGTGTCCCGCGGCCTCCAGGGCTGGAGGCGGCGAGCAGAAACGCTGAACTTGGGAACAAGACGGGTGAAACTGGTCCAGCGAACCCAGAGATCTCGGGACTAGGGCTGCTCTTTCCCGCTAACCCAATGTGGGGCATTCAGGGTTTCTCCAGAAAGGCCTGAAAATCAAGGCAGCCCTACCACTTGTTGAAACAGAGAGGAAGCTGGTGGTATGGGATAGGGGTGGAGGGGGTGTCACAGTTAGTGGCTGTACCCTATGTACCCGCGAAGTGGCATCCCCAATAAAGCTCGAGACACTCGAGGAAGGTCCCAGGCCGGAGCGGATCCGGGCGCGCTGGGGCCAGGGCTCCCTTGGCGCAGCGCGCACCCCCGGGAGCTCGGATCCCGGACCTGCCGGGTCGGAGGCGCCGGGCGCGGCTGGGGAGGAAAAAAGCTGGCTCACCTGGGGCTGACGGCTGGAAGGTAGAGTCTCGATCCCCCGGAGCCCGGCCCGGCAGCCTGGCGCCGTCGGCCGAGGGGCTGAGCACTTGGAAAGCCCAACGCGTGCCGTACGGCGCTCCGCCGGGGCTGACCGGTTCGGCCGCGGGGCACAGCTTGAGGGGAACGGGGCTGGCCGGCAGGGGCCGGACCTGCGCGCCAGCTGCCGTGGCGGCGGCGGCGGCCACTAGAGCGGACGCCGGGCCGTGGTGCGGGGGTGGCTGCAGCGCGTGCGGCGGGGCGCCCCCAGCCCGCAGCAAGTTCTCGATCAGGAAACTCTTGCCCAAGTTGCCAAAGCCCGGAGCCGCGGGGAAGTTGAGGAGCGCGGAGGACGCCACCACGTCCCAGTACGCGCCGGCGTGGGCCGCCACGGCGCTGGGGAGCATAGTGCGACGCCCGCGGGCCGCCTGCGCGCCCGCCTCCAGCTCCGCGCGCCGCACCGGGCCCGCGCCGCTCCCTCCCGCCGCTGCTTCCCGCCGCAGCCTCCCGCGGAACCGGAGCGCGCTGAGCCCGGGAAGGAGGAGAGGGCACCGAGGACGCCGGCAGGCTTGGAGCGATATTATTTTTTTGGGTTGGGCGTTTTCTTAAAGGATGGGAGGAGTGAATGTGGGAGGGGGAAGCTGTGCGTGTCTCTGGCCCGCGGCGCAAGCTCTGGGGGCGCCGGGGAGTCCCTCCCGCTCCCTATGCAGATCCGGATGGTCGGTTTCTCTCTCTCTCTCTCTCTCTCTCTCTCTCTCTCTCTCTCAGAAGGCTGGAAGGTGTGTCCAGCCCATCCATTCATGTCACCCGGCCCACAAAGTGACAGACGCGGCCAACAATAAGGGCGGCCCCAGAGTCTGAGCTTTGGCAAAGGGAGGGGACGCGTAGCGGGAAGGTGGGCGTGGAGGCGACGTGAACCGGCCGCGCTCATCCCCTCCCGGCGGCGGGAGCCCTAGCTCTGGAGCCCACGCAGGCCCCCGGAGCTCCAGGGCGGTGCGCCCGGGGGCGGGCGGCACTCTCTTCTGGAGACCGTTCGGCAGACCACCTGTTGGGCAACCCCCGGCTCTCCAGTGTTGATGTCACTTTCAGGAACCGACGGGCATCCTGGGGAAGCTAACAGGCACTAGAGGCTTGAAGGACTGTAGTCATCAAATAGAGTCGCGAGTGTTACTGGGACTGTTGTGGTCCCGCAGATAGATGCAAAGTTTTAAAGAGTGGGTTGCATATGCGATGTGTTCCCCTTTCTTAAGGCAAAGAAAGTGAGTTTTTCTTGGAGACCTTTTAAGAAATTTCAGAGGTTCTAGTAGTTCGTTTCCAATCGCTTTTTTAAGATCATTTAGGAATCACTCCAGAAGAAATGTTCCGATAAATTTTGATCTAGAGAAAGGGATCTTAGTTGGAGGTGGTTAAATATTTGGGTCCAAAACCCGGCAAGAAAAGCCACCACCAACTTTTCCTAACCAAACATGGTCGGGTCCTCCTCCACAGAGCCCAGGATGAGAACACTGGATTATTTAGGATTACAGTTGCTCTCTTATCCCCCTAGAAATCTGGGTAGTTTCCAGTTTATTAACAGCCTGCTAGAGACTGGGCAGAAGAAAAAAGGGTGTGTGTGTGTGTGTGTGTGTGTGTGTGTGTGTGTGTAGTTAAAAGTTCCTTTAACCACAAGGCAATTTAAAGCTCCTCATTTTAGAAATTGTATCAATGGAATTTTAAAACGGTGACTTCTCTGTCGATTAACAATTCCCATTGCTACACTCCTGTGCAAATTCAGGTGAATTTATTTAAAATAAGATTTTTAAAAGATTGTGAAAGGTTTGGAGTTACACGTTTAGTTTTCCTCTGTATCCTAACAATAATAATATGGTTCCTAGTTTCAATTTACTTAAAAGCTAGACAGAGTTGCCAGGCTAGTAAGATAAATTTCCTTTTAAAAATTCACCTGGTTGATTTGTGTTTCATTTACTCTAAGGATGTCCAAAGCTTTCTAGAAATCCACCCTCCCTACCTGCTGCCAAACGGAAGGAAAGTTATTTGCAAGGTTGGTGTATGTTACTAATATTTGTTCACTTACTGATTTAGTCAACAAACTTTTCCTGAACATTTCATATTTATGGAGCACTTTTGGTGGTCCTGGGAATATATAGAGAAAAGTCTGGTCCTTGCTTTGTAGGGGTTCACAGCTTAGTGGGGAGAAAAACAAGTAATATCTGAGAAAGGGATTGTAATTTAGAAGGAAAAGTGAGAGAAAATCTCCAGAGTAAGATTCCTGTAAACTGAGTCTTAAAAGTTAGGGATGGGCTCTGAAGTAGTAACCTTTGAGATTAGCAAGGAAAAGAGAAATTACATCATCCCTGCCAGTCCTAAATCATAGCCACCATTTATTCAGTGTTTACATTTGGCCAATTATACACTAAACAGTTTGTCCATATTAACTTGTAAACTTCATAATAATTCTATAAGCTTGGTACTGTTTTTATTCCAGTATTACTGACGGGGCACAGAAAATTTAAGTAACTTTCCTAAAACAACACCACCACCAGAGTGATAAGGTTAAGATACTATCTAAGCCGGATGATTCCAAAGCCTTAGAACCTTTAAAAAAAATTTTTTTTACATTTATTTATTTTTGAGAAACAGAGTGAGACAAAGCGTGAGCAGGGGAGGGGCACAGAGAGAAGGAGACACAGAATCTGAAGCAGGCTCCAGGCTCTGAGCAAGCAGTCAGCACAGAGCCTGATGCGGGCTCGAACCCACAAACTGTGAGATCATGCCCTGAGGCGAAGCTGGACGCTCAACCAACTGAGCCACCCAGGCACCCCAAAGCCTTAGAACCTTTAAATTCAACTCCAGTCTCTTCACAGACCTATTTGCCATGCTAAATGGTGTCACCTGGCCATGCAAGGGAGGCTAAGAAATCAGTATCCTGTTCTATGACAATGCAGACTCGAGTCAAGAGGAACTGTTGGTTCACCCAACTTGCCATAGATAGGAGACAACTGGAGAAATCCAGACACAAAATGATGTGGAATTTATAGAATTAATGGCAAGAAAACAAAATGGAGAGGATAAATATTACAAAGGTTGAATCTATAGGAACGGATGATGCAGTTCTCAACTGGAGGTGATCCCTTCCTACTCAAGAGACATTTGGCAATGTCTGGGCATACTGTTGGCTGCCATAACTTGATGAGAGGATGGGGCAGTTAGACACTGGCACCTACTAGCAGGAAGCCAGGGATGCTGCTAAACATCCTACAATTCACAGGACAACAACAAAGGATTACCCAGCCTGAAATGTCAATAGTGTGGTGGTTGAGAAACCTTGGTTATAGAGGAAAAGGGGAGAATGTAGGATCACTTCTAGTTTTCTGGTTTAATGACTGAGTAGACCTAATTCATCAGGATGGGGACTTATAAGATGAAGAGAAGGTTTTACATGGACGTGTGAACAGAATGATGGAGATAGATGTTCTGGTTGTTTGTGAGAACATCCAAGGGGGAATGGTATAGTGAGAAGAAAAATAAGCCAAGAGACAAAGGCTGGGGAATATCAATGTTAAGGGGATGGATAAAAGAAAGAAGAGTCTTGAAGGAGACTGAAAACGAGCAGTGAGGATTTGAAAACTGAAACCAGAAGAGAGAATGGAGCCTTGGAAGTCAAGGGAGAGAAAGTTTCAAAAAGGAGGAATGACAGATGTTGGTTAAGAATAACTGCTGGTTTTGCCCAGCAGTTTCTTTTTCCAACTGGACAGACAGCTCCAGTGCATTTCCCAGTCTGCCTTTCAGACTGTGTATGGTCGGAATAAGAGGAGAAGCGATATAGTTCTCCTCCCATTCTGTCCCCTAAGGATTCACACAGTCCTCCACTCTTTGTTCTTCAGCTCCCAGATGCAGAGGTCCAGGGGATGAAGACGTCCCTAGGGCATGATGGAACCACAAGATGAAAGCAGCCTATGTCCCTGAATCACCACAGAGAAGGCACACAAAGATGAATATTTACATAAGCAGATCATGACATAAGCAAAAAATAAACACTTATTGGGTAATGCCATTAAGATTTAGGAGTTGGTCTCCACAGCCTATCCCACCTACCTTAATTAATATACTAACTCTGTAAATGCCTCAGATTGAAAAAATAGTAATTTGATTCTTAGTGACTTGGGCAAAAGCCTTTTCAAGGGAAGCAAAAGAAGTAGACATCAGTTTGTGCATGATTGAAGATGGATATAGAAGGTAAGAAAGTAGAGAGAGACAAGTTGAAGAAACGGGGAGAGCTTAAGGGAGTTAATAGGGTAAAAAAAAAAAGACATGAAAATATTATAAGGTAAGAGAAACGAGGCTGGAGATAAAAGTGTGTTTGGTGGAGCAAAGAGAGGTGGTAAGCCCAGCACAAGCTGTGTGGGCTCTTTACCTCTTGGTAAGGAAGTGTTCCAGGCCTAAAACCGAGTGAGCAGAATTCCGCATTCTTATGCAGAATGGAGCCCAAGGCTTAATTCTCACCCAGCCCTGTGCTCAGTCACTGATTTAGAGAACTCCTTGCCTAAATCCAACTATGATCTTAGCAGCATCCTGGGACTTGAACGCTGTCACATTTCCTGAAGTGAATCTTTCACACTGGATGTGAACTTGAAAGGGCTGAGAGATGGACATCATTGAGCTTATAAACATATTATAGGACTGTTTCTGTATGGGCTTACACATAAATGTTTAAATGTGTCGTAGAATTCATTCTGACATTTGCCTTCATACTTGGTCATGGGGCTATGGGGATGGCTCTAAACCTCTTAATCTGCTTAATTAGCTATTTGAAGCTCCTGATAACTTATGAAAAAGAACTTAATCGTTGAGAAAGCCTAATAGGCTCAGGCCATTTTGCTGCAGTGTTTCATTCCTTGAAGAAGCACTTTGGTCTGTGCTGAGATCTAGTCCAAAAAAAAAAAAAAAAGCATCAACACAAAATCACATGCCTTCAGCGTCAGACGGATGAGACCTATGGGCTAGCGAGGTATAAAGTAACAGAGTGTGAGTTAGCTATTAAAGAGGGGGCGGGGTGGAGTCGGAGGCTGCTAAGCAAAGCATGGGCTTAGAACTATTTGTATGGGTAGACCTGTTTGTCACTGGTCTGAAGAAGAAGGCTGGGGCCAGACTGTGTCTTATAGGTAGCGCACAGGATTTTGGATTTTGCCTTTGAATCAATGACATGTGTGCACAAGAAAAAAAAATGTAACTATATGTGGTGATGGATGTCAACTTAAACGTATTGTGGTAATCATTTTACTGTATATATCAAATCATATGCTATACACCTAAAACTAATACAATTCTATATGTCAATTATACCTCAATTTTAAATTGAGATATAATTTCAATTAAAATGCAATTTAAAATGCAAATGTGATCTCATATTTGCATTTCAAAGGACCACTACTGTGGTATGGAGGCTGTGCCAGGATCTGGAGAAGGTGCTGACTAGAGACGTACAAGTAATTCAGAAAAGAGATCCTGGGACTTTGGGCTGGGTTTGTGGCATGACCGTGGAGAGAAGCAGGAGAATATAGAGCCGTCTAGAAGATAACTGTAAATTTAGAGTGTGAGGAAGTCTTGTCTCCGTCAGAACCAGCGTGCTTGGTTTTATCAGACTGTGGGAAATATATAGCCCATTGTGTTTCCTGATATGTTTTGAATGCCAAGAAGTTGAGCTAATTTTAGAATTTAATTGCAGTAACTCTCTTAGCCTGTACTTCTGTTATCTCCACCTTCAGTTCACTTTAGATCTTTTGTGTTTATTTTGATGGCCCTGTTATATGTGAATCCATTTAGTGCAACTCCTCCAACCCTATAAATAATAAGCAGGTAAATATTTTTTCTTTTAAACACACATGCTTATTCTAAGAAGTAGAATTCTGTAGTGGAATCTAAAGAAGCTTCCCTAATTCCTCTATGATCAGTTGAATTCTCCCTTGGGGCAGGAGAGTCTCTGTGCTTGGTGGAGAGAGAAACTTGTAGCCCAGGTAATATGCACTCTGGATTGCTGACCTCACTGGCACCTCTGAGCACCTACTCCAACAATCAGACATTTTTGAAGAGAAGATGTAACTGTGAGGAATTAGTTCTGTTCTCAACTGAAAGGAGGAGATTCAAGAATATCCTTGTAGCCTTCTTAGTAACCACTGGAAATCTGGCTGGTGCAGGGTTACTCAGGGAGAAATAAATTATTTCCCAAGAACCGCTAACTATGTAGAATCTCTCCACTGCTCAACACCCACTCACGACTCAGAACTTGAGGCAGATTACATCTTAATCCTTAAATTAGAGAAAAAAATATTTTTTAAAATGCACAGGAATATGTTAAGAGGTACATTCAACCAATTCAACAATAATTACTCAATTAAATTCTATACAGTAATATACTTTCTTAAGTATTCTCCCATTCCCTCTGCCCCGCCCCATCCCCAAATACTCTTGGGTCTTCAAAATAAATTCTAAAACTCTGGCTTACCTCTGAAAGACATTTATAAATATGTTTCAGTTTTGATCTGGCAGGACTCATGCTCTCATTGTCCTCCTTTTCCTGCACATGTCTTTTCTGGCTGGCTCTGTGGGCTTTTTGTGTATTATTTTGCCATGCCTCAGGCATTGTTCATCTCCGTGCCCTGCATGCTACCTTCAAGCTCTATTTTACTGACTCTCTTCTGTAACTGGGAGACTTCCCAGTTTCTTTCCAGGCTATTCAACTTCTTTGGCATTCCTTGCTCGTTGATCATTTCTAACCACTTTTCCACTTGTACTGCTTGGCCCAAAGTGGAATGGGAGACTACTGAATGATTTTGAGGAAATTACTCTGGATGTTGCTGAGCGGTAGTCTTTTCGACTGTCCCTCATTGTCTCAGTGTCCCCACAGCCACAGGTGCCCCTCATTCATATTGAAATCCTACAGTTTTCTGGTTTGCCCTCAATCACTGCTTTGGACAAAAGGGAGGACACACATCCACATCGCACTGTGAATTTTGTCCTGTTCCCCAATGTTTACAACCAAAATAGTCCCTTCACACGAACATTAAGTGTTTTTTTTTGCATTTACTGCCAAAAGTATGAAGTACACACAGAGAAGTTAATCCCTTATGAAACTGCTCTGAGGCTATGAACCCAGACTCTCTGAACCAAATTTAGACGTGTCAGCCTCCTTGCTTTAAAGTGTCATTTCTCTGGCGAGGATTTGTCTCATGTAAAATGTAATAAGCATTTTAGGCAAATAAAATTAATCCCCAGAGGTTTTTTTTTTTTTTTCTTTCCTAGCCCCCCTGTTCTCTATTGAGTTTCCCAGCTTTGATTTATCTGGAAAGTAGAGTAATATTACAAAGCTTCTGAAGTAAGCATTGCTTGACAGCCGACCATTTAAATTGTGTGGTGTAACTCTCAAGTGACCCTCCTTATGTCACTCAAATATTCTCTCTTGTTTTCAGGCTCATGCATATATTTCACTCTCCCCATCATTTCATCTACACATCTTCCCCAGCCCCAATCCAACACCTCTGGTCCAACTACACTTCTTTCTTTTAACCTAAGCACAACCAACCTCAGGAGCTTCCTGAGTGAAATCTGAAACTGGCCCCCAGAACAAGAAGGGCAAGGAGAGACCTAAGAAAGAGACCACTCCATATAGGGCAGTGGCAGGTTGGATAAGCCAAGGCATACCATACAGATTTCTCTCAGGTGGCCACAAGACCAGTAGATCTCTGCATCCATCCACCAAATTTTAAAAGTTTATATAGAGTCTTTAACTGGGTTCAGTCATGTTATACTATCCAGATATTCTCAATACATTGATCTCTGAAGGCCATGTCCTTGAAAACACCTTCCACAATGGGAACAGTGGGGAAAGTATATACTCCAAGCACAGGGGGTGGGGGTGGGTGGGGGTAAGGAGCCTCTGATTGCCCATGCCCAGTGTTTAGTTCTATGGTCAACTGGCAATCATTCACATTCAGTGACCTCCTCCAGAACACCAACTCTTGACTGGCTCTTATAGTCTTACGTACCTTCCTCTTCCATGGTGTGTCTTGAGCAGTCAGCAGGTTTCACTAACATGGAAGTGAGTTGTCTGGTGGCTATCTGGCTGCACTGGATAGCCATTGTAGCTCTCTGTGGTAACTGTAGGCCGATATCACAACATCAGTAGAGGCACATGCAAGAGAAAACACAGATCATGAAAAGGATTCCCAAATTAAGTAACATTTTTTTCCACCAAGAGTCCCATGATCCAAACCATTGATTGCTAAGTCCCTTAGGCTATGGGTTGGATCACTCAAGGAGTTCACTTGTATCCTCATATGATTTAATAAAGATGACACATTAGTATACTCATCAGGTATGGACACACAGCACTTTGGATAATGGCATAGGTGCCTATTACAAGGCATTAGTAATGTCCAAGGCCATTCTATTTTGGAAGACAGTTTTTCTCATTAAAAACATTTCAGTGTTCAGTTAAGGACAGGCTTTGTTAGCCATCATTTAAGGTTTGCTGGGTGAATTTGATAAGGGCTTCTATACGTGCTATAATTATTCCTGGCCAATGGAGGAAACAAAGATGGTGGCCAAATGATTGTACTGGTGGAAAACAGGAATTCATGGACTGGTGGACTTTGAAGTTATAAAGGTGTTCACATCATCTTTAGTTGCGGTAGCATCATTACTAGGGTAAGATAGTGGTTGATTTCTTGACACTTTAGGTCTGTTATACTTTTGGGGTGAATTTGCCCCTGACTAGCTGACTTTTAGCTGCAGGTTGCTGATAATATTTGGTTGACTTGCAAAAGTGCATTCACTAAGAGGAGTTATTGTTTTTCTATTGAATAGGGTTAAAACTGATTCAGGTGGCTACTTGTTCCCATGGTTATAGAACAGTCACTTTAGATAAAGCTTGTAGAAACTTTAAATTCTCAATTCTCCCTTTTTCTCATTCATCCAGAGCTCTAGAAGAGATAATCAAAGATTTTCTAGATCTTACCACAGTTGTTGATTCTATTTAAAGCTATGGTTTATAGAGATAGGATTTTTAGATGGAGCATTAGTGTGATATTATCCTGTGTTTGTCTGGAATCATTTTAGTCATCTGTCAAGATGGTGATTATGCAGAAATATTTAAGACTCTGGACAACAGACATCAGATATCTATGAGACAAGTAAATATAAATAGAAGTATTTAAGAAGGCATCAGAAGATTCTTTAGAACTAGGTCTGATTGAGTAAACAATTCCCAAAAATTTCCTATGACCACCTTAAATAGCTAGGTGGCCTTTTTTTTTTTAATTTCAGTGTAGTTAATATATAGTGTTATATTATTTACAGGTATATAATATAGTGATTCAACAATTCTATGCATTATTCAATGCTCATCATGATAAGTATACTCTTAATATCCATTCTCCCACTCACCTTCCCTCTGGTAACCATCAGTTTGTTCTTTATAGTTAAGTCTGTTTTTTGGATTCTCTCTCTCTCTTTTTTTTCTGCTTTTTTTGTTTTGTCTCTTAAATCATATGGTATTTGTCTTTCTCTAACTGACTTATTTCACTTAGTATTATATTCTCTAGATCCATCCATGTTGTTGGAAATGGCAAGATTTCATTCTTTTTTATGACTGAGTAATATTCCAGTGTGTGTGTGTGTGTGTGTGTGTGTGTGTGTGTGTGTGAGAGAGAGAGAGAGAGAGAGAAGGAGGGAGACAAAGAGAGAGAGAATATGTGTGTGTATACTACATCTTCTTTATCCACTCATCTATTGATGGAAATTTGGGCTGCTTCCATATTTTGGCTATTGTAAATAATGCTGCAATAAACACAGGGATACAGGGATGCATGTACCCTTTGAATTAATGTTTTTGTATTTTTTGGGTAAAAACCCAGTAGTGTGATTCATGGATCATAAGTTAGTTCTATTTTTAACTTTTTGAGGAACCTCCATACTGTTTTCCACAATGGCTGCACCAGTTCACATTCTCGACAGTGCAAGGGGATTCCTTTTTCTCCACCTCCTTGCCATAACCTGTCATTTCTGTTGTTGATTTTAGCCATTCTGATGAGTCATCATTTTCCTGACCACGTGTGATGTTGAGCATCTTTTCATGTGTCTGTTGGCCATCCATAAGTCTTCTTTGGAAAAATGCCTAATGATGTTTTCTGCCTATTTTTAAGTTGGATTTTTTTTTTTTGGTGTGGAGTTATTGAAGTTCTTTCTCTGTTTTATTGGATATATCATTTGCAAATATCTTCTCCCATTCAGTAGGTTGTCTTTTAATTTTGTTGACTATTTCCTCTTCTGTGCAGAAGCTTTTTATTTTGATGTGGTCCTAATAGTTTATTTTGTTTTTGTTTCCCTTACCTCAGGGTCCAATCTAGAAAAAAGTTACTATGGATGATGTCAAAAAAAGGTATTGCCTGTGTTGTTTTCTAGGAATTTTGTGGCTTCAGGTCTCACATTTGGATCTTTAATACATTTTGAATTTGTTTTTGTGTATGGTTTAAGAAAGTGGTGCAGTTTCTTTCTTTTGTGTGTTGTCCAGTTTTCCCAACATCAGTTGTTGAAGAAACAGTCCTTTTCCCATTGGATATTCTTTCCTGCTTTGTTTAAGATTAATTGACCGTATAGTGTGGGTTTATTTCTGGGGTTTCTGTTTTGTTCCATTGATCCATGTGTCATTTTTATGCCAGTACCATACTGTCTTGATGACTATAGCTTTGTAATATAACTTGTGGTGCCTCCAGCTTTGTTTTCCTTTTTCTTTTTTTTTTAAAGTTTGTTTGTTTGTTTATTATGAGAGAGACAAAGAGAGAGAGAGGGGGCGAGCATAGGTCAGAGAGAAATGGAGAGAGAGAGAGAGAGAGAGAGAGAGAGAGAGAGAGAGAGAGAGAGAATCCCAAGCAGGCTCCACACCACCAATGCAGACAGAGCCCGACGTGGGGCTTGAATTCACGAACGATGAGATCATGACCTGAGCCAAAATCAAGAGTCAGATGCTTAATTGACTGAGCCACTCAGGCGCCCCTGTTTTTCTTTTTCAAGATTGCTTTTGCTATTTGAGGTCTTTGTCATTCCATACAAATTTTAGGATAGCTTGTTCTAGTTCTGTGAAAAATGCCGTTGGTATTTTGATAGGGATTGCATTAAATGTGAGATGGATTTGGGTAGTATAGACATTTTGACAATATTTGTTCTTCCAATCCATAAGCATGAAATATCTTTCCATTTCTTTGTGTCAGCTTCAGTTTCTTTCATCAGTGTTTTCTAATTCTCAGAGTACAGGTCTTTCACCCCTTTGATTAGTTTTATACCTAGGTGTCCTATTTTTGATGCAGTTGTACATGGGATTATTTTCTTAATCTCTCCTTCTGCTGCTTCATTTTTGGTGTATATAAATGCATTTCTGTACTTTGATTTTGTATTCTGTAACTTTACTGAGTTAATTTATGGGTTCTAGTAGTTTTTTGGTAGAGTCTTCTGGGTTTTCTACATAGAGTAACATGTCATCTGCAAATAGTGAACATTTTACTTCTTCTTTACTGATTTGGATGTCTTTTATTCTTTTTGCTGTCTGATTGCTGTGGCTAGGACTTCCAGTACTATGTTAAACAAAAGTGGTAAGATTTGACATCCTTGTCCTGTTCCTGACCTTAGAGGAAAAGCTCTCAGCTTTTCCCATTAAGGATGATGTTAGCTGTGGATTTTTCATATATGGCCTTTATTATGTTGAGGTATGTTCCCTCCAAACATACTTTGTTGAGAGTTTTTATCATGAATGGATGTTGTCAAATGCTTTTTCTACATATACTGAAATGATCATGTGGTTCTTATCTTTTACATTACATATGTGCCATATCATGTTGATTGATTTGTGAATATTGAAACATCATTGTATCCTAAGAATAAATCCCATTTGACCATAATGAATGATCTTTTTAATGTATTGTCGTTGTGGTTTGCTGGTATTTCCTTGAGGGCTTCTGCACCTATGTTCAACAGAGATGTTGGCCTATAGTTCTCTTTTTCTTTTTGTAGTGTCTTTACCTGGTTTTGGTATCAGGGTAATGCTGGCCTCATAGAATGAATTTAGAAGTTTTCCTTCCTCTTCTATTTTTTAGAATAGTTTGAGAAGAAGAGGTATTAACTCTTTTTTAAATGTCTGATAGAATTCACCTGTTAAGCCATCTGGTTCTGGGCTTTTTGTTTGTTGGGAGTTTTTTGATTATTGACTCAGTTTCCTTGCTGGTAATTGGTCTGCTCAAATTTCCTATTTCTTTCTACTTCATTGTTGGGAGGTTCTATGTTTCTATGAATTTGTCCATTTTTTCTAGGTTGACCAATTTGCTGGCATATAATTTTTCATAATCTCTCATAATCCTTTGTATTTCTGTGGTGTTGGTTATTATTTCTCCTTTTACACTGTGATTTTGTTTCAGTTCTCTCTCTCTCTCAATATTTATCAATTTTGTTGACCTGTTCAAAGAACTAGCTCCTGGTTTCATTGAGTTTCTATATCATTTATTTCTGTTCTCATCCATATTATTTCCTTCCATCTACTGGTTTTGGATTTTGTTTGTTGTTCTTTTTCTAGGTCCTGTAGGTGTAAGGTTAGGTTGTTTATTGGAGACTTTTCTTGCTTCTTGAGGTAGGCCTGTATTTCTATAAACTTCCCTCTTAGGACCACTTTTGCTGCCTTCCAAAGATCTTGGACCATTGTGTTTTCATTTTCATTTGTCTCCATGTATTTTTTTATTTCCTCTTTGATTTCTTGGTAGACTCATACATTATTTAATAGTATGCTATGTCACCTCCCTGTATTTGTTCTGTTTCCACATTTTTTTCTTGCGGTTGATTGCTAGTTTTACAGCTTTGTGTTGAGAAAAGATGCATGGTGTGACTTCAGTCTTTTTAATTTGTTAAGATTTGTTTTGGGGCCTAATATTGTGATCTGTTTTGGAGAATATTCCATGTGCACTTGAAAAGAATGTGTATTCTGCTGTTTTAGGATAGAATGATCTTTTTTTTTTTTTTTTTTTTTTTTATTTTTTAATATATTTAATTTATTGTCAAATTGGTTTCCATACAACACCCAGTGCTCATCCCAAAAGGTGCCCTCCTCAATACCCATCACCCACCCTGCCCTCCCTCCCACCCTGCCCTCCCTCCCACCCCCCATCAACCCTCACTTTGTTCTCAGTTTTTAACAGTCTCTTATGCTTTGGCTCTCTCCCACTCTAACCTCTTTATTTATTTATTTTTTTTCCTTCCCCTCCCCCATGGGTTTCTGTTATGTTTCTCAGGATCCACATAAGAGTGAAACCATATGGTATCTGTCTTTCTCTGTATGGCTTATTTCACTTAGCATCACACTCTCCAGTTCCATCCACGTTGCTACAAAAGGCCATATTTCATTTTTTCTCATTGCCACGTAGTATTCCATTGTGTATATAAACCACAATTTCTTTATCCATTCATCAGTTGATGGACATTTAGGCTCTTTCCATAATTTGGCTATTGTTGAGAGTGCCGCTATAAACATTGGGGTACAGGTGCCCCTATGCATCAATACTCCTGTATCCCTTGGATAAATTCCTAGCAGTGCTATTGCTGGGTCATAGGGTAGGTCTGTTTTTAATTTTCTGAGGAACCTCCACACTGCTTTCCAGAGCGGCTGCACCAATTTGCATTCCCACCAACAGTGCAAGAGGGTTCCTGTTTCTCCACATCCTCTCCAGCATCTATAGTCTCCTGATTTCTTCATTTTGGCCACTCTGACTGGCGTGAGGTGGTATCTGAGTGTGGTTTTGATTTGTATTTCCCTGATAAGGAGCGACGTTGAACATCTTTTCATGTGCCTGTTGGCCTAGGATAGAATGATCTTAATATATCTGTTAAGTCCATCTGTTCCAATATGCCATTGAGGTCATCATTTCCTTACAGATTTTCTGTTTGGATGATCTGTTCATTGATGTAGGTGGGGTGTTAAAGTTCCCTACTATTAATGTGCTACTATCAGTTCCTTTATGTTGGTTATTAACTGTTTTATGTATTTGGGCGATTCTGTTCTAGGTGCATACATATTTAGAGTTGTTATATCTTCATGCTGTTTGTCCCCCTTTGTGATTATATAATGTCCTTGTTTGTCTCTTGTTACAGTCTTTGTTATAAAGTCTACTTTGTCAGATATAAGTATTGCCAACCCAGCTTTATTTTCATAGCCATTTGCATGGTAGATGTTTCTCCATCCCCTCACTTTCAATCTGCAGGTGTCATAGGTCTGAAATGAGTCTCTTGTATGCGGCATATAGATGGGTCTTGTTTTTTATCCATTCTGTCACCCTGTGTCTTTTGATTGGAGTGTTTAGTCCATTTACAGTCAAAGTAATTACTGATGGATGTGTATCTTTTGCCATCCTATGCCATCTTATTGCCATTCTATTACTTGTTTTATGGTTATTGTTGTAATTCTTCTCTATTCATTTCTTTCCTTGTTTTCTTGTCTCACCATAAGCTGCCTTGTTTAGTGATATACTTGGATTCCTTTCTCTCTTTTTTTTTTGCATATCTTTTACTAGTTTTTGATTTGTGGTTACCCTTATTAGGTTTGTATATAATGTCTTCTGCATATAGCAGTCTATATTAAGTTGTTGGTCATGTAAGTTTGAACACATTGTTTACTCCTCCCCCCTCGCACGCCCCCCCCCCCTACATTTTAGATAGATGGTGGGAGTCCCTTGGCTGATTTTGCCTTTGTGCTTCCTACATTTCTTGTTCTCACATATGGTCTTTCCTTTCCACTCAGAGTCCCCTTTAACATATCTTGTAGAGATGGTTAGTGATTGTGAATTCTTTTAACCTTTGTTTATCTGGGAAACTCTTTATCTCTTCTATTATGAAAGATAGCCTTGCTGGATAGAGTATTCTAGGATGCAGATTTTTCCCTTTTGGCAATTTGAATATATCATGCCACTCCCTTGTGGCCTGCAAAGTTTCTGCAGAAAAATCTGATGATAGCCTATGGAGTTTCCCTTTTATGAGACTGTTTTGTTTTTTCTTTATGCTTTTAAAATTCAATCTGTATCAGTACTTTTCATCAGTTAATTACTATGTGTCTTGGTATAGACCTCCTTGGGTTGATTTTGTTGGGGGCTCTGTGGCTCCTGGATCTGAATTTCTGTTTCCTTCCCCAGATTTGGAGAGTTTTCAGCTATTATTTTTTCCAATAGATTTTCTGCCTCCTTTGCTATCCCTTCTCCTTCTAGGATCCCTGTAATGCAAATGTTAGTATACTTGATGAGTTGCTGAGTTCCCTAAGTCTATCCTCATTTTGCATATTTTTTTTCCTCTCTCACCTGCTCAGCTTGACTGTTTTCCATTACTCTGTCGTCTGGGTCACGATTCATTCTACTTCCTGTAGTCTGCTATTTATTTCATCTAGCATGTTTTTAATTTCATTTATTGTGTTCTTCATCTCTGGTTCTTTTTTATCTCTTTGTTAAGGGTCTCACTGATGCCCTCCACTCTTTTCTCAAGTCTAGTGAGTATATTTATGACCATTACTTTAAATTCTCTATCAGGCATCTTACTTATCTTTGTTTCACTTAGGTCTCTTGCTATGGTTTTGCCCTTTTTTTTTCATTTGGGACATATTCCTCTGTCTCTTTCTGTATGTTATGAAAGTCAGCCACTTCTGCTTTTGAAAATAGTGACCTTATGAAGATGAGGTCCTGTAGTGGCCTTGCAATGGAGTGTCTCCTGGTTACCAGAAGCTGGCAGTTTAGGATGTCTCCTATGTGTGTTATTTGCACTCTGCTGTTGGGGCTGATCTGCTTTTTCCTTCAGTCCAGTCAGCTGCAATGGCTCTCTTTGACTGTTCTGGGCAGAGTTTGGTCCCTGCGATGATAGTGGACTAGGCTAGAGCTGCCTTGAGCTTGAATTGAGTTAGACCAGGCATTTGCAGAGACACAGTAGCACCATACCACAAGGTGCTTTCCCTGTGTTGTCCCCTGAGAAGCTTTCATTGGTGGGCAGGGCCTATAACAGACCAGCTGTCTGACCCCAGCCCACTGCTGGGGCCACAGTCTGACTAGTATGTGTGGTTGCCTTTCCCTCTCCTTATGGCAGAAGTCACTTTGGAGTGACTGTCAGAGATGCTTGCATACTGCCAGGATTGTGGCCCTGGTTTGAATGGGCTCTGGCCAAGACTGTAGTGGAGGGTGCAATCCCAAAAAGCATGTGAGGTTCGGATACACAGTTTTAGCAAGGTTGCATGTTGGTCCTCCACCAGAGGGGACCTGCCACCATACTGCTAGGACCAACGTTACATAAAGTGTGCTGGCAGGGAGACAGTGCTGGCATGGCTCATACTGGTTTTCTGTGTGGAGGGAACCCATAGCACCAGGACTGAGGCAGGCCTGGCTGGAGAAGACAGATTTGCCAAAGCCAGACAGGGCAGGGTGTAAGCAAGTTAGGTAATGAATTATGCGCTATGTTGATTCCTGCAGATGACCATGTATTTATGCTGGGGCCTGGGGAGGGAAATGGTACCTGCTAGCTCCTTTGTTTCTGCAGGAGTCTTCCAGAGATCTCTGTCTCTCCAGGACACATTCTGAGATTAGTAAATAACTCCCTCTCTATGCCCCCAGGCCTTTTCCAAACTGTTTTTTCTGTCCTGTATCTCTAGGGGCTGTTATTTGTGCTGTCTTTTTAAGGGTGGTAGTTCAGTTTCCCTCTTGCTCTCCTGGCTCTCCCAGAGCCAAGCATGCTGATTTTTAAAATTATAGGCTTTAAGTCCCACTGGTTATAAAAACTCATGAAATTTGTCCTATACCTATTGTTTTGTTTGTCATATGAACTTTGCTTCTGTTATATTATTTTTTTATGTATTGCAATTTTGAATTGTGTAATCATTTCTAATGGAGTTGTATCTTGTAGAAATCTGCTATCATCTGACTTTCATGGGTATCACTCTAGAGATGCTTTGTGGCTACTTCTGCCAATTTTCCCTCATCTGCCAAGATGAGGTCTTGGGAAGATGCAAATTGAAGAATTGAAACTGAAACCCAAGCTATGTATTTTAAAAGAATAATGCCATATTGTATCCTGTAATTTCTAGTTGTTTTATATCAGTAGGTTTTGTTTTTATTTTACAGGTCTATCTCAGAGTTATTGTGGCTTCAATTCCAGATCACACATAAAAGTGAGTGTCACAATAAAATGAGTCAAATGAATTTTTTTGGTTTTAAGTGCATATAAAAGTCACATGTACACTATGCTGTGTCTATTGTGTATAATAGCATTATGTCTGAAAAATGTACATACCTTAATTTAAAAATACTTTGTTGCTAAAAATGCTAACAATCATCCTAGCTTTCAGTGAATTATTGCTTTTAGTGGTGGAGGGTATTGCTTCAGTGTTGATGGTTGACCGATTAAGATAGTGCTTGTTGAAGGTTGACATAACTGTGGCAATTTCTTAAAATTAGATGTCAGTCTCTTGCTGTTTCTACCACCTCACCTCTGCACCCACCTACAAAAAGGGACTAGACACTGAGGAACGACAAGTACAAGGCCAGAGGTGAGTGCATACTTGGTTTTTAAGAATCGTAAGGAGGCCAGTGTGGATGCAGCATGGATATTTGGGAATTTAATGGAAATGTTATTGGGAGATAACCTGGAACCAGGTCATTTACAGTTTAATAGGTCATCAGAAAGGCTTTCAGTTTTATTCTAAGTGTGATGTGCAATGACCTAATGAAAGGTCAAAACAAGGAAATTACATGATTTGGTTTATATTATGGAATAGTCACTCCAGCCTCCAAGGAGGGAGTTGGAAGAGAAATGAAGTGGTCCATATGAGGAATAACAGTGGCATGGCCTAGGGTTGAGGTAATAGTGGCAATAAAAAGTGGTCATACTTGGGGACTACTTTGAATTTCGCTCTTACATTTGCTGATGGATTAGGAGTCAAGGATTACTCCTTTTAATTTTATCTAAGTTGCATGAGATGCTATGAGGTGCTATGAAATCACTTTGGTGTGTTAGTTTGGGATGCCTATTAGACATACAGGTAAGGATGTTGCTTAGGGCATTAGATACAGGAGTCTGGAGTTCAGGGGAGAATTGAAGCTCAATATATACATTTGGAAATCATCAATATGTAAGTGGTATTTAAAACAATATAATTGGGTTAGATCATCCAGGGCAGTGCTTTCTAATCTTTCTTATGTCACTGACTACATAAAAAATTATAATAGCTGTATACTTGAAGAGGCAAACAGACAAAATTGTGTGAAGCTAGAGGTGATGACCAGGAACCTCCAGGAATCACATCTCAGAAACGTTTATAACCTGTGTGCTCACACTGGTTAGGACAGTAGTCAAAAAGCATGCCATGGTAACTTCAACACTTAGAGGTCACAGAGTAGGAGAGTATTTAGCAAGAGACCGATAAGAACTTGCAGGTGGTAAGAGAAAATTAGTACCATGTGGCATTCCAGAAGCCAAGTAAAGAAAGTGATTCGAAAAGGAAAGAGAATCAACTCGTCCACTGCTGCAGTTAGGTTGAGTAAGAGGGGGATCAAGAATTGACTATTACCTGTTTTAGAGATGAATGAACTGAGGCTCAGAGAGATTTCCCAAGGCTGGGGATGGGTCTGAGAATCTACATTTTAAATAAGATTCCAGGTGATGAAGATGCTGCTAGTTCCTGGATCACATTGACCATTAAGGCTTCTAGACCAAACTCTTTTGCCTAATTCTTTTCTTTAATTCTTAAATAGAAAACATATATTTTAAATGTCTATTTATTTTGAGGCAGAGAGAGAGAATGAGCAGGGGAGGGGGAGAGAGAGAGAGGGAGACAGAGAATCCCAAGCAGGCTCCGCACCATCAGTGTGGAGCCCGACATAGAACTTGAACTCACCAACTGTGAGATCATGACCTGAGCTGAGATCAAGAGTTGGACGCTTAACTGACTGAGCCACCCAGGTGCTCCTGTAGGAAATACTTTCTTAAATAAAATGGATTATTAGATCGGGAAAATTGAGATTTTCAAGGACCTTAACAATTATTATTTTAGTCTAGTCATGAAAATGAAAGCCTGATTAGAATGGGTTCAAAGGATATCATAAGTGAAGAGAGAGTGGCAGTGCATTTAAGGAAATCTCTTGAAGAGTTTGACTCTAAAGGGGAGCAGAGTAATAGAACAGTATTTGAACGGAAATGTGTGAGGGATTTTTCATTTTCTAAGGGAGCTATTATAGCATGCTCCTGGACTTAAAAATAACCCAATGTTGAGGCACCTGGGTGGCTCAGTTGGTTAAGCGTCCAACTTTGACTTGGGTCATGATCTCACGGCTAGTGGTTTCGAGCCCCATGTTGGGCTCTGGGCTGACAGCTCAAAGCCTGGAGCCTGCTTCGGATTTGGAAAGCAACTCTATACCATTTACACAGAGTTTTATTCAGGGTAACTTACTGATAGGGGTTCAGCAGATGATAACCCATGTCATTATGCAGCTATTCTCTGCAGTCTAGGCCTTAATCCACAGCTTTTATAGAGTGAGAGACATTGTGGTGTAGTCAAAGGATATATATCTTAAGTAGTGCCTTCTGTGAAGATACAACAAAAAGAGAAAACTGCAGGACACCTGGGTGGCTCAGTTGGTTAAGTGTCGGACTTTGGCTCAGATCATGATCTCACGGTTTGTGAGTTCAAGCCCTGCATCGGGCTCTGTGCTGACAGCTCAGAGCCTGGAGCCTGCTTTGGATTCTGTCTCCTTCTCTCTCTGCCCCTCTCCACTTGTGCTCTATCTCTCTGCCTGTCAAAAATAAATAAATGTAAAAAAATTTTTTTAACAAAAGAGAAAACTACAGGCCAGTATAAACTACAGGCCAGTATCCCTGAGATACAAAAATCCTCAAAAAAATATTAGCAAACCTCATACAACAATACATTATAAAGATCATTCACTACATTCCGGTGGGATTTATTCCAGGGATGCATAGATGGTTCACTATTCACAAATCAATGTCATACACTATATCAGTAAAACAAAACAAAACAAAATCATATGATCATCTCAATAGATGTAGAATAAGCATTTGACAGAATTCAACATCCAGTCATGATAAAAAAAAAAAACTCTCAACAAAGTGGAGTTAGAGGAAGCATAGCTTGACATAATAAAGGCCATATATGAAAAGTCCACAGCAAACATCAGACTCAGTGGTGAAAAGCTGAGATCTTTTCCCCTAAGGTCAGGAACAAGACAGTGATATCCACTCTCACCACTTTTATCCAACAAAGTACTGGAACTTGTAGCCACAGCATTCAGACAAGAAAAATAAATAAGAGGTATCCATAGTGATAAAAAGTTAAACTGTCACTATTTGTGGATCACATGATGTTGTACATAGAAAACCCTGAAACTGCAGCAAAAAGGAAAAAAAAACTACTAGAAGTAATAAATTCAGTAAAGTGGCAATATACAAAATTTATACCCAGAAATTGGTAGTGTTTCTATACACAGAAAGAGAAATTTAAAAAAACTCCATTTACAATTATACCAAAAATAATAAAATACCTAGGAATAAGTTTAACCAAAGAGGTGAAAGACCTGTACTCCAACTATGAAACACCGATGAAAGAAATTAAAGATGATACAAATGGAGACATATTCTATGCTTTTTGATTAGAAAAGTTAATGTCAAAATGTCCATATTACCCAAAGCAATCTACAGAGTCAATGAAATTCCTATCAAAACACCAACAGCATGTTTCAAAAGCTAGAACGAACAATACTAAAATTTATATGGAACCACAGAAGACCCTGAATGGCCAAAACAATTCTCAGAAAAAAGAACAAAGCTGAATGTATTATAAAACCAGATTTCAATATATACTACAAAGATATAGTAATCAAAACAGTGTGGTACTGGCACAAAAATAGACACAAAGATCGACAGAACAGAATAGAGATGCCAGAAATAAACCCATGATTATATAGTCAATTAATCTATTGACAAAAGAAGCAAGAATCTACAATGAGTAAAAGATAGTCTTTTCAATAAATGGTGGTGGGACAACTGGACAGCTACCTGTAAAAGAATGAAACTAAAGCACTTTCTTACATCATACACAAAAATAAACTCCAAATAGATTAACGATTCAAATGTGAGACCTGAAACAATAAAAATCCTAGAAGAGAGCATAGGCAGTAATTTCTATCACATTGGGATAGGAACATTAGTCTAGATATGTTTCCTAAGGCAAGGCAAACAAAAGCAAAAATAAACTGTTGAGACTACATCAAAATGAAAAGTTTTGCAAAAAGATACCTGGCTGAACAGGAAAAGATATTTGCAAAGGACATATCCAGTAAGGGGTTAATATCCAAAATGTATAAAAAACTTCTACAATTCAACACAAACCACCCCCCTAAATAATCCAATTTAAAAATGGGCAGAAGACATGAACAGACATTTCTCCAAAGAAGACACATGACCAACAGACACATGAAAAGATGCTCAACATCACTCATCATCAGTGAAATGCAAGTGAAAACCACAATGAGATACCACATCAAACCTGTCAGAATGGCTCAAATAAAAAACACAAACAATTGTTGGCAAGGATGTAGAGATAAAGGAACCTTCATGCAGTGTTGGTGGGGATGCAAACTGTTGGAGCCTCTGTAGGAAATATTACGGAGGTTCCTCAAAAAATTTAAAATACAATTACTATAGGATCCAGTAAATACTGGGTATTTACCCTAAAAAAATGAAAATGCAATTTGAAAAGATATGCACTCATGTGTTTATTGCAGCATTATTTACATAGCCAGGGTAAGGAAGCAACTCAAGTGTGCATTGATAGATGAATGGATAAAGAAGATGTGTTGTGTGTGTGTGTGTGTGTGTGTGTGTGTGTGTCCACAATGGAATATTACTCAGCCATAAAAATGAGTGAAATCCTGCCATTTGCAACAACATGGATGGATCTGGAGAGTGTAATGCTAAGTGAAATAAGTCAGAAAAAGACAAATACCACATGTTTTCACTCTTAGGGAATTTAAAAAAACAAAAGAAATGAACAAAAAAGACAAACTGAAAAACAGACTCTTAAAGAGAACAAATGTGGTTGGCAGAGGGGAGGCAGATGGAGGAATGTTTGAAATAGGTGAAGGACAATTAAGAGTATACTTATGGGGTGTCTGGGTTGCTCAGTCAGTTAAGTGTCCGACTTCAGCTCAGGTCATGATCTCACAGTTCATGAGTTCAAGCCCCATGTCAGGCTCTGTGCTGACAGCTCAGAGCCTGGAGCCTGCTTCAGATTCTGTGTCTCCCTCTCTCTCTGCCCCTCCCCCATTTGTACTCCCTCTCTCTCTGATTCTCTCTCTCAAAAATAAAAGAAACATTAAAAAATATTTTAAAAAAGAGTACACTTATTTTGATGAGCACTAATATATAGAATATTCAATCACTATATTATATACATGAAACTAATATAACCCTGCATGTTAATTATATTGGAATTAAGATAAATTAATAAATAAAGATTAAAATAATAAGAAAACTTACAGCAAAGGAACGAAAAAACAACCTACTAAATGGGAGAAGATATTTGCAAATGATAGATCAAATAAGGGATTAATATGCAAAATATTTAAAGAACTTTACAACTCAACACCAAAAAAAGAATCTGATTAAAAAATGCACAGAAGACCTGAATAGACATTTTTCCAAAGAAGACATACAGATGGCCACAGACACATGAAAGATGCTCAATGTGGCTAACTATCAGAGAAATGCATATCAAAACCATAATGAGTTATCAACCTACACCAGTTAGAATGGCTACAGTGAAATTGACAAGAAACAGTAAGTGTGTGAGGATGTGGAGAAAAAGGAACCCATGGGCACTACTGGTAGGAATGTAAATTAGAACAGCCACTGTGGAAAACAGTATGGAGGTTCCTCAAAAAAATAGAAATAACATCCAGTAATTCTAGTATTGGGTATTTACCAAATTTGAAAAGATACATGAGGGTGTCTGGGTGACTCATTTGGTTAAGCATCCGACTCTTGATTTTGGCTCAGGTCATAATTTCACAGTTTCTGAGATCAGTCCCACATCAGGCTCTGCACTGACAGCATAGAGCCTTCTTGGAATTCTCTTTCTCTCTCTGCCCTTCCCCTAACTTGTGCGAGCATGCTCTTTCTTTCAAAGTAAATAAATTTTTAAAAAAGGTATATCCACCCTATGTTTACATTACATACGGCATTATTTACAATAGCCAAGATAGGAAGTAACCTAAGTGTCCATCTATAGATAAATGGATAAGGAAAATGTGGTATATATATGTGTATACACAATGGAATGTTACACCACCATAAGAAAAGATCAGAATGAGCCACTTGTGACAACATGACTGGACCTAGAGGGTATTATGCTAAGTGAGATAAGTCACACTGAGAAAGACAAATACCATATGATTCTACTTATAAATGGAATAAAAAAAATGAATAAACAAAAAGCAGAATCAGAACTATAAGTACAGAGAACAAACTGGTGGTTGTCAGAAGGGAGGGGGTGGGAGGTTGGGCAAAATGGGTGAAGGGGAGAGGGAGATACAGGTTTCTAGTTATGGAATGAATAAGTCACAGGAATAAAATGCTCAGCATAAGGAATACAGTCGATACTGTAATAGTGATGTAACGGGACAGATGGTAGCTATACTTGTGGTGAACATAGCATAATGTATAAACTTGGAAAATCACTAAGTTGTACACCTGAAACTAATGTAACATGCTATTTCAACTACACTCAAAAAAATTTTAATTAAAAATAAAGTGGTGCCATCTGTGCACTAGAGGGATTCTCAGAAAAAGCCTTTCTGCATTGCAGTCAAGACATGGGTTAACCTCCAAGGATACTGGAACACATAGTCCTGCGTGAGGTAGGTCATTATGCAAACATGTGCAAGATGAAGGGCCAAAGATGGAGTCAGTATTGTCAGCACTCCTAAGGAAAATAAGAGAGTTCTTAACTGTTTACTGTTCCATTTAGTACAGTAAATAAAAATATCCACTGTGTGTGAGTGGCACAGGAGTTCTTTTTATGTTCAAAGAGAAAGGAAACTATTTTTTTTTAAGATTCTCAAAGAATTGAGGAAGTGAATTGGCTAGGTAAGTGTTGGAGTTCTGTCTTAAGATTTGTGGTCATAAATTTTAAATTGTATGGTTGTGTAGTTGTGAGTTTAGCTCTAGCAGGAGCATGCACAGAGCAGACAGAGTTGTACCTAAGTATGGTTGGGTTTTACCAGTGAGTACAACAGGGGAACAGAGGGGCAAGAAGTTGAGGTTAGGTGGAAGGGAGTGATTATAATGATTAGCCATGGAATCTAAGCGGGGTAAAAAGACATGTAAGTACACAGGGTAAATGATAACTGAAAAAGTTGGTAGGATCAATAAATTAAAAATCCCCATGGGATCAAAGAATTGTTAAATTCAGAGTGTTTGAGGATCGGGGTTAAAATATAGGAGGTGGTACTCTGTAGAGAGCTGCATGCTTGCTATTGAAGGTGTCATGGGCTGAATGTGTCCCCTTCAAATTCGTATGTGGTGGTATCAGGAGATGGGGTTTTGGAAGGTAATTAGGTCATAAGAGTGGAGCCGTCTGAATGGCATAAGTATACCTACAAGAAGAGACTCGAGGGGTGCCTAGGTGGCTCAGTCAGTTAAGTGTCCAACTTCAGCTCAGGTCATGCTCTCACGGTTCATGAGTTTGAGCCCCACGTTGGGCTCTGTGCTGGCAGTTGAACGCCTGGAGCCTGCTTCAGATTCTGTATGTCCCTCTCTCTCTTCATCTCCTCCACTCATGCTCTCTCTTTCTCTCTCTCAAAAGTAAATATTAACAATAAAAAATAAAAAATAAAAAAAACAAGAGATTTGAGAGATGATTTTTCTCTCAGCCATGTAGGATATGAGAAAATGGCTACAAACCAGGGAGAGTGCCCTCATCAACCACCTGATATACCAGTGCCTTGATCTTGGATTTCCCAACTTCTTGAACTGTGAGAAACAAATGTTTGCTGTTTAAGCCACCCAGTCCATGATACTATGTTATAGAAGCCCAAACTGACTAAGATGGCAGGGGCGGGGTGGGGGTGGGGGGTCATTAGTTTTGTGAGGGTGGGAGGGCATTGGGTGTTGTGTTTTTTTATTTTGTCTTTCTGGTAATGACAAGTTCTATGGACATAGGTTCCTGGGTGTAGTGAAGAATAAGGTCATAGTAGAGGACAAGGTCAGGGATGAACCGAAGTTTCAGGGTGTGGGATGAAGCAGTCATGTGGAAACAGAGATGACCAACACTGATGACAAGTCACTGAGTCACATGCAGTCATCTGCAAAGCAGTAAGAGATATGCTAAAACCTTCAGTGAATACAGACAAGTGACTAGAAGGATTGTAGATGCTTACAGTGTGGTGGAACGAAGGGTGATAACCCAATGTAATTCTTCAAAAGGCAAGGACGTTTTTTAGAGCTAAGAACAGCTGTTGGGAGACAAAAGGGAGTAAAGGGGCAACTATTCCACTTCCAGGCCCAGGCAGTTCTGCTACCTTTACCTCATTTTCCCTAATGCCAGACAAGCCTGGCCAGTGCCTTTTGGAGATAAACAGCATAGGACCGTGAATAGTCATTTTTGATTTGTGAACCATCAAAGTATCCACACAAGAAGTGAAAATAAAATACCACCCAAGTTGGGCTGGAAACTGGGAAAGATTAGCATCTACATGCTCCTTTTTTTAATATGCAAAATACAATTGCAGAGTATGGAAGTCAAAAGACTCTGGTCTCATAGTAAGGATTAGAGCCAAAAGTAGCTTAATTTCACAAAGTTACTTTGTTTACCGATTCTAAATACATATTCACACATATACATACATGCTTATAAAAACTAATTTCTGTTTATATAATTAAAACTACTTTAAAATTTTTTAAATCCATTAACTATATCTGCTCTTATTACCACAGTTGATAAATAGGTATAATTATTCTATTATAATGGTATGCATAGAATATTAAATGTAATGAAGTGAAAATATGATGATTTCACAGTTTTACAACTTTTTCCCTACATAAGCATATTTTACTGTTTTAACTTTGCTGAAAAGATTTATTTTAAGATGTACCCATTTTATTTTTAAATGTGCCCTTGTATTTTGTGTTTCTTTTTCTGCTTCGTGATACTTAATCTTCTTATTATAAACCTTTTATGTGATTTGTATGCATATTACTGCTTTTCAGAGTTGATGAGCTGTTCTCCCATTCTTTCAAACACACATAATAGATTGATTTTTAAATTCCCAAATGTTATAAATAATTACTTCTAAAAGAATTCTATGTGAAATCAAAACTTTTCTGTGGAAAACAGATGAATTTTAGTTTATTTAAACTTCTCGATGATTGTCAATGAATTGCTGCGAATACTGTAATAGAATACAACAGAAACGTTGAGGGTGGCACTGAGAGTCTGTATACCCAGATCATTTTATGGGTTCTGGAGAAAGAGTTAAGTTACAGTTAAAATTCATTGCTTTTACAGAATTAAAAGCTTGAGAAAGCTTGGACATTCAGAGCGTGGTCTCCGAAGTCAGGCTGCCTGGGTTCAAATCCCAGCTTTACCACTTACAAGAAATGTGACCTTGGGGCGCCTGGGTGGCTCAGTTGGTCAAGCATCTGACTTCAGCTCAGGTCATGATCTCATAGTTTGTGGGTTCGAGCGCCACATCTGGCTCTATGCTGACAGCTGGGCACTGCTTCGGATTCTGTATCTTCCTCTCTTTCTGCCCCTCCCCTGCTCACACTGTCTCTCTTTCAAAAATAAATAAACATTAAAAAATATTAAAAAAAAAAAAAAAAGGAAATGTGACCTTGAGTGAGTTACTTAAGCTGTCTATGACAGGCACTATTATTGTCCCTTATACAAAAACAGTCTCTACCCATTCTCCTCTGCCCTTTTCTTGTTGACAGAGCATTCACGCTCCTACAAAGGCTAGAACACCAACTATTCCCCTAGCTTCCCTTAAAGTTAGGTAGTAGTCTGTGATCCAGTCCTGTCCAATGGGATGTGAAAAAAGTCTGTCAGGGATATTCTAGGACAGGTTTTCCTTCCTGTTAAATAGAGAGTGGAAGGCAATGCCATTCTTTTTTGGCCAATATTGTTCTGTCTCTCTGATGTCTGAAGCTGTGGCAGCCAAGTTGTGAACTATGAAAGGACAAGCCAGAGGGCCAACCTGAGGGGGACAAAGCAGAAAGAGCTTGGGTCTTTGGTGACATCCCTAAGCCACTGGGCAAACCCAGGGAGGTTTTGTTAGAGTTCTGTCCTGTTAGATAAGAAAACGTCCTCATTATTTAATCCATATCTAACTGGACGTACTGTTACTTGCTCATAAGAGTATCTTGATATATTCTCCAATTCAGTGTGGGATAGATACAATGACAGCAAATTACCTTGTCTTGTTTTTTATCTCAAGAGAAAGTTTTCAACATTGCATAATGACATCTATAAGGTTTTTCAGAAACCCTTTATCAGTAAAACCATTTCTAGTTTACTAAAAGTGTTCTTTAAATTATAAATGCAGGCTGAATTTTTCTGCATTTGTTTAAATTATCATATGATTTTCCTCCTTTATTTTGTTAATGTGACAAACATTCAATTATTTGCAAATTGAATTCCTAGAAACCCAACTTGTTTGTGATGTAATTAGTCTGTTACCCATTTTGGAGATTGCTGAATTTGGTTTGCTCTTTTCACCCATATTTTAAATAAGATTGACCTTTAGTTTTCCTTTCTCACAATGCCATTGTCAGATTTTGGACTGAAGATATGCTGGCTTGATTAAGTGATTTCATAAAAGTCTTTTTCAGTTTTCTGGAAGAGGTTTGCAAGAGTAGAAATATTTCTTCTTTAAATATATTTTAGAACTTGATAGTTAAACCATGTGGGCCTGGAGTATTCTTTGTAGGAAAGTATTTAATTATAAGTTATTTTTAATAACTGTAAGAATATTCAGGTTTTCTATTTCTTCTTGTGTCAATATTGAATCAAATATATTTTTCCAAGAATGTATTTCACTTCATTCATTAATATATTGTTATAAAATTATCTGTAACATTCTCTTACTATCTTTTTAATATATGCATGTTTTGCAAACATGTAACCTTTTTGATTCTTCACATATTATTTATGTCTTTATTTTTTTTCTTAATCAGTCTCTTTGCTTTTTATTTCATTCATTTCTGCTTTTATATTCATTATTTTCCACTATTTACTTTCTTTTTAAAAAAAAATTTTTTAACGTTTATTTATTTTTGAGAGACAGAGACAGAGTGTGAGTGGGGGAAGGACAGAGAGAGAGAGGAAGACACAGAACCCGAAGCAGACTCTAGGCTCTGAGCTGTCAGCACAGAGCCCAATGCAGGGCTCAAACCCACGAAGATCATGACCTGAGCTGAAGTTGGTCACTTAACTGACTGAGCCACCCAGGTGCCCCTACTTTCTTTTTTTTTTCTTTTAAGTCTATTTATTTATTTTGAGAGAAAGATCATGAGCAGGGGAGGGGAAGAAAGAGAGGGAGAGAGAGAGAGAATCCCAAGTGGGCTCCTCACTAACAGTGAGGCTCAAACTCACAAAACTGTTAGATCATGACCTGAGCTTAAACTAAGAGTCTGTCACTTAACTGACTGAGCCACCAAGGCACCCCTTTTATAATTGTTTCATCTACCTGCAAAAATGAACCTTTTCCATCCTTTTACCTTTAGCCTTCCTGAATATATAGCATACATGCTTTGGATGTGTCTCTTATAAAGATATAAAATTAGATATTTTAATCCAATCTGATAATCCTCTCTTTAATTGGAGTATTTAATCTATTAATATTCAATGCAAATGTTGATTTACTTGAATTAAAATATATCATTTTACTCAGCTTTTTATTCATCCCGTGTCTTTTACATTCCTTTTTATCCTTTCTCCTTTCTTCCCTTCTTTTAGATCAATTGTTTTTCTATTTCATATTTTCTTTAGTCAGCTTCGAAATTAGTTATATGTTGTTTTATTATTCTGTAGTAATTATCCAGAGATTTCAACATGCATACTTGATTTATCAAAGTAATCTTTTTTTTAAGTTTATTTATTTTGAGAGAGAGCACATGAGCAGGGGAGGGGTAGAGAGAGAGAATCCAAAGCAAACCCCATGCTGTCAGCATAGAGCAAAACATGGGACTTAGATCTCACAAACCATAAGATCATGACCTGAGCCAAAATCAAGAGTCAGACACTTAACCAACTGAGCCACCCAGGTGCCACTATCAAAGTAAGCTTAGTTGATGCTTTTACTCTCTTCTGAGGTGATGAAAGGACCTTGGAATACTTGGACACTATTAACTCTCCTCCCAACTTACATGCTATTATTGTCATATATTTCAAGTCCTCTATATTTTTTAAACTACATAAGTCATAATAATTGTTGTTTATAATTATTTATAATTGTAAATACATAAATATTCATCAATACATAATAATTTATGTTTACTGAAATTTTTACCATTTCTTTTATTCATCTTCCCATTCTTACTCTCTGAATTTCTATTTAGTATCACTTTCCTTCTTCCAGAAAAATAGATTTCAGGTTTTATTTACTATGGATCTTCTGGTAGAAAATTCTCACCATTTTTGTTTAATTCATCTTTATTATGGAAGGATATTTTGATTGGGTATAAAGAATTCTAGATTGGTGCATCTGTTCATATTATTGCTTTCAGGCTTTCATTGTTTCTATTGAGAGAGCATCTCTCAGACTGCTCTTTCTTCAATGTAATCTCTTCTTCCCCTAGATGTTTTTCCTCTTTTTAATTGTTATTCTTCAGTTTTACTATGATGGATTCAGATGTGCATATCAGTTTATTTGTCCTGAATCCAATCATATAGTTTCTTAAACCCGTGATTTGTTGTCTTTTAGCAGTTTTTGAAAAAAAGTCACCCTTTATCTCTTCAAATATTGATTCTTCCCATTTCTCTGTTATGTCTTCCTGGCACTCCAATTAAATGTGGATTAGACCTTTATATTCTTTCTTCTGTGTTTTTCGCATTTATCGCCTCACATTTTGCTTAGATCTTCATCTGAAGTTTAGATATTTTCTTCCAAGCTCTTTCAATTCACCAATTCTCTCTTCATTTGTGTGTAAATTACTGTTAATCCACCCACTGATTTCTTAATTTTGGTTGTATTTTTTACTTGCAAAATTTATGTTTGGATAAGGGGTTTTGGAGGAGTCAAATGTGCTGTTATTTTTTTGTAGTTTCCAACTCATGAGCTAAATTATTTTATTTTATTTTATTTTTTATCTCCTTGAAGTTAGCGAGCAGATTATTCTAAAACCAGTGTCTTATTAATTTAATATCTAGTGGTCTTACGGTTCTGTGTTTATTGTCTGTTGTCTCTACTGATTGTCTTTATGCTGACTAATCTCCTTATATGCCACATTATTACTGACTGTGTACCATATATTGTATATAAAAATTTGTGAAATGCCAATAATCCTATATATTTTTCCAATCAATGATTTTACTGCAGGCCACATGGGGAGTTTATCCAAATCCTAAACATTTACAGATTAAAATAGATATTTAGGTATATCTAAAAGGGAAATTGCTGAATATAAAAATTAAAGCTGGAGTAAGCTGTCCCTTTTTTTTTCTTGTGATTTTTTTAAATAGTTTAAGTTTCTGCTAATCATGTCAAACTCTCTTTTTTTTTTCCTTAACTATTCCCCATAATTGAGTCAGCATGTATCCATTTCAATTATTTCAGTTGTATATGACAGAGAAATCTAAAATACCTCAGGACTAGAATTTACTAGAAAGTTACCAAAGACTCAGTATCCTTCCAGTTCATAGCTCTGCCATCTACAGAATGTGATTCTAATACTCAAGGTCCATATGGCTGCTAGAGCTTCAACATCACATCTATATTCCAGGGAGACACAACATTTTGGTTTACATTTTATTGGCTAGAACACCATCACATCAACCTAGAAATATAGTCCATGACCTATGTAAAATGTGTGTTCATTCATGAAAGTGAAAGAGGTGAATTAATATTAGGTGTTAACAGTCTGTGCCTCAAAGGACCATGGATTAAGAAACAAAGAGAATTATAGTGAATTCACTATAAAACTAAATTAGGTTGTGAAAATGTAATATTTTCCAGGTTATTTATCCCTAATGCAACCAACAGCAAGGAGGGCATCATGAGAAAAGAAATCAAGGCTTGAGAACCTGAGTTGGAGAAAAAAATTATTTGAAAAAGTAAAAAAAGGAATAAAAATGTATAGGCAAAACGAATAGGTGAAGAGTGACTTTCCAGGCAGCTTGATACAGTTTAGAAAACTTGTAAATTAAATACCAAGCTCATATTTTTCAGATGGAATATTTTTGTACTATACTGTTGGATGTGCAGGAATCAGAACACCTTAAAAGGTATGCCTGTCACTTTCAGGATGAATCCTTTCAGAAAAAAATGCTCAAACACTCATATCTACCTCTTAATTAAACACATGACAATTTGATTTCTCACTCATGAAATATTTTCTCTAGACCATGTCCAAAATAGCACTTTGGCTGGCTAGGTTTGTGAGGCATTATTCATAGCACCTGCCCTTGTGGAATTCTAGGGGACTCCAGAGGATTTTATGCAAGTGATGTCAAAGGGTAACACAAGATGTTTTGTAAAGTAGGTTAACATAAACATTTTCAAATAATTACTTGGTTTGGAGACTATCTACTCACTTAACGTATTTTCCAATAATTCTTATATTTGGTAAACTCTCTTCCTGAGCCTCAAATTGTCATACATATTTATGCTGTTAATTTTCCAGTGACTATTCTAAAATATGTCAGTGTTGATCGATGGATCTAAATTCTAAATGCTATCATGTTTTAAAATGCAAATCTGCATTGCACAATGTCCCTTGCCTTCTTTTTCTTTCAGGGCATTCTTACCTCTGGTCTGTGCTTTGCAATATTACAGCTTGTAATAATCTGCCTCTGATGCTGGAAACCAAAGTTAAGAAAAGCCATTTAATTCAACAACAACAACAAAGTCTTGGGGGAAAAAAGAATGTACTTTTTCCTTAGTTCATTTAAAAGCAAATGAAAGTTTAGCTCTCAGGAGGGAAGAGATAGGTCAGGCTGTCTTTTGCCCACTTGCCAGATGATGCTAACAAGCCATTGTCTTTCCCCACTCAGGCATGAATGCCTGAGAACTCTTTTTCCTCTGCTTACCATTGCCTTAACCAGCAATACTCTTCTCAGACAGCAAGATACCTGAATGTCTAAACATTTATCTATACTAATACAGGCCCATTCCATGTGAATGCCTGCCAGGCAGGAACTAGGCTGTCAGCTTCATCCCATCAAAAAGACTTTCAGTCCCAAGGACTGATGGCAGGTTCCAATTGTTAAGTCATTCTTGCTTGAACTGAATTTTAAAGTCAGGCTCCTACTGTTAAAGAATGGAGCTCAAAGAGCGCATTTAGCCAGAAATGTTGCAATTCTAAATATAATACTCTTGGCTATGGATTTTGTTCTTGTTGTCATTATTTTTAAAATTTGGGTACTGAGTGAAACTCGAGGGCAGCAAATAATGTGGAAGGGCAACCAATACTGCATAATAGTTCTTGTTTTGGTACATTTGCTTTGTAGTGATTTATTAAGGGAGACTGAAAAAGCCTGATTAAAATGCATAAACAGTGCTGAACAGTAAACAACCATGTCTAAGGATGAAAAAATGGGACCCACATGCTGTGCATGGAAATTGCCCTTAACAACATGGCCTATTGTTGAACAGATAGGAAGCCAAAGGTTGCTTGTAATCAAATTTGAAGTTTCCCATCACTTATAAAAGCAACACTTCCTTGTGCAAACGTTTCAATTTGTTGTAGTTAAAAACTGCTTCCTGACTTAATCCGTACAGAAACCAGGAGCTCTTTTGACTGTCAGGTGGAGAGAAAAATTTAGAGAGCCCACTAGACTCAAAAAGACTAAATGAAACCAAGTTTGTATGTTGAGGGAGAAATTACATCTAAAGAATTAACAGGAGCAAATTGAAGCAGCACAGAGCTCAAGATATTTTTTTTTTTTTTAGTATTTCATTTAAACAGGCAAAAAGGAGTTCGATGGCTTGCCTAGGTGCTCACATCACTTCTTTCTGTCACTCAGAAATAAAATGTTAAAGAAAATTTTTTAAAAAATGGCTCACTACAACCTGAATCCAGCCTATGGGGAAAGACTCAAAGAGAAAAATCATTAACAATATCACAAGACTGATACGATGGCTGAATTGCATAAGTGTAAATTATTATATGATAATTCCTAAAATTTATGGTTTGAAGAATGATTGTTAATGAAAAAGATTAAAAAAATAACTGTAAACTTTTAAGCCATGTTTATGCTTCCACTGTATGGATACGGTAGAGGATAAAGAAAAATAAAGAAGGAAGTTTAATTTCTTTTTAAATACTATTTGTATTATAATCTATAGTGTCTTAAAGTGGAAAGCACTTTTAAACTGCTTTAATACCTTTCTCAAAGAAAGTTAAAGAATGAACAAAAAAGTCATTTTCCATCCCCCTAACCAAATATGCCTGTAGCAGCAATGAGAAAACAATTCACAAGTCTTTAAAAAGATTCTTAAGTCATAAGTCATGAAAAAATTCATAAGTCATAAAGTCTTATGCTTAAGTATTTAGGTCTTTTTCATTTTCCAGTAATAATATGGTAATGAGCATCCTTATACTGTAATCTTTTATACCTTTCTCATTATTTATCTGGCACAAATTTCCTCACATACAATTTCTAGATCATGGGGCATGAAAATTTTACTTATTGAAAACTGGCCTTCCAGAAAAGTCTTACCATTGTTCATCCTACTAGTAGCACATGAAACTATATTGAAACCATCACTTGGTGTTATTTCTTCTTAATATGTGCCAAATTAATAAGTGAAAATGGCATCTTTTAAAAATAATTTGCATGTCTTTGACACACCTTTTAGAATTTTGATAATTCTCATGATTTTTTTCATTGGTCTTCCTGTATGAATTATCTCTTAATAATGTCTGATCCTTTCATAGGGCAGTGGGAAGATTAAATGAGGTAATTCATATAAAGCACTTAATAGAGTGATTAGAAAATCTGAAGTGTTTAATAATAGTTAATGAGTTTTAGTTACCATTATGGGTATTGATTTGTTTTCTCTCTTATTACAGACACAAAGGTGGTCAGTAAGGAAACTCAACTTAAACAAAGATGGCATTGAGCATGTAAATGAAGATATGTGATTAATAGTAAAAGTAAAATTATCCTTTCCATAAAGAACACGAAATTACAAATCTATGGAGAGAAGAAGTTCTTGGTAAGTAATTTATTCATGCTTCTCCTAATCCCTGTAACCACCACAAGCACTTCCCTTTACCTTAGGAACAGAGTCATGAGTCCAAGTTTCCAGTGCACAGAGGTTTAGGGGTATTTGTTATCCTGAGAACTGCCCTGTGGACCACTTAGGCATGTATGCAGGGGGATACAAAGCTGCCAGCTATGAGGAAGGAAATGCAAGTATGGGCCAAGTAGGACCTCAGCGGTCAGGATCAACAACAGAAGGAGCATCAAAGGGGCTCTTACTCTTCCTCAAAACCAGAAAGTAGGCTTTTCAGTACATTAAGAGAGAGTGGCTAATTTTTCCTAATGTCGTGAATATAATTTCCAATTTGGCAATAATTGCAATCATCCTGCTAAACTAAAACTCCCTGCCTCGAAACTCTTGCCTCACCCATCCCTCATTACATTGCTACAGATGTGTCATCCGAAACAGGATGGTTTATGCTCTTTCATTTTAGAATACTTTAAACTCAAAAAATAAAAAAATAAGCTCTTCCTCCACCTCCATACTGTTGCTCATGAAAGTAAGTCTTAACCATTAGCATAACATCCGAGACCATCCTCCATCCAGCCCTAACCTACCTTTTTCAGCAACAACTCCACCTCATTTTTCTGTGCATCCTGTGCCCCCGGTACTAGTCTGCTCACCATTTCTCAACATGACCATGAGTATTCATCCCTCCAAGGTTTTGCTCATGTTAACTATTCCCTGGGCCTGGAATACCTCTCTGGAGAGGCAGAGAGACAGGGAGATTGGAGGGTCTGAAGCAGACTCTGCGCTGACAGCAGAGAGCCCGATGTGGGGCCCAAACTCATGAACCATGAGATCATGACCTGAGCTGAAGTTAGACACTCAACCAACTGAGCCACCCAGGCACCCCCTTTTCTCTGTAGTCTTAATACACAATCTATTTGGCACATTTCCTTCTGCCTTGTATTATTGATGGTTATTTACACAAATGCTTTTCTCTTTAGATTATAAGCATGCAAGAAACAGTGACGATGTTTTAATCATGTTTGATTTCCCCACAGCCTAGCACAATAGTTCACAAAAAAGAAGTGCCTGCCCAGTAATTGTTTTGTGAATTGGACTGAATATTCAATTACCAGTTTGTGTTGCTTTCTATATAAATATGACAAGTATGTCTATGAGAAATAGACACTCCCCATTAGTTCCAAATTAGAGTTGCCAGATAAAATACAGAACACATGGTTAAATTTGAATTTGAATTTGAATTTGAAATTCAAATTTAACTGGGTGTCCCATTTTTTATTTGCTAAATCTGGCAACTTTAGTCCAAACACATGCCAGTTTCACCACTGTCAGGGTTAACTCCAGGGCAAGAGTGAATTAGTGTGGGCGTAAATCTCTTCCCATCCAATTCTGCTGCAGTGATGTGTATACATAGCTACCATGAATCCTCTTCACGTGATAATACTTTTTTTAAAAGGCAGAAGAACAAAGGTAGTCATTTATAACTTATCCTTACTTTCTCAAAAATATAGTGGATATTTGAGGAACTCAAGAGAATAGTTCCAGGTATTAATACAAATTCTTCAAATAGCTGGTTGTTCTGATTAACAAGATTGCAAGGCAAACCTTTGAGGTCCCTGAGACATTCTGTTTTTGTATCATCATCTGGGACATTTCTTCACACTGCCTTTGGTCTCTTTTATAATCTCTCTCGTAGCCCAACCACAATGGGGTCATTGTGTGGACTCTTCTTGTGGCAACCTTCCATGCTCAGCCCTGAGGATCCATGTCTGTCCCAGGTTATTCGATAACATCCTCTAACTTTACCCCTCTCCTGCACTCACGTCTCACCCCCACCACTTTTCTGGTTTCCTAGGCAACAGTTTTTTGGCCTAATAATAAACTGATGCTTGCCGGTGTACAATGAGAGGAGATCAATAGAACCCTCAGGATTCTCATTTGTTTCTAGATAACATCTGCAGTTTAACCTTCTGGGGACAATTCCTGGCTCTTCCAAAGTTATCTGATCAAAGAAGGTTGGAATTTCCTGTAGGAGTGGGTGATGTGCTCTGAGAGGGAATTATTTTTTGGAGCGAGAAACCTTGCAGTATCCTTCAAATCAAATTATGTGAGCAGCTGTCTGCTGATGAGTTAAGCAGAACCTCTTATTTTAGGAAATATAGTATGTTCAGACCTCACCTGTAGTATTTTGACTACAATGTAATTTTCTATTTATTCAAATGACATCTAAGTTGAGCTCCTAGTTGCCCATAAGAAACTTTAGAGCTCTTCAGAAGGGCACTCTTATTGCCTCCTCCAGCCCTTTAGAGAAGATACCCCTTACTGTCTTCAAGCCCAGCCTCCATTGAATATCTGTTCCTCTGACTTCTGCAGACAAATCTCCCAGGAGCCCATGGCTTCACTGGAAAAACACTCCCACAGAACCCCAGACACATTTAAAGTAACACAATTGATTAATTGCAGAGAATATGTTTCTGGCCATGCAACATATTGAAAAAGCAACTGTCATTAGGATAAAGCCAATGACTTTGGCCACTTTCTAGCAACTGCAGTTTGGTCATTCACACAAACCATTAACATATGTGAAGGAACCTGTAGGGAAATTGTGCCTGCTGAATGAAGCAGAACAGAGGCTGTGCTTGGGTTTTCAGAACACCTTCTGACAGGAGAGTGGACAGCCTTCTATCTGCCAGCATATTGCTCCACACTATAGAGTTGTGAAGGTCAGCATTGTAAGTAACATGTGCATTAGGACTCTGGTTGCTGGTATGTGAAACCAACTGTAGCTTGCTTTTCAAAAACAAAAATGAGGGCACCGGGGTGGCTCCATTGGTTAAGCCTCCAACTTAGGCTCAGGTCATGATCTGGCGGTTTTTGAGTTCGAGCCCCACCCACATCAGGCTCTGTGCTGACAGCTCAGAGCCTGGAGCTGCTTCAGATTCTGGGTCCCTTTCTCTCTGCCTCTCTCTGTCTCTCTCTCTCAAAAATAAATAAACATTAAAAAAATTTTTTTTAAATACAGAACACAAAAATAAAGAGAAATATATCATAAAGATGTAATGACTCAAGGGAGTGCAAGGCAATTCAGGAGAATTCTCAGACTTTAAGGAAAGGAGAGGCTAATGGGTACTGAAAATGGGAATCTCCAGAAAATTCATAATCCTGCCTCTCAGCTCACTTTCTCTCTGTTTTCCATTCCTTTTTCTCTTCTGCCATCAGTTTCCTCTACTCCCAAATCTTCATGGAGATTTGACCCACTATAATGTCATCAGTACCATAAATATAATAAAAATTTTCCTTGAAGGGTGGAGTTATATTTCTCAAAATGGCTGCCAGGGGCCCAGCCTCACTTAGATGGGAGGGAAGTAAAGGAGTCATTGCAAGCTGGACAAACACTACAAAAGCTGTGGACTGCAAGCAGTCACATCCACCATTTCCCTGGTGTTTGCCTGACTAAAACAAACCTGGAAGAGGAAATAGTGAAGATGCTAGATATCTGGTTATATGTTGATGTTAAGCTGACAACAAAGCAAATTTAAAATGGTAGTAAAGCATACTCAAAAAATTGTAACTCAAAAAATGGAATGTACCATAGCATATATCAGAAACTCCTATCCCACAAACTCTTAACAGTGCACTTATCTGTCTTCTCTGATCCCTAAGCAGGATACCTCTTAGAAATAAAACTTAGTTTAAATGATTTAAAATAACATAATTCCATCTGGGCTCATAAAGGGTTTTTTTGGTTTTTTGGTTTTTTGGTGTTTTTTTTTACTCTCAAATTACTGCTAGTTTACTATTGACAGAGTTTGGACCTCCTGCATAAGTAAATCTCCTCAGTGCAATCAGATTTCATTCAAAATACTGTCAAAAGAAGTGAAAACCCATCTTATAAAAAGTAACTTGTGAATGCCATTCAGCTCTGTGATAGGGAACTAATAATAAATATGAATGAAGTCTTGCTTACTCAGTGTTTCTCCTCACTTTTATTCTTTTCTTTAGTGCCCCTTTCTCTAATGGTAATACCTTCTAGTTTTCTCTTACAGTCATTTCCAAGGCATTTTTTTGCACTACTGTAATAAAAAAATCAGTACATTCCTCCAAATTATGTTTATTTATTTACTAAAATACATGCATTATAAAGTGAATAAATAATGAAAATTTTACAAGGTGATCTACAATAAATATAAACAGAAGTGCTGGTATTTTCTGTCTCTGCCCCAATGATCATCTTGTGTGCTGGTCTATAGTCACAGGACAGCTAGTACTTCTAAGTTGAATTGTTGTTAGTGAATTATTTTTCATGCCCTAAAGGACACTCATGAACTTTAGATACAGGGTGTTCTTGGTTCACATTCATCTTAAAATGAATTCTCCAAAGCTAAACTTTTCACTGCGTAAGTGTCATGAAAATTTGTCCACAGTACCAAAAACTACTGAATGGGTATAAAAGTGACCGTCATCAAACCAGCAAAGTAAAACACACACACACACACACACACACACACACACACGATAAAGTTAGATATGATGGTGTGGCGGGTGGGTGGGGCTTTGACAGTAAAGCCACCCACACTGAAGTAGGTAGAGCAGTAGCTCAGACTCTGGCTGACTGAGACCCACAGGACCGCAGTAGAAGAGAAGAAGGGAAGCCGGTTGGATAATGATGCTCTCCAATGACCAAATTCTCTTGCTTTGTCTTTACATTCTTTCCTTTCGTCCACCCTCAGACACTGAGACCCTGAAGTGATGCTGACTCTGCCAGCATTTCAGACCAAAAGGAAATCATGGGAGGCAGTAATAAATAGACCAGCAATCCTGTCTTTTAATAAAGCCCTTATCACAAAAGGAATGACCAAAATTTAACAACAAAACAAAAATAATATTTATTAAAAGAATGGCAGGCAAAGGATTTATACATAAGTACATACAAATTAATGAGAACAGTAAGACCCTTCACTAAGTATTTCAACAAAGGCTAGTCACACACACAAAAAAAAATGATTGAATAGCAAATGTGTGGGGAAATGTTCTATTTTTATTTTTTTAAGAAGTCATAAGTTAAAACAGATACTAACTTTCCTCTGTCAAATTAGCAAAGATTTTATTTATGTTTTTATTTTTGAGAGAGAGAGAGCACAAGCAGGGGAGAGGCAGAGAGAGAGGAAGACACAGAATCTGACGCAAGCTCCAGGCTCTGAGCTGTCAACTGTCAACACAGAGCCTGACTCTGACATGGGGCTCGAACTCATGAAGCATGAGATCATGACCTACGCGAAAGCCAGACGCTTAACCAACTGAGCCACCCAGGCACCCCAAATTAGCAAAGATTTTAAACTATCATAAAGATACTGGCCAGAGCAGTGAAATGAGCTGTTGAATTCATCACAGTTAGAAGAAGCGTATATTAACCTGACCCTTTGGAAATTATTATTTCAATGCAGATCAACAGCTGTAAGATGTATATTTCCTTTGATTTAGCAACTCTTCTATTAATTTATCTTAGGAAAATCAAAAACAAGAATTTAGAGACCAATCTGTTTACTGACACACTATATAAAGCATTAAAAATTATTTTAAACAACAGATTATTTTATGATCTGAAAGTAAGTAAATTGTGATATAGCTACACAATACATCATTGTTCAGCTTCTACGATTTATGTTTATTAGGAGAGCTTGGTAGCATGATGGATGCTTATGTTAAAGTCATCAATGAAAAAAAAGTAAGATATGCATTTGGCCTACAGTAATAACCAAGAAACAAAATACATCAAAAGAAGGTTCTAGGTAGAAGTAGCCAAAAATTCGGAGTTATTTTTCTTGGTCGGTGGATCTATGAATGATTTTAGTTTATTCTTTCTATAGTTTAGTTTACATTTGTATATGTCTTTTGAAAGTTGTATTCATGTAGCATATTTATTGAGGACATATCTACCATGTTCCAGACACTATCCTAAGTGCTTAGGATAAAGCAAACACAAAACCAAAATTTTCACACTCAGTAGTACTGCCAGATTTAGCATAAATACATAGGAATCTCATTAAGTTAGAATTTCAGATAAACAATGAATAATTTTTTAGTAAAAGTGTAGTACTTTATTTGTCAGAGAATTTAATTCACTGGGGGATAAATTTTCTACAATGAGCATGAATTAACTTTTTAAATTTATTTTTTATTATAGCAAAATACACCTAACATAACATTTGCCATTTTAACCATACTAAATATACCAGGCAGTGGTATTAAGTTCACTCACAATGCCGTGACTACTATCTGGTTCCAGAACTACTACATCCCCTCAAAGGGAGAACTCTCTATATATTAGGCATCCACTCCTCAGTTTCCACTCTCCCCAATGCCTGACAGTCACTAATCTGCTTTCTGTCACTGTAGATTTGCCCATTCTGGATATTTCATATAGATGGAATCATATATGCTGTGTATCAGATTTCATATAAATGGAATCATATAAGACCTTTTGGGTCTGGCATCTTTCAGTTGATGTTTTTAAGGTTCATCCACATTGAAGCATGTATCAGACTGCCTTTTGTATGTATATACCACATCTTGTTTACCCATTTATCTCTTGATGGACATTTGGGTTTCCACCTTTTGGCTATTGTGAGGTATGTATTAATTTCATACTTTCAAAAAATAAGTTTGAGTTAAACCATTAAAAACCCCAGGGGATAATGAAAATCTTTCTCAGAGCCCCCTCTCTCTCAGTTTTCTATGTGTAAATTACTTTGTAAAGTAGAGGGCCAGGCAATAATCAAGACAGAATAATGTATTAAGCAAAATAAAATAAAATATGGCAGATATAAAGAAGCACAAAAGATCTTGCCATCAAGAAGCTTATACCAAATTTTGGCAAATGAAAGTCAAAAGTCCAGCATTTAATCCCAGTGAGGCTACTCTGCCTCTCGTTACAAACAGTTGAGTTTAGATGACCAATTCAGGGCTGCCCCTAGAACAATAAGTAGGGCACGTGACATCTGCATGGTTAAAAAGCTTACCAAAAAAGCTGTGCTTCCCAGAAAAAAAGCAAGACTCTTATCCAAAGATAAGTCATATTTTCCAACCTTTAAAGCTACAAAACTTCAGAAATATTGGAGTCCCTCTTCCAGCACCTCCTCACAGCCCATGTAAGATAACTGATTCCTGCCTTCCCATTTTTAGTGAATGTTCTTTTGTTGTAGGTCCTCTGAGGTTTTCAGATTTACATCAGTAAATTCTTCTTCCAACAGCTGGGGTAAGCTGGCTTGCAAAACCTCAAGCCGGCATCATCTCAGAGAATTATGTACCATAAGAGGTAGAGGCGACATGGGGGCATCTTCACACTTCTTTTTCCTTTGGCAGGAGCCCAAGCAACCATTGCCTGACCCAAAGCCAAAGAAAACACAAAAGGGTAAAGGGGAGGAAGATGGGGTGGTGAAGAGCAGAGTCAGAGACTCGAGAGTCCTCGAGGGTCTTATATGGGTCACTTGGTTCATTCTCTCTTCCAGAATTTGCCAGACTTTCCTTCTTTTGCCCTTGCTCTAGTTACCTGCCTTTACCTTACCTCCAACTAGCCGCTGATGAGAATTTTGTGTTTTTCCTTTGAGGCTCAGTGCAAACCCTACCTTCTCCAAAGAGGCTTTGCCGGTCTTCTTGTTCATCTTTGGAAGGTTTTGGAAAGTCTTGCAAAGAGGTTTTGCTGATTCTTGTTCCTTCCTTCCAAAGAAGGAAGATGCAATTTCTTCCTTCTTTGGACTTTATCTTACCATATGTATTATAATTACTGAATATTCTAGTTACTTATATTTGTGTTTTTGTGTTGGTACTTGTTCCCCTTCCTTACTGCCATCCAACAGACATAATACAATCCTCACACATTGTCTCCTCATGGTAGCAACTACATTCCACTTGTTTCTAAATCCTCTCCACCCTTTAGTTTATTCTGCCACACACCCATGACGGGTTGACTAGTATCATACTCAGGCATGATATTCAGAAGAAAGTATTTAATAGGTCAATAGTTACTTTTTTTAGACTCCCAATTTCAGAGGCAAAGAAGTTTCTTCAAATACAAAGTGCCCAAATAACAGGGTCGTGGTGTTTGCATGCTCACTGCAAGCTGGAAGTATTTGATTCTGTATGTTATCTGGATAGATGGAGCGTCTGCTTTCCTTTGATTCTTAAAAGCATTTGTCTTATAAGGGTGCCTGGGTGGCTCAGTTGGTTAAGCATCAGACTCTTGATTTCGGCTCAGGCTACAGTGCGGAGCCTGCTTGGGGTTCTCTCTCCCTCTCTCTCTGCCACTCCCTCACTTGCAGTCTGTCTCTCAAAATAAATAAATAAAGTTAACAAAAAAAAGAATTTGTCTTTTAGGGTGTAAAAGGGAGAATTTAGGTCACGCCTCTCTAGATACCTTCCAAAGAGTACCCTTCCTTCATTTTCATTTTTTTACCTTTAACCATTATTTTTCTACAGTTAATTTCTCAACTTTCTACATCAAATCATACAAACTTTTATCCTGTTACTATTTTAATAGTTTTTCTGTAGTTTTAACCCAAATATTCCAAATGATCATACACTAGAATAATTTCCATATTTATGTGAAGAGTGGGAAAATAGCACTCTCCCATAGAGAAAATAACCAAAGCATTAATATCCTTAACCCAGAGTACCTGGGGATATTGTTGTGAATCAGACTGCTGACCTTTCACATCACCCTAATAGCAGTAGGGTTGTCAACACTTGACTTTGTAACTTATCCATTCCTTCAACAAATAGTTATTGACTATAATGTCTGAGGTACTGCACTAAGATACTGCACACTGACTCATTTTCCTCCTAACCCTGTTCTTGTTCTCTTTTGCCAGCACAGACTTTCCAACCATCCCTTAAGGACTGGTGTTCTCCAGGGGTGTGTTCTTGAGTCCCTTCTATTATTGGGAATGGCTAACATCTGATGCAGATGCAACCACTTCCCTCTCTGGAACCAATGGTTGATACTAGTCATCACTCATGGTGCACTCTCCCACTACTCCTGAAGGGGTCCTTAAATTCTTCCTCAACATAGCATCTAGGAAAGTTCTCTGTTCTTCGGAAGTGATACACAACTGGAAATATTTCTTCTTCTCCTGAAACTTTCTCCCTGAATGATTTCATCTACTCCTAAGGCTTCCACTTTCACTTGTGAGAAGATGATTCTCAAACTCCTCCTGACATTTTTCCCTGAGTTCTAGATTCATATTTCCAATAACCTAAAGTTCTTCTCCAGTTAGTGCCTCAAACTCACCTCATCCAAAACCAAACTTACTATATTCTTACCTGCTCTTAGAAACTTATTATATTCTTACCTATTCTTAGGAATCACTATTTACAATCACCCAACCTGGACTTTAAACTTATCTCTTTCTCTTACCTCTCACTGCTCATCTGCATTAGCAGTTGGTCATTAAGTTCTATTAATTCTACTTCGTAAATGTCTCCTAACTATATTACTTCTTACTCTTTTCCACCTCCCTGGTTTAGGCCTTTATGTATTGCCTACATGGATTCTTGTAATAGCCTCTATCATTCTCTGTGAACAGATTACTCCCTCTCCAGATTATCCTCCACCTTGCCATCAGTTGTCCTCCTGGAGCAATGATCCGACTATATTAGTGGTTTCTTTCATTCCTCCAGTAGATCTTTGAAATCCTTCAGTGTCACCAAGAGAAATAGCAAATTCCTTCTTAGGAGGATACCTGGAGGCCTTCACATGCTAGCTCTGCCCTGACTTTGCAAGGACATTTTTCATCACTTCCCAACTCCCAGCTCCCTGCCTCAAGTGTGCAGGGAGAGTACTCCCTAAATACACCAGGAGCTTTCACACCTGGGTGTCTTCCTCCTTCATGTTGTACAATCTGCATAGAATGCCTTTCCCCCACTAACTGCCTAGGAAAATTCTCCTCCTTCAAAGTTTTTTTCTTCCCTCTTCTTCTGTCCCCTTACTCTCCCCACCTGTGTCCCAGCCTCTATTAGTGGTACATGTTGCTATGTTGCATGGCGGTGAGTTGAGTCTATTCCACCAAGCTGTTGACTCCTAGTGCCATCTTATCCAGTTTTGTATCTGTAATATGAATAGCAGAATTCCTAACTCAGTAAAACATGAATGGATATTCTTGACATATGCCTGCCCATATTCTAAATCATTTTTCTCTTTAAAGAATAGATGGGTAGTAAAAAAAAGAATTAAAAGAATAGAAGAAAAGAGAAAAAGAAAAAGAAAAAGAAAAAGAAAAAAAGGTTAATTTGGCTTACATTTGAGTCTTATCACATGGTCTCAATTTGGAAATTATTGAGTTGCCAATATTTTTCCCAAGGCTCCAGTGAAATGGTCTTGGAAAATTATGCAGTGAGGTGGTTCATCCAGACTTTATAAAATAAAATTGTCCCTTCATTTTCTTGTTTTAGAAACAAAAAGAAAACCATCAATGCTTGATTGACATAAGCGGAAAAACCCTTTTGTTTTGTATAATCCAGTGTTTTCATAAGTAATTTGCAGAGTAGGAAGAGGAAAAGAGTCTTTGTAGGGGGTTCCAGAGGCATTCTGCCCAAGGAAATCTGATTAATTTGAATAGCAGAATTGGAGTCTCCAATGGTACCTTATAAAAACCATCCCTAGGGAAAAGGTCTTCATAGTAACAAACTGCTTCTACTTCTGGATAGAAATCCCATTTCATGCTGCCTACAAGCCCCTGGAAGAAAATGTTCTGTGACACTTTCAGACTGAAATCTGTTTTAAAAAGGGAAACCTGCTTGTGCTCGCTTCGGCAGCACATGTACTGACAAGGGAAACCTGCTTATGGCGGTGGTTGGGCATAATAATATGATAAAATCAAATTTTGGTCTTTGTAATGACATAACTCTTTACTATAACATTTTAAAATGTGAGAAGGTATACCAGAGAGTTAATGCTCACTAGACTTTAAAATTGAAGCTAAAGTATTTGCAGGGATGGTGGCAGGTGCCCCTGAGCCAATCTAATAATATTTACCTGCATTATAAAACTGTATTTAATAAGGCAAATGGGATTAGTGAATGATAGTGTACTTTATGAGAGAATAAGGGCCTGCTGTTCACGTATTGCTGTGAGCAGTTCCCTTTGGGATTGTTTCACGAACTGATTGAAATTACATTACCCAGATTTTAAGTGGAAGCATTAATAAATGGATCAAGACATAGAAGGGTAGAAAAAAAGTCCCAGAAAGCCAGAATACCAGTAAGTGAATCTTTCTGACAAAGAAAAAGATGCCAGATTACAAATGAGCACTCTCTTTAGAGAACGGGCTAATGCAGTGTGCAGGCTTGGATAAAAGGAACAATGGTCACCTTCTGACACCAGGCTGTGTGTCTGGTGAGCATCCCTCAGTGCAAGTGTTAGTACTGTGTGAGTATTTATTGTGTTTCTATAAAGTCCTAATGAGCTCCTTGGGTGAGAGTGAAACCCTTTGCTTTTTCACACTGTGCTCAAGACCCCTAAACTTCATGGGGTCAAATCTAAAGAAAGGGTAATGGACCATGAGGTCCAGCTTAATAGACCTGATATTAACACAGCAGCAAGAGTGTCACCAAATGCAAAGTTTAGGGCAAGCCATGAATGAAGTATTTGTTACACTTAAATAATATACAAAGGTTATAACAGAGTAGTGGCACTATATCAATGTCATCATTGCAGGACTTTGAAAATCTGCCATGTATGAAATAACCCTGTAGCACACATCTTTAGGTTCCAATAGATGAATTTGCTTTTCAAATGGTAGATTAGAATAGAAAGTTATGCAACTACAGTGACTAAACTGTAGTTATTTTTAGATATTAAAAGTCTCTTGTCCATGGAAATAATCAAGCTACTCTCAGCATCTAATATTCATATAACCAATGTGTTGCACTCTATGCAGATTATACAGTTCGTGTACTTAAGTGTTCATTTTCTCTAAATGAAATAGAGTTTTTCTTCTACAGTCGTCTGGTGTTTTTTAGGATAGGACAGATGTCCTTTGCTTTGAAATGAGTAAAACATAACCACACTGAGTATGATGTCATGAAGCAGAACCACTTGTATAAATAGGACTCTTTCACCAGACTCCTTTATCCATGTACTTGTTGGCTCATCACAATAAGCCTGGTCTGTTGTTACAGTGAACTTCAGTTCAAATGATGCAATGTAAGCCACAGACTTGGGATCTGAGAGCGCTGCCCTCTGCGGTTTTGTTCATAAGTTAATATTAAACACATCATCACTCTCGCACATGGGTAAGAATGGGAAGATCTGAGGGTATAAGCCAGTAAAAATATTTGTGTGCTTGTTCACCTTCCATGTTTTTATTTCCTGCTGGGTTAAATACTTGTCTTTGGGATCAACTCAAGTAGGTTGTAAATTTTTTTAGGACAAGGACTGTATTTCTACTTCTACTGTTTTATGTTTCTATTCCCAACACCAAAGACAAAGCCACAGTATTGTCTACACCCTCCAGACCTCATGCATGCATATGTAAATGTTGTTCGTTACTTATCATCTCCTCTTTGTTTTCATGACTTGATTATCGCAGAAGTGGAAAACTGCATTTATTCAGGAAATTAGACAGTATACTGTCAAATTAGCCAACATATGCTGTTGTGAATTTTCAACAGACTACTATGTGCTAACCCTCATTTCAGTTTGCATTAATAACTTGATTTCCTGTCCCATCCACCAATTTTCAGAGGTTACTAGAATGTCACTTTCATATTTGTAAGATTATACCAGGTTCAAACAGATGAGAAGCCTCAAGGGTTTCAGAAAACTAGTTTCTGTGTTTAAGTACATAAAACAAGGACATTTACAAACAAACATAAAAATGCTTCCAGATTTTTCAAGTTCCATGGTTAACTGTTGTCATTTCTTTTTGACTAATCCCTATTATGACTAGTAGGAATGGAAAGAATGATATGACCATTTTACTTTCACTTGTTGCTCTTTTAAAAGGAAATACAGAGAAATTCAAAAGTGTAAACGAATTAATTTTTGTTAATAAAGGAAAAACCGAAGGCACTTATCTGTTGATGGGGTTGATCCTAAAAAAGGGAGACTAGGAGCCAGCTGAATGTGTATGATACAGCAACATCAAAACTCTGACCTACCTAAAAATATCATTTCCACCAGGCTGCCAGAAAACTTAGAATTTCTGTCATTGGAGTCTTTACTGTGCCTTAGAACTTCATTTACAGATGGTCCATTAAAATGCAGGCACAGTGTGCTTAACCCAATAATATCCATTCTCTCTGTGGTTTGTAATAGCCAAGGGTGGGCTATAGTCCAGAGCAGATTGTCTGAACCAAAAGAGAGTAAAAACTTGAGACGAGAGTGAAGACTTGAGTAAAGTAGGATGTGAAGGGAATTCTGGAGACTCAGGAGGTCCCAAGGCACTGGATATGTGTATTAAGAAGTCACCACCTGGGGTGCCTGGGTGGCTCAGTCAGTTAAGCGGCTGACTTCGGCTCAGGTCATGATCTCACAGTCCGTGAGTTTGAGCCCCAAGTCGGGCTCTGTGCTGACAGCTCAGAGCCTGGAGCCTGTTTCAGATTCTGTGTCTCCCTCTCTCTGACCCTCCCCCATTCATATTCTGTCTCTCTCTGTCTCAAAAATAAATAAACCTTAAAAAAAAAAGAAAGAAGTCACCACCTCAGAGAATGGGGCAATACTGAAGACTGCCTTTTTTCAAAAGTGGGCATGAAGCCTGGTTATGCCTATTAGTGAACTGTTTCTAAAGGTTTCCCTAAAATGAGCAGTTCTTACAGGAGCTTAAACATACAAAGGTATAGTTTTTACACACAAAATAATAATGTAGAATTCATGTCTTCTGATCTCATTTTATCCATCAGTCCAACACAAATGTTAGAAGAGAGATACTTCCACTTCAAGCCAAGATGGAGTCAGTCAGACCAGTGTACCTTTCCACCATATGTATGCACCCACAGATCTGAAACAATTATTTTCAAGACACTGAACATTAGGAAGTGAAGGACAGTGATACCCAAAATCATGATTTTTTAAATAGACTATTTTTAAGAGCAAGTTTAGAGTCACAGCAAAATTGAGCAGAAAGTGCAGAGAGCTCCCAAATATTCTTTCCGTCCCCCCCGACACACAGCTTCCCTAAGAATCAGCATCCCACACCAGAGTTGTACACTCATTATGATGAGGAACCTACGTTGATACATCCTTATCACCCAGAGTCCATAGTTTACCTTAGGGTTCACTCTTGGTGTACATCCTATGGGTTTTAACAAGTGTATAATGTGTGTAATGACATGCATCCACTATTATAGTATCCTACAGAATAGTTTCACTACCCTTAAAATCTATGTTCTGCCTATTCATCCCTCCCTCCCTGTTAACCCCTGGGAACCACTGATCTTTTTACTGTCTCGGCAGTTTGCCTTTTCCAGGATGTCCTATAGTTAGAAGAATCATACAGTATGTAGCCTTTTCAGATTGCCTTCTTTCACTTAGTGATACACATTTAAGATTTCCTCCATGCCTTTTCATAGCTTGATGCTCATTCCCTTTTAGCATTTAATGATATTCTATTGTCTGGCCTTACTACGCTTTATTTATCCATTCACCTACTGAAGGACATCTTGGTTACTTCCAAGTTTGGGCAATTATGAATAAAGCTGCTATAAACATCCATGTGCACATGTTTGTGCGGACATAAGCTTTCAGCTCCTTTGGGTAAATAACAAGGAGCACAATTTCTGAATCAGATGGTAAGAATATTTTTAGTTTTGTAAGAAGCTGCCAAACTGTCTTCCAAAGTGGCTGTATTATTTTGCATTCCTGCCAGCAAGGAATGAGAGCTCCTGTTGCTCCACATCCTCTCCACCGTTTGTTGTCAAGTGTTTTAGACTTCAGCCATTCTAATAAATGTGTAGCATTACCTCATTGTTGTTTTAATTTGCATTTCCCTAATGACACGATGTTGAGCATCTTTTCATATGCTTATTTACCATCTTTTTATCTTCTTTGGTGAAGTCGTCTGTTCAGATCTTCCACCCATTTTTTAATTGGGCCATTTTCGTATAGTTAGGTTTTAAGTGTTCTTTGTATATCTTGGATAACAATCCTTTATCTGATGTGTCTTTTGCAAACATTTTCTCCCAGTTTGTGACTTGACTTCTCATTCTGTTGACAGTGTTTTTCACAGAGCAGAAAATTTTAATTTTAATGAAGACTAGTTTATCAAGTGTTTCTTTCATGGATTGTGCCTTCTTTAGGGTGGTATCTTAAAAAGCCGTTATCTTGCCCACGCTTATCTGGATTTCCTATGTTATCTTCTAGTAATTTCATTGTTTTGGGCTTTGCATTTAATTCTCTGGTCAATTTTGATTTAATTTTTGTGAAGTATGTAAAGTCTGTGTCTAGATTCATTTTTTGTGGAGTGGATGTCCAATTGTTTTAGCATCATTTCTTGAAGACTTTTTCTCCATTGTATGTTGTTGAGTATCAGTTGACTGTATGTATGTTAATTTGAGTTCTTTATTGTCTTCCACTGATCTGTTTGGCCATAATATTGTCAATACCACACTCTCCTGATTATTGTAATTTACAGTAAATCTTGACCTCAGGTAGTGTCAGTCCTCCAACTTAGTTCTTCTCCTTCAATATTGTGTTGCTATTCTGAGTCTTCTGCTTCTCTGTATAAAGTTAAAATCAGTTTGTCAATAGTCTCAAAATAATGTCCTGGGATTTTGGTTAGTATTACATTAAATCTATAGATCAAGTTTGAAAGAACTAACAACTTGACAATATTGAGTCTTCCTATCCATGAACATGGGGTGATGAATTTTTTAAATGTTTTGCAAATAGGTAAGAGATGCTTTAATTCGGAAAATTACTGATACGTTATTTAAAAACAATAGTAAAATCAGTGGGTTTTTTTAAAGGACACTCTTTGATGACTTTAATTATAAAAATTATTAAGTATCCCCCAATTTTTTTATCAATGCTTAACAATTCATTTATTCAAGAAATATTTATTGAATACTAATAGAAGCCAAACACTATACCAGATGCTGGGGATAAAAAAAAGCATACAAGACAAGGTTTTTCTTCTCTAGAAGATTGCAGTTTAGAGGGAATGAGAAATAGGGGATTGCACTGTTGTTTCATAAGGGTTACTGATCAATGTAAAAACTACAGGGTACTCTGGAATCAACTAAAAGCAAAACTTAGCTTGAAGGATCAGGGAGGGCTTCCTGCAGAGGGTGACATTTCAGGTGAGATGACTCCTTCTCTTCCCAACTTTTAAATATTGAAGGACTCCATCCTCTTGGCTATCAACATCCAGTCCCTAGACAATTGCATCAATTTCAAGACTAAACAACAGCTTGGGCTCCTGGGTCCCAACAAGATTCCAGTACTCCTGACTTCTCTCTTGAACTCTAAACTCAGATATCCAACTGCTTACTAGACATCTACATTTGGATGTCTAAGAAGTGTTTCAAATTTAATATAAGATAGTAGTCCTGATTTTCTCCTCCAAACGCAGTGTCTCCCCAGTCTTCCCACCTGTTGCTTAATCTGAAAACCTTGGAGTCACTCATGACTTCTCCCTTTCTCTCTCATTCCACAGTCAATTCATGGGCAAGTCCTGTTGACTGGTCTCAAAATAAATCCCAACCAACTCCAATGACTTCCCCTACTATCTCCCTAGCTCACACCCATCATCTCTTATCTGAACCATTGTGATAGATTAGTGGCTCTTCCCTGAATTCCAGCATTGTTCCCTACAGCAGGCTGAGTGATTTTTTTTTTAATACCTATGGTGTCAGTTTCCTGCTCTCAGTTTTCAAGAGGCTTCCTACAACACTTAGACTAAAATCCGCATTTCGTCCAATGACACACCTAGATTATTTGGCCCCTGCTTGCCTCTCATTTGTTTCTTATTGCTCCTACTTTGGCTTACCTCCCTCTTGTTATAGCTGGCTTGTGTGCTGATGCTCACAAGTGCCATTCTCATTTTCTTATCAAAGCCTTTTCATTTGCTCTTCCCTCAGCCCAGAACTTTCTTTCCTCAGATCTTGGCAGGGGTCTAGACTCACCCTTCGCATTTCAAGAGCCCAAGGCAAAAGTGAAAGTAGACACTCTGTATCTTGTGTTTAAAACGATTAGACAACAGAGGTGCCGGGATGACTCAGTCAGTTGAGCATCCGACTCTTGATTTCAGCTCAGGTCATGATCTCACGGGTCATGAGATTGAGCCCCGCATCGGGCTCTGTGCTGGGCGTGGAGCCTGCTTGAGATTCTTTCTCTGTTCCTCATGTGCAAGCTCTCTCTCAAAAAACAAACAAATCAATCAATAAATAAAATGATAAGACAACAAACTGCCAAATGAAATAGATTATATTCTCTTGCCTTGACAAATGGACTTTCTTGGTGACAATTTTTCTTCAGTGGAAAGCTATGGTTATTACATGGTATAGTAGACAGTATCAAAGATTTCTAAATTTAATAATATCTATAATGACTATCAAAATTTTAATTAAATTGTCTAAGTAAAGATGAAATTGTATTTCTTTTTTGGAAAAAGCATGTAAATTGTAGTAAATATTTTTTTTTCATTATTTATTTATTTATTTATTTATTTTTTAATATATGAAATTTACTGTCAAATTGGTTTCCATACAACACCCAGTGCTCCTCCCAAAAGGTGCCCTCCTCAATACCCATCACCCACCCTACCCTCCCTCCCACCCCCCATCAACCCTCAGTTTGTTCTCAGTTTTTAACAGTCTCTTATGCTTTGGCTCTCTCCCACTCTAACCTCTTTTTTTTTTTTCCTTCCCCTCCCCCATGGGTTTCTGTTACGTTTCTCAGGATCCACATAAGAGTGAAACCATATGGTATCTGTCTTTCTCTATATGGCTTATTTCACTTAGCATCACACTCTCCAGTTCCATCCACGTTGCTACAAAAGGCCATATTTCATTTTGTAGTAAATATTTTTATACACATAAAATGACCCACAATTCTGGTGTTCAATGTCCATTTAATTTCAGTGTAAAAAGTCGAATTAATTTGTATCTCCAAAACTACAAATCAGAACATGAAAAGAAGGAAGGAAGTGGACATTTAGCATCAATGGGAAATAGTTTTTAACTATGCAAGAATATGTTATTTTCCGAGAGGAATCTGACAACTCCGTATAACCTGTCTTTCACCTTAGCGCTGCTGTTACTTGTGTCCTCTCCAGCTTGAACCGCGGAGCAACTCACCCACCCTAACAGCATTAGGACACTGTGGCCTTTAGTTTTGAGGTCACAGCCCAAGAGATTTTTGACAAGAGTTTCCCTGGAGCCTGAGCAGTTTTATTCACGAGGAGAGACATTTAGGGTCACTCGTTGTGCTGTGCCAGCACTGAGCGCCAGGTTCTAACAGAAGCACTCATGTGTTCTCTACAAATTTGTTTTTGTGTGTTTGTGATATGTGGGCCCCTCTAGCCAGAAGAGCCTAGAGAAACTGCCCTCTTGTCTGAGCCTAAGGGTAATGTTACAAAGCTCATGCCTATGATTCTTCCAGGCTTTGATTCAAACACCACCTCGTTAGGTACTCCCCAACATGCATGCACACATAAATGCCCACGTATACACACATGTGCCTTTATAATTCTCTAGTCTCTTTTCCAGATTTAATTTACTTCAGAGTACTTATTCCTACCTGACGTATGCTGTGTACTAATTTTTTATTGTGTATGTCCCCACATACAGAGTATGTAAGCTCTGTAAATAAATATTCCCTAACTCTTGCCTCTCTAGGTCACTGCTGGGCAGTGTGTGCGTGTGTTCAGGGGACAGTGAACAGGAGCATCAGCTAGAAAGAAGGTAACACACGGAATGCAGGAAAATTACCCAGTTTGCTGTTGTCCAGGGATACTTCTGACAAATACCATAAAATAACTACCGTTTGCAGACTTGTGTGTTTGCAATTAAAACTAAGGGTATCTTCGATAGATTTTTTTGGTTAGGGAGTAGAGCAATGAAGGCTAATTGCACACGTTCCCCTTCAGTTTTCTGCAGTGAGAACTTGAATGCATCCTCTGAAGTCCTTTCTCACCCTCTGTGGCCCCTTAGCTTGTGTCCTTAAATGAGATCATAAACACATTACCGAAATCACACCCTCACCCTTACAAATATGTTTACATGATAATATCATTTACTAAATAATAAAATGTAAAGTGAGAAAGATAAGTCCTAGCTCAATAAAACTCGAATGGAAAAACAATTAGCAAGACAGCTACAATCTAAATGCAAACAAAAAATATTCTCATACATAATTCTCATAAATAGAAAGTTCCTGTATTTCCTGAGCTTTTTCTTTTTGTTCTTTCTTTTTTCTTCTTTTGATCTTTTCCTCCTCTATTCTCTTAGTCTTTCTCTCAAACCATCACTCATAGATTATACCGGTAAAAAGTACATAAAGGAAATCATTGTAAAAAATAAAGTTAATATATCATGACTGAAGCCAAAAATACATACTTTCCTTATAATAGCAGTGAAGGAGAAAAAAATGTAGAACTCATCCCATTAAAAGGGTTATTAATAACACTTCACTAATAACATAGACTTCACTGGGTCAGCAGTTTAGCTCAAACAGTCCCTGACAGCAAGCAACCTCATCAGGGTTTGGTTCCTTTTTTCTTTTGAAATGTTTCTTTGCTAAATTGTTTCTGGTGTGCCTATGTCAATGGCTTCAAAGCATTCCTTTTTTTCTTTTTTTTTTTTTATTTTAAACTTTAAAATGTATGCTCTCCCTTCAGAAGTTTCATACAGCCTTCTAAGCTGTTGGAAATTGAATCTTTTCATGGCAGTAATGATGATCAGTTAGCTGATGTAAACATTCAGTAGCTATCCAAAATGTCTGCATCAAATGCTAAGTAAAAATATGAGATTTCGTGTTTTATTCTAAAGACATAGACTCTTTTATAAATAGACATCATGAATTAAGAGTGATTTGTGGTTTCCTTGGAAAATTCTGCCACCTAGAATTTATATATAGGAATCTACAGCTAGAAAAATGAGGTAGACCCCAGAGTTTTAGGGAGAAGACATGTATAATTCTACACAATAACTGATGGAAAAGAGGAGAAAGGAGGAAAGGAAATCTTAGTGATAGATTCACAGTGTTTCAGGAAAAGAATGATGTAATGTTCTCAAATTAACTTTACTACAGGTTTGAGCAGTACTCTGGGTACAAACTGCATGGCCTAGAGCCATGATTATCTCTGTTTATCTGTAGAAGAGTGTGTTTTATTAACAAGCCTTTATTAAATTACTATGTGCCAGGAAGTGTGCTATCCACTAAAAATGTAAAATGTAGTACACATTCCAAGGAGGAAGAGCTACCTATTTTTAAAAAAACAACAACAACAAAAACATCCCATTTAATACCCAAAAGAATCGAAAGCAGGGTCTTGAAGAAATAGTTGTATGCCCATGTCCATTGTAGCATTACTCACAATAGCTAAGACATGGAAGCAACCCAGTTGTCCCAGGACAGATGAACTTCTAAACAAAATGTGGTATATACATACAATGGAATATTATTCAGCTTGAAAAAAGGAAATTCCGACACGTGCTACAGTGTGGATGACCCTTGATGACGTACATTGTGCTAAGTGAAATAAGCCAATCATAGACATACACAAAAACTAATACTGTGTGATTCCACTTATATGAGGTACATATTATGTTTAAAATCATAGACACAGAAGTAAAACAGTGATTGCCAGGGACTGGGGGAAGAGGAAATGGAGAGTTACTATTTAATGAGTATAGAGTTTCAGTTCTACTAGAAGAAAAGAGTTCTGGAGATAGGTGGTGGTGATGGCTGCATAGCAATATGAATGTAATTAATGCCACTGAACTATACAGATAGAAGTGGTTAAAATGGCAAATTGATGCTGCGTGTATTTTATCACAATAAAAAAAAAATCCAAAAAACGACCACACTTTTTAAAAAAGTGTAAGTATGTACTGGAAACAACGTACTGTGTAGTCACTGAAGAGGAAACAGTTACCACTGTGTCAGGTGGAGACATGACCAGAGAAGTCTTGCAGCACAGGGATAGCTGAGGCAAGGAGGCACACAATACATTAGCCTTGGAGGCAAGGACCACACAATACATTAGCACTTGCTCAGTCACTGCCACTTAACATCAGATTAACCAACACTCCTGTCCCGTCTAGAAACATACTGCCTGGAATCCATGGCTACTGGTTCCTGGTGGGAGTGACTGTCCTCTGGAGTGCCCCAGACTTTCCCTCTCACTGAAGACTTGTGTGCTTATCACGTCAGACATGTTGATTCCCCAGAATGTGTGCCAATTGTATTAAGGATTGTAATTACTCAAATTAAGTATTTTGTAAACCAATTGTATTTCAGCATGAAAAGGAATAGAATTGTTGGTCTCTAAAAACGTACGCTTTGGAAATTCTCCATGAATTAATCCCTATAAAAAAATTGAAGTTGTTGTTGTATTGTGTAGGTAAGACACCTAAAAGTAACTGCATTCATTACTTTGCAAGTGCACTTAAATTTCTCTTCCTCTTTAATGAAAAATGCAAAAAGGATAAAAATAATGCAAGATCAACTATGAGAAACTTCAGTCAGCAGAACTGTTCTCAAAGAAAAAGCCTTAGCCCTACACTGAAGTTTGACAACTAAATGAGATATTTGTATTTTAATTATGAACAGTTCAATATAGATACACAAAATTACGTACATAATCTTTTATCAATTCTCTTTCTCTACCACACATCAATTACAGGTATGGTTTCCTTGGTTCAGAAGATATAGTGGGTCACCCGGCTGACTCAATTGGTAGAGCATGTGATTCTTGATCTTGAGATCATGAGTTTGAGCCCCATGGTAGGCCTGGGGCCTGCTCCTGAAGCCAAGACTATACTATATGTTAACTAACTTGAGGGAAAAAGAAAAGAATTAATAAATATTTTTAAAAAAGAAAACATAGTGGTTTATTTTTTTTATGGGTAGTTGGGCAAAACTTCATTGGAAGTACATCCATAATATATTTAAAGATATCATTTTAACCTTCGCCTAATTTTTATTTAACTTATGTAGAGGGATAGTGTTTAACTTGGGATTAGTGTGTTATTCAAATGGACTCATTCTTCTGAGAGGTAAAACCGAAGTTCCACATGAGAAAATGGGAAGGCATAAGAATTAAATTAGTAATAATTGAAGGGGAAAGATACAAGTTTCTAGGGTAAAAGACAACTCAGAAAAAACCCAATCACAGTGGGCTAACTGAAAGTAGAAAAATCCATAAGCTAATAAAGAAAAAGAGGAAGATTTCATTAGATCATGAGAGGCCATCCAATCCAAGTCATCCTCTTATTGCAAAGATCACTTCAAAACATTTTACCTGCTTAATTCTGCACAGTAGGTGGCGATAGGGAGGTTGCTGTTACAGAATGGTGACAGTAGTATGTAGCCGTAATTAGTGGGTTCTCCTCCCAGTACTAGGCCCATTGAGCTCTTTTCAGATGTGGAAAGAGGCAAACATTTTCTGGCCAGAGAGGTAAGCCAAAGGTTCTATTGTCCAGTGATTATCTACTCAAATAAATGCTACAATATATAGAGATAGTTCTATGACATGGTTGGCCTCTGCTGGTAAGAATTTTCTTCACATGCTTGATTAGATCTGGATCCTTCATCTTTTGGAGATTTGCCCCCTGCACTTGTGGATCCAGTTTGGGGAGGTCCAGTTTGGCTCTTTGATAATGTCTCTGGAGCTTGAAATGATTTCCAGTGGTGAAGGCCCATCATGACCCATGTACCTCATATGAGGTAAGCCTAAGAAGACATAGTGGTTTAGAGCATAGACTCTGGAACCAGATTGCCTGTGTTGAATTATGACTCTATCACTTATTAGCTGTGTAACTTAATTAATCTCTTTGCACTTTAGTTTTATCATCTATTTAATGGGGCTAATAATAGTAACAGATTATCTAAGAGATTTAGTGTATATAAAGCCTTAGAACAGTGCCTGACACAATAAATGCTATAGAAGGATCAGCTATTACCAGTACTAGTAATGGCACTGATATCCCTGCTACTGACTGTCCTCTGCCAGGGACAGAGAGACAGAAGGATAGGAAGAGGAGCGGGCATTTGGAAAAGGGAATGGCCTGCAAACCACTGAGTTGTGAGCATGCCCACTGGAGGGGTAGTACCTGGGGGGAAGATGGATGATGAGGTGGTCTCCCGTCCGGATAGGGATGCTGCTTTTGGCCATCCCACTACTAACCCACCCTACACCTCTAATCCTCTCTGCTCTCTTGATCACTTATTGTGTGCCTGGTTTTGAGATCCTAATGAACGTAGAGATTGAGCGGTCTCACACTCTGACAAATTTACAATTTAGCAAAAGGTTCTCACACATAAATAATGCAAGAGAATACATGTTGTTAGGAATACATTATATATTCTGTATGTAAAAGTGTATTACTACTTTTAGAAGGTGCAACAAATTGACCTGAGAGAGGCTGATAGAAAGTAATCATTGAGCTGGATCAATAAGAATTTATCCATAAATGGTAGCATAAAATAAGAAGCATCCTGCATATATCGTTGCCATCACTAGAATTAATAGAAGAGGTCATCAGGGTGCTCTTTCCAAATACAGCAACAAACCTTCTGCCCTACACTAAAAGATTTGGAAAATATAACATCTGTATCACAAGGTCATGGGTATTTTCAATTTGACTTCTCCTTGATAAAACTCTGAAATAAATTGTTGAGCCAAACCACCTATCTATGATTTAGTCATATGACTCCTGAAATATTTCTTTCCTCCATCTTCCTATTTTTTTTAGCTCTCTAGGTTAGACAACTGGCAAGATAAAAATGAACATGAAATGTTGAAAACAACCAAGAGAAAGCTATAACCATTGTTCACTGTCTTTCCCTTCAATACAATACAATAAAAGGAGATTCCATAAAATCATTCCACTTTGGTATCATACTTTATGGGCAGTGTCATTCTGACATCATTATTCTGGGCCTCACGTTGACATTATAGAAATGGGGACGGGCAAACTAACTTTTTCCTGAATGCTCACTAAAGATTGGAAATGGACAAAGAGGAGATCAAGCACTCAGTGGTGGGATTTGGCACAGAAAAGCAGCTACAGCATAGCTCTGACTTCTACCCCGAAATTTATTCATTGTGTGACATTGGAAAAGTTCCAGAACTTCTGTAAAATGTGGACACTAATTCTTACCCTCTGGTATTTCTGGAATATTAAGAAAAATAATTAGAATACCTAGCACATTATAGGTACTTAGTAAATGTTTCTCGAATGCATAAACATACAAAATGCAGTTCTTTTTATTCTTCACCTTTTTCAAAAATACTTTATTGGTTTTTAATTTCAACAATAATTGTATCCATTTGCTAGGGCTGCCATCACAAAGAACCACAAATCTGGTGGCTTAAACAACAGAAATCTGTTGTCTTGCAGTTCTGGAGGCTGGAAGTCTAAAAGCAAGATGTTGACAGCCAAGGTTGGCTCCTTCTGAGGGCTGTGAGGGGAGGCGGTCGGTGCTCCAGGTCTCTCTCCTTGACTGTAGATGGCCATCTTTTCCCTGTGTCTTCACATCGGCTTCCCTCGATGCCTGTCTGATTCTCTGAATTTCCCCTTTTCATAAGGGTACCAGTCATCAGAACACCTACTACAGTATGATCTCATTTTAGTTTAACTGATTACATCTGTACTAATTTCAAATAAGGCACATTCTTGGGTACTGGGGAGCAGGTAGGACTTTAAATATGAATCTGAGGGGGATATAATTCAACTCATAAAGGTAATGAAGGCTTTGTGTAGTAATTCAAGCAATAGCGACATATGGAAAATTAATGTTCTCCTCCCCCAATTTAGTTCCATTCTTCTGCTTCCAACATTTTGGAATGTATCCTTCCATAAGTCTTTCTGTGACCCCCAACACCCCAGATATTACATAGTCCTATAGTTAGACACACACCCACCTATACAGCCTCTTTATAAAAATTCAAATGTATTACAACTATTATTTAGCCCTTGTTATTTTCACTTCACAATATATCATGGATATTTGTCTAAATCAATGAGTGTAGACCTATGTAAATGTTTGAAAATATTCTAGAGTATACATAAAATAATAACCTATTCAATATTTGTCTTACTGGTAGATGTTCAGGGCACTTCAGCGTTTGGGGGTGTTCATTTCTTAAATGCAGAAATATGCAGTTTCACTCAGCTTTTTCCTTAAAACTAGTGCTTCTATTTAGGTAAGTTAGATTCCTAGAAGTGACATTTCTAGGTCAAAGATCTGCACATTTAAATTCAATATTACGGGGCACCTGGGTGGCTCTGTTGGTTGAGCATCTGACTTTGGCTCAGGTCATTATCTCGCGTTCATGAGTTCAAGCACTGCACCAGGCTCTGTGCTACAGCTTAGAGCCTGGAGCCTGCTTCGGATTTCTGTGTCTCCCTCTCTCTCTCTGTCCCTCCTGCATTCATGCTCTGTCTCTCAAAAAATAAAATAAAACATTAAAAAAATTGTAAATAAATAAAGTTAATATTACCAGGTGACTTTCATTTTTAAAAAAATTTTTTTAACGTTTATTTATTTTTGAGACAGAGAGAGACAGAGCATGAACGGGAGAGGGGCAGAGAGAGAGGGAGACACAGAATCGGAAGCAGGCTCCAGGCTCTGAGCCATTAGCCCAGAGCCCGACACGGGGCTCGAACCCACAGACCACGAGATCGTGACCTGAGCTGAAGTCGGATGCCTAACCGACTGAGCCCCCCAGGCGCCCCCCAGGTGACTTTCAAAAACGTTTTAGCAATTCACGCATTCACCAGTAGTGTCTAAGAGGTATCAGTTTTATCCACACTTTGGCCAAAGTAGATTTGGTCCATTTTTTTTAAATTCCTGTCTCTCCAATACATTAAACATATCTCTTTATTTCTTTAGTGTACATATCCCTGACCACCACTGCGATACAGCATCTTTTTAAATGTTTACTATTTGTTTCCTTCATCCGATAATTACTAATCATCTTATATACCCATTTTTCTGTTATATTTCTTTTATTCATTTGCAAGAATCGTCTAAAATAAAAGGGAAATTAGCATCTTCTAATATTTGTTGCAAATATTCTTTCCCACTCTATCATTTGTCTCTCAACTTTTTAATAGTGCCTTTTGACATTCAGAAATTTTATGTATATACTCAAGTCAATCTATTTCCTTAATGATCTGTGAATTTTTCTGCCTTGCCCATGAATGCCCTTACCCTACCCCCAAGATTCATAGTCTCCATTATATACTAATATTCTCTTTGTATTTATTCAAGTTACAGATCTCTTTGTTTTTCTTTCAGGTGAATATTTCATTACTTTAATGCTATATATAAGGTAATTGTTCTTTTTCCCACTAAATTGAAATATAAGCATCACTCTATACTAAGTTTGTATTTTAAAGAAACCTTGAATCCGTTCCTGTGCTCTCTGTTCTGTTTCATTGATCAGTTTGTTCATTCCTGAGCTAATATCCATATTATTTCGGTTGTAGTAGCCATGTAGGAAAGTTTACTCTCTGGTATGGGAAGTTCCCTTCATTGTTTGTTTTCTTTCAAAACTTTCTTGACAATACTCATGCACTTTTTCTTCCATGTGAACTTCAGAATGATTTTGATGGGTTAAAACCAACAACAATAACAACAGTGAGACTCTGATCGAAATTGCTTTCAAAATATGTATTTGGGAATATTAATGATTTTCCCTATACAGGAATCACACACATCAACCATATGAGCTCAATAGGAAAGCTGTGGCTTAGAAAGGTCGTGTGCCTTGCCCAAGGCCATGCAGCTGGCAAGAGACAGCAACTGCCTTTAATGTCTTTCTGGCACAAATTCCATAACATTAATCACCTCCTTCATTGATATCAGAGAAGGAAAGTAATAAATTGAATTACTGAGGTTCTCCTGACTAAACTACATAGCAGCTTAACTATTTACAAAGCTGTCGAGGCTAGCAGGACTTGACCAAGCATGGCACCAGTTTATAAGCAGATTGTTAGCTTTTATCTCAATAAATTGTTTCTCGTTTTTCAAAAGATCTATATAGAATAAGAATAAGAATAAACTTCCATTTACTAAGTACCTGGAAGATTCCTGGTTCAAACACATCTTTACTGACACAAAATCTGTCATTATAACTTGACTTTTTTGGTTTAAGAATGTATTCTTCTAAAATGTAAATATTCTTGTTTGTTTGTTTGTTTGTTTGTTTGTATTAGAGAGAAAGTGTGTGAGCAGGGGAGAGGGGCAGAAGGAGAGAGAGAGAACCTCAAACAGGCCCCACGCTCAGGACACAGCCCACTGCAGGGCTCAATTCCACGACCCTGGGATCATGACCAGAGCCGAAATCAAGAGTCGGACGTTCAACTGACTGAACCACCAGGTGCCCCTGAATGTAAATATTCTTCTACAGATTACTGCATATATTGGTGTGAATTGGTTTAATTGCTACTCTTTTAATAACCAGCTAGCAAAGTCTCTACTGATAAAGGTTTGCTCTTGGGTGGTGGGACATGGAAAGGGGCATGGCTTTAGAAGGTGGGACGCCACCTCAGAGCGGCCAGGGTTAAAAAGGATGCTGGAGGCTAGAAGAAATCTGCAAAGTCGGACTAGCCAGCAGATAGCATAGAAGGGAGGTGGGGCCGAGTGAGAGACAAGAGGCCACCACAGTTACTTCTCACTGTCTGTCCACTGGGCTAATCGGTCGTGCCCAGCCAGCAGGAGACAAATGAAGCAAATCCTCTGGAAGAAATGGATGGCTGGCCTTGGTCTGCTCTCCCTCCTACACTGACAGGACTGATAGCTAGCTCGCCTATTCTCAGAGCAACCACATTTCTTAATAGGAACTCTGGCCACAGTTTGCCATCTCTGCTGCTCAGAAATAAAGCCCTTTTCAAAACATTTCAGAAAATAAAACAACAAGAAGGTCATCTTCCAGGGAAGAGCTTAGCCTGAAGCTGGAAACTGGTTGTTAACAGATGGACCCATCAGGCAGCAAATAGGAAAACAGGCGAGGACTAAACCAGGCAAATCAAAACTTGTCAAAGTCAGTTAACTGACCAGTCAGTACTATTGAGCACCAGCTATGTGCAAAGTGCTGGTTAAATCGAGTTTTAAAAAACCACTCAGTGTAACAGACTGATATGGGCTACACATCACCTGAACGCTCCGTAATTTTGCATGTCTCCAACTCCCTTTTTGTTCTCGGCAGAATAAAATTAGATTCTGCCCCTCATAGGAAATCACAGTGGTGATGTCAAGCATAAATTTTCTACTCATTGTGCTTGTGTGTGATGTCTGTTTCTTTAAATTAGTGGATCAAAGTCATGCTTGTAATATTTTCTCAGAAGAAATCAATGGGTACAGCATAAATTGAGGAGCAAATAATTTTCATTATAGGGAGAAATAATGTCAACTTACTACTCCAGAATGTAGGATGAAGTATTAGTGATATATTTGTTAGCTTGGAGAGAGAGAGAGAGATAGACAGACAGAAACCAAAAAACAGACTCTCAACTATAGAGAACAAACTGATGGTTACCAGAGAGGAGGTGGGGAGTGGGGGATGGGTGAAATAGGTGATGGAGATTAAGGAGTGTGCTTGTCATGATGAGCACTGGGTGATGTGTGGAATTGTTGAATCACTGTATTGTACACCTGAAACTAATGCTACACTGTATGTTTACTAACTAGAATTAAACTAAGAACTTTAAAAAATATTCATTAACTTGGGGTGCCTGAGTGGCTCAGTCGGTTAAGCGTCTGACTTTGGCTCAGGTCATGATCTCATGGTTTGTGGGTTTCAAGCCCAGCGTCGGGCTCTGTGCTGACAGCTTAGAGCCTGGAGCCTGCTTTAGATTCTGTCTCTCTCTCTCTCTCTCTCTCTCTCTGCCCCTCCCCTTCTTGTACTCTGTCTCTCTCAAAAATAAGTAAACATTAAAAAAATATATTCATAACTTAGTAAAAAGATTGGCATCAATCCTAAATTCTCCATATGTGGGTATAATAGGTTTGCCTAAAACATTTTCAAATAGAAGGGAGGTTATTTTAAAATGCAATACAAAAGTCCATTATTTAAGAGTATAAAAGGTGCGTCTCACTACTGTGCACCAAACTCCAGCAGTATATTAATACAGGCAGGTGTCTGAAACAATCATATGTTATTTGCAATAGACATATACCTCCACTAAAAATGCAAACAAACAAACAAAACGCCTGTGTAGGAGTGGAGTTTGGTGGAAGTGGTGCTGGATTAGAGGTCACAGGTTCTCTACCAGGCTGTGCTCGCTCTGCTGAGGGCATTGCATGTACCAGCTGGAAGATGCAAATAAGCTGAAGCACAGCCATGGGCTTTGAGAACTGCAAACACCTACTAAATGCAAAACATTCTATTATCATGTGACAATTGGGGTGCTTTACTTGGGTCTGCGTAAGTAAAAAATTTTAAATGCCAGTGTGAAAATTTATATTCCATCGGAAAGCTCACCATTCAAAGATTTTTGCAGTTTTTTGTAATGTAAATATACCATCCCTAAATCGATTTGTTTTTGTGAACTTAATTTATTTGGTTCTCTTAAAATGAGCTTGCTTTACTGGTCACACATGACAGTTTCATGTTTGTTCATCTAATCGATTCAAATCATTCTGTCCTCAAAGGTCCCCTAAGTGCTCAGTTGGGTAGTGATTGCTTCAGTTCCTGTACCGGCCACAGAAAGCAAGGGTGGCAGTGTCACCACCCCCAGGAGTCCCAGGATCTCCACTTAAATCCCAACGCCCCATAGGCTCTCCTTAGAACTGTCGTTAAAGAAACTAAAGCATAGTATAGCAACAGGGAAAAAATGGAAAAGAGCTCCTTCGTTGCATGAAACTTTAAATTTTTTTTAACGTTTATTCATTTTTGAGAGACAGAGAGAGACGAGTATGAACGGGGGAGGGGCAGAGAGAGGGAGACACAGAACCCAAAGCTGTCAGCACAGAGCCTGATGTGGGGCTCAAACCCAGGAACCATGAGATCACGACCTGAGCTGAAGTTGGACGCTTAACCGACTGTGCCACCCAAGCGCCCCCATTGCACGAAACTTTAAATTTAAAACTGAAAATCACATTCTGTAACTGCAACAATGACAACAAAAGGCACTGAGGAATAATAGACTCAAAGGCAAATGTTCTGGTGCAGGGGGTGGTACAGACATCATTGATAGTAATCAATTTTTATCCAACCTAGTAAGGAGTCTCCATGAAACTATTCTTTGTTGTCTATATGACTAAAATACAAAGACAAGAAGCCAAAGAAAATACAAGCAGCATTTAGGAAAGAATGTGGTTGGCATAATTTCATGACTGTGCTTTTATGAGTATAGATGTGTAATTTTCACTCCACTTGCTGCAAACTTAGGCTTTTATTGCAAAAATAAATGCCACAAGAACATTATTTAAATGACCAGAAAAAGTGGAATGCTAACATTTAAAAAGCATGTAATATGATTCTTCTTAAAACTATAAGGTACATAGAATTATAAGTTATAATTATTAGGTTATTTTACTTATGTTAATTAATTTATAATAATATCTTTATTCTAGGTTATAATTATTAACTTATAATTATTAATTTATTTTATTTATATTAATTTATATTATAAACTTGTATATTCAAATTTGGACACAATTGAGGGGTAGGTGTATACAGCCATATAAGGCTTTTTCAACTCTTACATTCAAAGGGTCTCACAGTCCTTGATCTAGAAACATCTTTGTGAGCATTATAGGAAATTAGAAAATGTTCTTTCTATAGTCACAACCATGAGAAGAAAATTGTGGGTTGCCATTAAGACCCAGCTCCTCCCATCCATTTTTTAAACTACTCAACCCTTCTCATTTTAAATAGCTCAAAATTACAAAAGACCAGATTCCTCATTCAGTTTCACCCACACAATTCCCACTGCCTTTTTGCAAATTGTATTAAACATATCTGAAGCTACATTTATCCCAAGTGAATGTGGTATTTATTTATTTGACTTCAAATTAATATTCATTTTGTGTTAAAGAAATTTGTTCGCATTTTTGTGAAAACCTCAAAGGTCCTAGAAAATCTATTTTAGTATGTGTTTTTAATTCTTGACTTTCAACCACCTACTAAGCATTTACTGTGTAGCAGTCCCTGTTTTAGGTACCAGGTGTGCCAAAATGAACAGGATACAGTCTTCTCAATTCTAAAACTAAGAATTAATAAGGGAATAATTCTTCAGGTCTAATCTATCAACATATTTATTTGCAGATGCTCCAGGTAGAATTCACAAGATAAACATGAAAGTGTAAAATAGCAGTTGTTGGTGAAATTATGTAACTGATAATTTCCCTAACTTGCTTCATCCACTTTTTGGGTACTCAGGTGTCAGTATCAGTGTTTCAGTGTGCGTAACGTCACTTGCTTCTATCAAATGACGTTATTTAGACTATCCCATTGTGAGTGTGTAATTCTTTTTTTTTTTTTTTATGTTTATTTTTGAGAGAGAGAGACAGAGCACGAGCAGGGGAGGGCCAGAGAGAAAGGGAGACAAGGAATCTGAAGCAGGCTCCAGGCTCTGAGCAGTCAGCACATGGGGCATCTGATATGGGACTTGAAACCACAGACTGCGAGGTCATGACCTGAACCAAAGTCAGACACTTAACCGACTGAGCCACCCAGGTGCCCCATGAGTGTGTAATTCTATAAAAATAAACATGACGTGTTTTACCATCCTTAAAAGGACAGAGAGCATAGATGGGTTCCAAGTTCTTCCACCCCATCAGTTATTTCCTAGCAGCCTTTCTGTCCACAGCACACAGCTTTAAAAAGGTACACCATGTTGGTGATGTGAGTTGTGGCCCTGGATCTTTTTCTCCAGATTCACCACATGCCCATACTTTCTCTATACACTCAATCATTTTATGTCTATTTAAAACCCTTCAATATTGCCTTAAAACCATCAGTATAAAATCCAAGCTTCTTGGAATGGCATTGGAGGATCATATCATGATCTGTCCCTTCCTTAGGTCCAGTGATATCAATTACTTGCAGTCGCCAGAATATACCCTGCTCTGCTTTTTCTCCTGACTTTTGCATATTTTGGCCCCTAGAATCCTCATCTTCCCTCTGTTCCCTTATTCTGGCTAACCTTTGTGTGTCCTTCAATGCTCAGCTTAGCTGTCTTCTTCCCCAGAACCTTTGTTGATGAGCAAAGAGGTCAAGTGACTATCATACAGTAGGTTATGTGCCTATCAAAAATTGTCCCATAGAGGGATGCTTGGGTGACTCAATTGGTTAAGCATCCTACTTTTGATTTTGGCCCAGGTCATGTTCTCATACATCAGGCTCTGCAATGGGAGTGGAGCCTGCTTAAGCTTCTCTTTCTTCCTTTACCCCTCCCCCACTTGCTTGAGCATACACACTCTCTCTCTCTCAAAAAAGTTGTCCCATAGAACTTTGGGCTCATCCCATTCTTAGTGCCTGTCATTTTTTGTGTGTGATCATTTGTTTAAATATCCACTTCCCCAATTATAAAAACAGAGTCAGTCTTATTCACCTTTGAATCTTCAATCCATGACATACATTAGGTGCTCAATAAAAATATACTGGAAAAACTAGGGAGTAAATTTGCTCTCCCTAAAATGAAACATATAGGTTTGTCTGCTCATGTTGGCATGAGGTTCTACTCTACCAAACTGAGAATTCATGGAGGGTGGATAACTCATCGAAGATTCTCTTGCTATAAATTATGCAAATGAGAAACTATATGAGAATAGCTGTTCAAAACATTTTCATTTGGCTAAGCGTTAAGAATCAACTTGTGTCTGATTTTTAATTTACTGATGAACAGGGCAATACATCATACCAGAAAGGGATGGAGAGCTGAATACAGATTGAGGAGGCATAAGCCATGTCTATTTGTCTCAAAGGACTCCTCATTGAAGGTTGATTAACAAGCAACAATCAGTCTAATCACCTTCACGCTTTGTCAAATGTCCAGCTGTCCTCCCCAGATGACACCTTTGTCATCTCCCAACTATAATGCATGATGACTACATATGAGTATCCAGAATTAGATTCATTACTCACAGAATAAAAGACAGATCAATACAGGCTGACTGAAGACCACTCATGAAAGTAAGCCTGATCATAACATATTCCCATGGCTGCCCCAATACCAGATTTTCTTCATCACCCAGATAGGTGCACTTAGACCAAGTAATCCTCCCCAACACCCGCAGTCTCAGAGTCCATTCTTCTTAGCACTTCCATTTTTTTTAATGTGCTGCTATTGCTTTCAATTAGTATAATTTCCTGAACTTTAAAAAGAGTTCAGCAAATGTCAAAAGTTATCTGGCACTGATTAAAACAAAGAGGATTACTAGCCGGTTCACAAAAATCACTTCTGCTGCTGGTAATATGTCTTTTCTTCACTTGTGAGAGCCCATTCCTCTAGCTAGCTAGAGTTTCAGCACTTTAGGTGCTGAAAATGAAACTGGGGGAAATAATGCTGAACATAAAAAAATTTTTTTTGAAGTGTTCAAAATAGCAATGCATAAAATTTCATATCAAGGGTAATGTTTGCCACTAACATAAGCAGTACAGATATCTTGATAACATCTTTTTCATTCTTATGTTTAAGCAAAATGTCTATATAAAATAATTTTATCTTATTAGGTTACACAGTGTCACTGGTAAAAGCAATATATTGGAGTTTACTACAGGGTAGTCTCGCTCTGCCAGCATTCGATTAACGTTTTTTCCAACTGTTATTTCCCTTAGCTACAGGATGATAAATGGCTTACATAAAAGTTAGCCTAAAGCATTGTGAGATTATGTTACTTGAGATCACCAAAGAGTAATTAAATAATGGTTAATCATGGTCTGAGATTTGAGTGTGTTTTATGGTATTTTGTAGCTGCACAGAAGTAAAAGGTACTGAGCTCAGAGTCTCAGTCCAGCCTGTGCAACTCTATGTTTGTGATTTAGGGACAGGTCTCCTCATCATCCCTGCCTTTTTAACTTCCTTTGTTCACTGGGTGAGGCAGTGAAAATACAAAGACAATTTAGCCAAGGTCCTATGAGAAGTTTCTGATTCTCAGTTTTCTTCTGTGTAAAATGGGGCTTCTTGAAGAAGATTCAATGAAATAAAAGATGTTGAAGGACTTCATAAGTGGCTAGGAGTCATGCATATGTTAAATGCCATCGAATAACTAAAAATAATGATGAGAATGTTTAATGAATAGAGGACCTCATTAAAATATTTGTTTCACTTTCTAAAAATTTTGTCATTTGGAAATAAATTCAAACTTACAGAAAAGTTGCACAAATAAGAATAGCACACATGTTCATCGACTGACAAATGGATAAAGAAGAGGTGATATGTATATATATATATATATATATATATACACATATATGTGTGTGTATATATATATACATATATATGTGTATATATATATATACAGTGTATATATATGTATACATATATACACTGTATATATGTGTGTGTGTGTATATATATGTGTGTGTATATATATATATATATATATATATATATATATACAGTGCAATATTACTCAGCCATAATAAAGAATGACATTTGCAGTGATGTGGATGGAGCTAGAGTGTATTATGCTAAGCAAAATAAGTCAGAAAGATAAATACCATATGATTTCACTCATACGTGGAATTTAAGAAGCAAAACAGATGAACTAGGGGAAGGGAAGGAAAAATAAGATAAAAACAGAAAGGGAGGCAAACCATAAGAGACTCTTAAATGTAGAAGACAAACTGGGGGTTGATGGGAGGGAGGTGAATGGGAGGATGGGCTAAATGGGTGACGGATACTAAGGAGGGCACTTGTGATGAGCAGTGGGTGTTGTATGTAATTGATGAATCGCTAAATTCTACTCCTGAAACCAATACTACTCTATATGTGAATTTACTCGAATTTCAATAAAACTTGGAAGAAAAAAGAAGAATAGCACAAAGAATACCGATATACCTTTCATCCAGATTGTCTGCTTATAACATTTTACCCCAGCTGTTCACTCTCTCTTTCACTTTCCCTCTCTCTCAATATATTTTTTTCCTGAAACATTTAGAGATAAGTTACTAAATATAAATACTAAATACTCCTGAATATTTTAATATTTCTCAATATTATTTGAGGGGCTCCTAGGTGGCTCAATCAGTTAAGCGTCCAACTCTGGCTTAGGTCATGATCTCACAGTTCACGGGTTCAAGCCCTGCATTGGGCCCTGTGCTGACAGCTCAGAGTGTGGAGCCTGCTTTGCATTCTGTGTCTCCCTCTCTCTCTGCTCCTCCCCTGCTTGCACTCTGTCTCTCTCTATCTTCTCAAAAATAAATAAATTTTTAAAAAATTAAAAAAAAGAATAGGGGTATTTGACCAAAAGAGGGGGGGGGATAGGGGTATTTGCTTTCATAACCATAGCAAAGTCTTCAGCTTCAGTAAATTTAACGTTGACGTGATACTTTTATACGATCTGCCATCCATATTCAAATTCTATCTATTGACCAGTAATGTTTTATAGCATTGTTTTGTCTCCTCTAGTAGGGGATTCAGCATAGATCAGGTATTACATATGCTTGTCATGTGTCTTTAGTCTCCTTTAATCCTGAACATTTCCACAACCTTTCTTTTCTCTTCTCTGATGGTGACAATTTTAAAATACAGTCTCCCTCTTAAAAAAAAAAAAAAAAAAAGAACATTTCTCATTCTTCAGTTGCTTTACTTTTTAAGTGGTTATTTTATATTCATCAATTGAAGATTCTGTTCCTACCACTGAGAACCCAGAAGCCATCCCTGCAGGTAAAAGATTGTATACACATGGTGTCTGACTTGCCACGAGTGATAATAGAGTGTTAATTCTATGTCACTCCTCTCCTGCCCTATTTCTTCCCCTCATTTTTCTTTTTTTTTTTTTTAATGTTTTAATGTTTATTTGTTTTTGAGAGAAAGAGATAGAAACAGAGCACAAGTGGTGAAGGTCAGAGAGAGGGAGACACAGAATCCAAAGCAGGCTCCAGGCTCTGAGCTGTCAGCACAGAGCCTGATGCAGGGCTCAAACTCATGAGCCATGAGATCATGACTTGAACCTAAGTAAAAGGCTCAGCCGACTGAGCCATGCAGGTGCCACCCCCGTCATTTTTCTATTGATCCTTAAACTGTAACATCCCTTCCTGTTATCTGAACTGAAAGGATCATGGACAAGATTATGTCTGTTCCCATCATTCCCACCAGGGGGAGAGGGGAACCAGAAGAGCCGATGGTTATGACAGTCCCATAACAAGGCACAATCAGGTTTTGCTTCTGGTTCTGAATCATCCTTGATTCTTCTCCTGTACTCCCTACCTTTCTAAGCTCCTTCTAGGTTCCTCCTACGAAATGGACGGATTTCCATCATAGTTGCCCTTCTGAGTTTTCAACATGCTACCTTGAATCTTATTTCACTTGAACCTTCAATCCAATGTATTCAGCAGAATAGGTTATCACCATTTTGCTTATAAGGAAACAGAGGCTCAGACACATTAAGTGATGTTCCCCACAATCCGATACTTAGAAGGTGATAGCTCGAGGCCAAAATTCAAGGCTTCCCACTGTATTTTGATGCCTCCTTATGGTAATTTTACACTTACCGATCCTGCAGTCCCCTGGCTTGGTGACCCAAGCAAGGCAAGCACACTGAGGTTAATCTGCCTTTTCTTTTATGGAAGATGGCAGAGGTGTTTTTAGGTGGCATATTTAGGGCATATGGTGTTACCACTCTTTCTTAAAGAGACTTAAAATTTGGCAGAAATTAGAAATACACTTGTTGTAATACGCATTTAGCAAGTTTGAAAGAAACATATAGTTCTGAGAAATTTTCTATAAGCATTCATCAAAATTAGTCTGAGACTTTTCTTTTAATTTTTTTTTTTTTTTTTTGGAAAGAAACAGAGCGCTCATACATGCACGCATGCCCAAGCAGAGAGAGAGGGAGACTGAGGATCTGAAGCAGGCTCCACGCTGTCAGCTCAGAGCCCAACGCAGGGCTCAAACTCCTGAATGTCAATATCATGAGGTTGGTGACCTGAGCCGAAGTCGGATGCTTAACTGACTGAGCCACCCAGGTGCCCCAGTGAATCTGAGATCTTAAGAATAATAGCATTTACTGACTTAAACTGGGGTCCATGGATCCTCCACAAAGGAGTTCATGTTTAGAATTCTGAATTTCTCTAATTGAAAATTGGCATGCCCTTAAATTATGAATGAAGCAGACCTTATGCATTAGCAGACCTTCGCATTAGCAGACCTATGGCTATCACCAGTAGAAATCACAGCTGTTTCCATAGCACAGTGAAATTATTTCAGATATGTCAAAATACAATTTGCTTTACTGCTTTAAACTTATGGCAGTTACTAGGCTACCCCCTAAATTTTGTGTTAAGTGCTTTAATATATAGTTATATCTGTCATTGTCATATATTTACTATATAAAAATAAAGGAGACCCTGGGTGGCTCAGTCGGTTGAGTGTCTGACTCTTGATTTTGGCTCAGGTTATGATCTCATGGTCATGAGATCGAGCCCAGTGTCGGGTTTTGAGCTGAATGTAGAACCGGCTTAAGATTCTCTCTGTCTCCATCTCTCTCTCTCTCTCTTTCTCTCTTTCCCTCTGCCCCTCTCCCCTGCTCTCTCTCTAAAATAAAAAAAAAAATAATAAACAATTTTAAAAAATTATAACAACAAAAAAAGAATAATAGATTTAAATGAAAAGCTCATATTGCAAAAAACACTAATTTGCAAATACACACATTCACAAAAAATATCACATAAGACAGAGGGAAGGAATCTATTAATAGTATAAACAGGCTCATTAATGACAATTTAGCAATACACAAAAGTTGAAAATGGAGAGACACTAACCACCTAACAAATGTGGAAACTAAGAGGGATTGAATCATGTCTTGTATGTAGCTCTACTGGTTATTAGTAACAAACTTGGAATTAGACTTTGTATCTCCTGGCTGGTAGTCTAATGCACTTGCCCACATCTTACGAGTTTTTTACATGTAAATTCAAACATTCTCTAATTTTTTTTCATATAGAACCACAAGTATGCACTGATCTAAATTACACAGAGCCAAGACAGACTTTTAGAAAAATCAAATATTAAATTGAGCAAATACTTTTTTTTAAGTTTATTTATTTAATTTTTTTTTAATCTTTATTTTTGAGAGAGAGAGAGAGCATGAGCAGGGGAGGGGCAGAGAAAGAAAGAGAGATGGAGAATCCAAAGCAGACTCCAGGCTATGAGCTGTCAGCACAGAGTCCGACACGGGGCTGGAACTCATGGACAGTCAGATCATGACCTGAGCCAAAGTTGGAGGCCTATCTGACTGAGCCGCCTAGGTGGCCCCAGTTTATTTATTTATTTTGAGAGAGAAAGAGCACGAGCCAGGTAGGGGCAGAGAGAGAGAGAGAGAGAGAGAGAGAGAGAGAGAGAGAATCCCAAGTAGGTTCCACACTGTCAGTGCAGAGCCTGACATGGGGTTCAAACTCATGAACTGTGAGACCATGACCTGAACTGAAATCAAGAGTAGGATGCTCAACCGACTGAGCCACCCAAGTGCCCCAAGCAAATACTTTTTTAAAGAAAGAAAATTTATCTCATGTGGCCTCTGCCAAGGAAAATGCCTATGAGATACCTTTAGTCTCAGGTCAGTAGGAGAGAGTAAGATGTCCCAGAGTTGTCTTGTTTCTTCAAGGAGTTCCTTGAATTAGGCATTCAGCTGAGGCTTGGGCTATGTGTGATAATGGCATCCATTTCCAGTTAATGTCTGTATATGCTGCAAGGTAAGAGTTGAGGTTCATTTTGTGTGTGTGTATGGATGTCCCATTGTTCCAGCACCATTTGGTTGGTGAAATGACTAATAAGATATGAGGTTAACTCTGGAGAAACAACACATCAAGACTAAACATAGGTGGCACATATATCATAATGCATAGGCCCCTTCCTCTTTAAGTAGAATGTCCTAGGAAATAGAATTAATATTTTAAAAGTTCACCCAGAGAAAATGAGAAATTTGGTTTCTCTCAAATCTAGGAAGATGAAAAGTAAGCACCCATATTGTTCTACTTCATAAATGCTTTCATTAGGAATTTTCTTAAATCGTAAGTAGGAGTTAAAGAGAATAATATTGCAAGAAGCATAAGTGAAGCAATTGTTAGAATACATGAAAATCCTAGCCATAAGAATGCAAAGCATAAAATCTGCAATTCCATAAATGAACTGGCCACAAATGCCCCCATTCCAAAATACTTTGCCAGCTTATGAGTTAAATTGTTCAAAAACTGTCCACTTGGTGGCACCATGGTGCTGCTGCAAGAAATAAGCCTTGATTTGGGTAAAGGTTCAGTTAGGGACTGACTTCTTAATGTAGGGTTTCATGATTCTTAAACACTTGGTCATACCACAATACGTGCCAACAACAGACAATTGCCCTAGTCATTTGCACAAGAGAAGAAAAAGAAAAAAAGCATTGTAGGTTGTTAAAGCAAAGACAGAATGAGCAGGATTTAAGAGGACTTGTAGGGCAGGTTGAACTAGTGGGTGGATGAAAGCCAACACAACCTGTCTTTTATCTATATTCCTAGACAGAAATGCCTCTGCTGGTTTTTTTCTCTTCCTCTTTTGACTTGATTCTGAGCAGAAAAAAAATGACACTTAACAAATCAGCCTAAATGAAAGCCCCATCATAAATATTTATTGAGCCCCTGCTGCGCCATCATTATTTGGCACCATAAGTTACAAGGTAGAAGCCTAAACATACTTCTTACCCTTGACGTCCTTGAGGCCTACTGGAGAAGACAAGATACATGCATGAAACAGTAATTGCTGAATTGTGTGCTGAAGAGAGAGTCAACTGGAAGCCATAATTGTGAAAGCCTTCATGGAGCAGGTGGGACTCTAGCTGGTCTTAAAGAATGGCTTCATTGTGGCAAACAGCCTGTTGCTACACAGATGGGTAGAAGTCCAGTGCAGGAGGGAGCAGGGTTCCTGTGGGCAGTCTTACTAGTGGCTGGCTGGGGAAGAGGAAGGTCAGAGCCTCCTGCTCTGCAGCAGTCAGTCAGAGAAGCAGCCATCCCAGCTGGATTTCCCTGCCTCTCCATCCAGTTGATCTATTACTGAATGGATCCATTGATGCTTTGATCCGTTTTTGAGATTAGGTAGACTTTTTTCTTCCAGATGTTGGGATAAACACTACTAATTTACTTAATATATATTTTATATATTTGAGCTAGAAATCCAAACACCAAATTATGTGGGATGTCTATGAAATAATTTTGTAAGTAATGTTTACCTAGAGAATAAAGTCCATACTCTTTAGAAGAGTGTTGATGACGTTTAACAGCTTGACCTCAGTCTATGCTGAGATGTGTAGTGGTGAAACGATATGAAGCTGGGGGTATACTTTCACATATTTCAGCAAAGAAAAGCTATACATATTGCAGTGTTGTGTAATTTGGGTCATTGTTGATTCTGGAAGATGCATAGCTAGGGATTTATTGTACTATTCTATTTTGTGTATGTTTGAGAAGTTTTATATAATACCTTTTTCTTAAAAATTAGTTGATACTTTGAAAAGAATTCTCAGAATGGGCAAAACTGAGCGTGAAGTTAAAGGAAGTAGAGCCAGGTGAGGGTGTAGATAATGAGAAAATGGAGAAGTTTGCACTAAGACCAATTTATTCTACTCAAAGCGTGATGTAAATAATGTCTCTCTTCCCAGGGAGATTTCCCAGTTTAAAAAGAATGTTTAGGAAATGGAATGCTGCTTCTTGCTTCAACCCACTTATCCAGATGTGACAAGCAGGTGTTAAAGAGACAGTCAAATGCGGACTATCAGGGACTGTGCATTGGGAAGATAATAGCACCTGTTAAGCAAGGAATGTGTATACACTTAACTATTAAAGTATTTTTTTTTCAACTTTTTTTTTTTTTTTTTTTTTTTGGGAGAGAGGGGGAGAAGGAATGAAGGGGGGGGGGGGAGAGAGAGAGGGAGACACAGAATCGGAAACAGGCTCCAGGCTCCGAGCCATCAGCCCAGAGCCTGACGCGGGGCTCGAACTCACAGACCGCGAGATCGTGACCTGGCTGAAGTCGGACGCTTAACCGACCGCGCCACCCAGGCGCCCCTACTATTAAAGTATTTTTATACGGATTCTCTCAAACATGTATAAAAGCCATTGCATGTCTGTTCTCTAGAATTCCTCTTGCATTCTCTCACCTGCAGGCTAAAGAGAGGCTAGCAAATCAAGACACACTGCAAAAGAAAAAGATTTTTAAAATTTTTTTTTCAACGTTTTTTTATTTATTTTTGGGACAGAGAGAGACAGAGCATGAACGGGGGAGGGGCAGAGAGAGAGGGAGACACAGAATCGGAAACAGGCTCCAGGCTCCGAGCCATCGGCCCAGAGCCTGACGCGGGGCTCGAACTCACAGACCGCGAGATCGTGACCTGGCTGAAGTCAGACGCTTAACCGACTGCGCCACCCAGGCGCCCCAAGAAAAAGATTTTTAAATGAGCCATTGTGTTAGAGCACACAGAGCACAGGACTGAAAGGTAAGAAAACTGAGCTTAGAAGTCTGATTCTCCCACTTTTGAATTAAGGCACTGAGGACAAGTCACTTGTCCTCAAGTCACATAACCTGAATTTCAAAAATTCAGGTTATGCCTCTACACAATAGAGGTGCTAAGAACTTTACAAGTCGGCTGTAAGGAATAGACAGTATAATGAAGTGATTTTTTGAAGAGTCTACTTGTAGCCATAATTTGCAAATACTCTCTCCTCCAACTTCCTGTGTATGCACCCCACATGGCCTCAAGTCCACAGTAGACACGGATAAATACACGAGATTACAAATTATAGGTTCAGTAGAGACCCAACCGGGTTTGAGATGGAAACCATCTGGGAATGATAGGAAAGGCAGAAAAACCTGGTTAGCCACCCCCAGGTGGAAGACAAGATATAAGAGCAAACCAAAAGGCTGGAGAGGGAAGAAGAAAAGTGTGGGAAGCAGCCTTCAAGAGGTGAGTGGTACAAGGAAAATCACTTCTCACTCCCAGTGTTTCTTTCCCTGTGGAGGGAGTTTTTCTAAAGTGAGTTTTTCTAAAGTGACGCTCCTGGCCTTTTCTTGCCTTCACACTTAACTCCCCCACCACAGAGGTGCAGGAATGTATTGGGTTGGTGAATTTGGAATCAGACACAGGACGAACAGAAGCTAGTCCTTTCCCTATCGTTTCCTTTCTGGCATCTGCCTGCCTGCCAAGAGCGTGAAGTCTCATCTGCTTCATTACTGATAGTGCTGCTGTATGTTCAGTGTGGTACATGGCAAAACGGACTTTCTCACACTGAAATCTGGCATTAGATGGAATTACCCACATATTCCATAGATTCTAGAAAATTGCTGACCTACCCCATATGGGGCAAATCCCCATTGACAGCTAAGGTTACCGGATGGCTCCCCAATCTGCCTTGAGATATATTTATATAATGGTGATGTTATAAATGGTGTTGGTTTGTTGTAATTTTCAGCTTATAGACAAAGCACAGGTGACGTATCTAGTTAATAGAATAGAATGTAAGTGTTTTAAATCTTGATGGTGTAAAAGTAACGCTATTGTTAACCAATAGTAGGTTGTAGAGGACACAGATGGTGTTATGTATTGAATGTTTGCATCACCCCCCACCCCCCGCTGTTCATATATTGAAATTCTAACTCCCAATGTGATGTTATTATGAAGAGGTAGGCCTTTGGGAAGTAATTAGGTCATGAGGGTGAATGGATTAGTGCCCTTATAAAAGGGACCCTACAACCTCCTCTCTCTGTTCCCTGCCTTGTAAAGACACAATGGGAAGATGATGGTCTGAAAACCAGCAGTGGGTTCTCACCAGACACCAGATATGCTGACACTTTGATCTTGGACTTTGCAACATCCAGAACTGGGAGAAATAAATTTCTGTTGATTACGCCACCGCAGACTGTGGTACTTTGTGATAGCAGTGTGAACTAACAGAAACAGAGTGATCTTTTAAAAACATCAATCAGTTGCATTCCTCTGCTTAAAACTTCCATGGCTTCCCACTTCACCTGGAATAAAATCCAGGCTTTTTGCTGTGGTCTCCTAGACCCTACTGGATCTGCCTCTGCTGCTCTCCTGTCTCATCTAGTGCATACTTACCCTGACTCAACAGTACTCTATGGAGTCCTGGCTCTACAACAGCTCCTAGAAGTGAAAATGTTTCCACTGCTATTCTACCTGCCTACAACTTCCACCCTAGACCTTCACATGATTACCTTCGGTTCCTCTAAGGCTCAACTTAAATATCACGTGGTTAGAGAGCTTTTACCTAATCACCTAAGTAATTTCTGAGTGCAGGATCCTGCTTTGTTACCCAACATCCCTAGTAAGTATTACTTGAGATGGTTATATACCTATTTGATTGGGCTTTTTTCCCAGTTTTATTGAGATATAAATGACATTACATTGTGTAAGTTTAAGTTTAAGGCATACAGTGTGTTTATTTGATACACTTACATGTTGTGAAATGATTACCAAGGTAAGATTAATTAAAATGTCCATTACCTGATAATAATTATCATTTCTTTTTTGTGGTAAGAACATTTCAGATCTATTTCAGATCTATTCTCCTAGCAACTTTCAAGTGTATAATACCACGTTGTTAACTAAAATCATCATTCTGGGGGCGCCTGGGTGGCTCAGTTGGTTAAGTATCCAACTTCGGTTCAGGTCACGATCTCGCGGTTCATGAGTTCAAGCCCCTCATCGGGTTCTATGCTGACAGCTCAGAGCCTGGAGCCTGCTTTGGATTCTGTCTCCCTTTCTCTCTGCCCCTTCCCCACTCACACTCTGTCTCTGTCTCTCATAAAAAAAATTTTTTAATCAAAAAATCAAATCAAATCAAATCACCATTCAGTGCATTAGTTCCCAGAACGCATTCATCTTGTAACTGGAAGTCTGTACCCTTTGACCAAGATCACCCCCTTTCCCCCTGAACCCCCTAATCCTGTATCCATCATTACTCTCTGTTTCTATGAATTTGGCTTTTTTAGATTCCACATATAAGTGATAGTATACATCATTTGTCTTTCTCTGTATGACTTCTCTCACTTAGCATAATGCCCTCAAGGTCTGTCCATGTTGCTGCAAATGGCAGGACTTCCTTCTTCCTCGTGGCTGAATAATATTCCATTGTGTGTGCATGTGTACACACATATACGTATGTGTATGTATAATTATCTATCTTGTTTTCTATGTCCAGTACTTAGCACAGTGCCTACCTTACTTAATAAATAAGCATTTGTTGAGTGACAAGAGGAGTGAAAGATTATTGAGTCACATTTTGTCTAAATCACAAAAGGAAATTGACAGAGTTCAAACCGACTCTTGAAGTTCTCTAAAGGGACAAGGGAACAGCACATTCAAGGTAGCGGGAGTGCTGGAGTTCTTGGTACCTATAGCCTACACAGTGCCTGTCCCTCCCAATTAAGGCGGTATTAGCACTTCCATTAATATTTACTTTTATTTTATCCCTTTCTATTTTTTGTGTAGTATACATTTACATAATCTAGTACTGCAGTAGTACATGTAGATAAATTTTATATAAATAAATGTGAGTATAAAAAAGATGTAAGTCCCAAAGTATTTTGATTACTGAGTTTATATGGTCAACAAAAGCATGGAGACCTCTACCAGAGAGGATAAAAAAGACACCCGTGGGAGCTAAGGCTGGAAAAGCAGGCAAGTATGGTGATGAGGATCTTATATGTTGTGCTAAGGAGGTTAGGCTGTGTTATTTAGGCCATGAGAAACTAGTAAAAATTGGGATTTTCGCTCTTTCCTGAGAGAATGCCTACTCTTAATTATCTAAGTGATGTTTTAAATTCTCTTTTAAAAAATTAAAAGAAAGTTTTTAAAGATATTACAAAAATATCTGTCCTTGCCATCCAAATGTGACAAACACTAACATTTTGCCATATTTGTAAGTCCTTTTTCTTTAAAAAAAAAAATGTTTTTTTAGTATTTATTTATATTTGAGAGAGAGAGAGAGAAGACAGAGAGAGGGAGGGGTAGGGGAGGGGCAGAGAGAGAGGGAGACACAGAATCCAAAGCAGGCTCCAGGCTCTGAGCTGTCAGCACAGAGCCCAACACAGGGCTCAAACTCACAGACCTCAAGATCATGACCTGAGCCGAAGTTGGATGCTCAATTGACTGAGCCTTTTTTCAAATTATGGAAAAGAAATTGTGACAGATAAATGTGAAGCCTGTAAGTCCTTTTTTCAAATTATGGAAAAGAAATTGTGACAGATAAATGTGAAGCCTATATCCTCCTCTCTCCAATTTAACTTCCTATCTCCCTCAACAATGTACACACAAACAACATATTGCTTTTTTCCCACTCATCTTTTCAAATCTATCTTTGCTGATAATTCGACTGAACTGCTTCATAGTGTCCCACTGAAGGAATAAACCCCATTATTTCCACGTTCCTCCACTAACAAACATTTGGATTATTTCAAATTTTTTGCTGTTGCTAGTAGGTTTTTGGTAAACACTCTGTCAGATTTAAGAAGACTCCTTATATTTATAATGTGACAGGACTTTTTTAAATAATAAGTGAATCTTAAACGTTAATATTTTTATTATGATTCTCTGCTAAAATGTTTACATAATTTTACTTTTTCAGTTAATGTATTAAATTACTTGGGTAGATTTTCCAGTATTAAATTATGCTTGATTTGTGAGATAAAGCCAACATTGGTCATAATTATAGTTTTAAAATATTGCTACCTGGATTTAATTTGCTAATAATTTGTTTCATAAGTTTGCATTTGTGTCCATAAATGAGATTTTTTTGTTAATAAGCTTATTGCTTAGTTTTAGCATACAGGTTTATGCAAGGCATATACAAATTAAATATCTTTCCCTTTTTTTCCCCTTGTCTGAAAAGTTTATCTGCTTCTTGAAATTTCATGCAACTCATCTTTTGTGACCTAAAATATGTTCTTTGGAAGAATAGATTTGAGAAAACTGATACAATTTATCTAGCGATAATTCATTTATGTGGGTTTTCTATTTCTTCTGAGTTTGCTTTAATGTTTCTATTTTTCTAGAAAATTGTCCATTTTGTTTGCATTTTTCAGTGGTTAGTGCCTACGAATTTACCTATGTATATATTTATAGTATTTGTGGTTATGTGTCTATGTTCCTATTGCAATTCATCAGTGCCTGTGTTTTATTTATTTATTGGCAAGTTTATTTTTTTGTTTATTTATTTTTGAGAGAGAGACAAAGCATGAACGGGGGAGGGGCGGAGAGAGAAGGAGACACAGAGTATGAAGCAGGCTCCAGGTTCCAAGCTGTCAGCACAGAGCCTGACGTGGGGCTCAAACCCACCAACTGTGAGATCATGACCTGAGCCGAAGCCGGATGCTTAACCGACTGAGCTACCCAGGCACCCCTTTTGGTAAGTTTTCTTACAGATATATATTTTGTATTGGCCTTTTCACAAAATAGGTTTTGAGTTTGTTAATTATTACTATCAGTCATTTTTCTTTCCTTGTTTTCTCTATTTCTGCTCTCACTGTGATTAACTTCTTATATATTTTTGTAAGTTTACTGTTTCATATTTACAGTGTCTTGAATTAAATCATGAAATCATTCATTAAAAGTATTTTTTATTGTTTATAAGTAAATACGATAAAGTAGAAATTTCCTCCTAAATATTATAGCTGCATAATATACATTTTGAAATGTAGTAGGGTTTTTTTTTGTTCAGTCTTAAATATTTCATCATATCCTGTGTGGTTTCCTCTTTAACCCATGAATTATTTGGCACTTCTGGGTTTGTTTTTTTTTTTAACTATTTTTGTTATCACTTTCTAACTTAATTACATTAAAGAACATGGTTTATGTGATAGCACTTCTTTGGAATCTGTTGAAACATTCTGTTATGTAATACATGTTAAGTTTTTATAAATGTTCTACCTGTGCTTGAAAAGAATGTATATGCTTTATATGTTGGGCAAAAGGTTTTGTGTGTATGCATGTTTATGTACAATAAACTCTTAATTTTGTAGACCAATATAATTTATCCTCACTAATTTTTATTTTGTCTGTTTTATCTCTCTGTTCTTGATAAAGATTTTTTAAATTATTCAACTATGATTGTAGGTTTTTCCATTTCTCTTTGTGGTTTGCTTGGTTATGCTTTTTGTAGTTTGAGGCTAAGTTGTCAAGTTTATACATGCTCATGGTTATTCTGTTTTCTTTGTGGACTGTTCTTTCATCATTGTGTAAGTCTCCTTCAATCCTATTAATGCATTTGACTTAAGTTCTCTTTTGTTTGACTTTAGCATTGCCACAGCAGGTTTTGTTTTGATTATTATCCTAGTGTATTTTACTTTGTGGTTTTATTTTATGGGTGTGTCTATAAGCAGTAAATAGCTAGATTTTATGAAGCCTTTTATTCGTATTTTAATAGCTAAGTTTAATCCATTTATACTTATTTTGATTATTGAAACATTTAGAATTATTTATGCCATACTATATGTTTTATGTTTTTCATGCTTTTTCTTTGCTTTTTCCCACTGTTTCTTTTCTTTAGTTGATTTGCTAAAGTTATTTTAATAAAAATTTAAAGATTTCATATTTCTTTCCTCATATTAAAATTACAATTCTTTACACACTGAGATTTTTCTTTCTGATTTATAGGCATCACTTAATTAATTTACAAATGTGTTCACCAATAAGATACCATACTTCCTCTCTAGAAAACTATTTTTGTGTCTGAATAATGTCTATTTTAAATTCAATTTTGAACAATAGTTAGCTGGGGATAAAATTATATTTTGTGTCTGCCAGCAAAATTCCAAAAAATTGGGGCAGAGAAGTTATTCTTTGAAGGGGAATCTAGATAGTACATCACAGGGTCCACCACACCACAATTCTGATTCTGTCCTAACATGATCTGAGGGACATCACAGACTTTGTCCCCATGAAAGCAGCTTGGTTTACATTCTAATGCTCAAATGTTTAATCTTCCCTTACCATCCCAAATAGACTACTTCATGTAAATTATGAAGCTCTGGCAGGTGTCCTAGCCATTTTTAGCTTACCTTTACAGTCTGAAGGACCTACCACCATCCCCATTTTCTTTCACACAATTAGTCTGGTGTAAGTTTCCAATAACATGTGGAACGAATGTTGTCAGATCTTGGTTGCTGTCGTTTGTTGGTTTTAATTTGATCTGAAAGGATACTAGTTTTTATCAGTTCAATCCATTTATATTTCTCTGATTTGTGCTTGTTAGAACATACTTATGTGGGGCACCTAGGTGTTTCAGTTGGTTGAGTGTCCGACTTCAGCTCAGGTCATGATCTCATGGTTCATGAGTTCGAGCCCTGAGTCAGGTTCTGTACTGACAGCTCAGAGCCTGGAGCCTCCTTTGGATTCTGTGTCTCCCTCTCTCTCTGCCCCTCTCCCACTCACACTTTGCCTCCCGCTCTGTCTCTCAAAAATAAGTAAACATTAAAAAAAATTTTTTAAATAAAGAACATACTTCTGTTTCTTTATTTTATATTTTCTATTTATGTATTTTATTCTGATTTCCTGTCTTCTACTTGGTAGATAAAATTTTTTCTGAAGTGAAACTTAGGCATCCTATTTTTATTCTCCTTGTGAGTATTCATCCCTATATTTTTCTATAAATTTCTTAAGGTTAGGAATGCTCTATTTTTCCCTGAATAAGACAAGTACTTCAACATCTTCTCTTTCCTCTCCTACCCTACCTTTATCCTGAAGTATAATGATTATACCATCTAGACTTTTAGACTTCATTAAGAGTTGTTAAACACATTTTTTAAATCTGGTTTTAGGGATGTCTGGGTGGCTTAGTTGGTTAAGTGTCAGACTCTTGATTTCAGCTCAGGTCATGATCTCATAGTTCATGAGATCCAGCCCCGCATGGTGCTCTGTGCTGGCAGCTCAGAGCCTGATTGGGATTCTCTCTCTCTCCCTGTCTCTCTGCCCCTCTCCTGCTCATGCTGTCTCACTCTGTCTCAAAATAAATAAACTTTTTTAAAAATATGGTTTTATAGGTAAGAAGTAGACTACTAAAATATTGAAACACTCTTATTACTCAAATATTTTTTGATTAAAGTCAATGAATATGGGAAGAATTTTACATCATATATTTGAATTGAAATTTTTTTTTGAGAGAGAGGGTGCAAGTGAGTGAGGGGCAGAGCGAGAGGGAGAGAGAGAGAATCCCACATGGGGCAGGAGAGGGAGAGAGAGAGAAAGTGGGGCTCACCCAAAGCAGGGCTCATGCTCACCTGAAACAGGGCTTGAACTCATGAACCATGAGATCATGACGTGAGCTGAAGTCTGATGCTTCACCCACTGAGCCACCCAGGTGCCCCTGAACTTAAATTCAATACAGACTCTTCTTTAATTTACTTGCAAGTCTACAAGAACAGAACTAGGGATCTGAGATATATAAGTAAGAAAAATTTTGTAGAAAGTTCTGAGCATGCAGATTAAAAAGGCATACCACAATCCAGACAAAATCAATGAAATTAAACCATTAACTATTTTGGCAAATTTCCTGAACTTTAAGGATAATGAAAAATTTCTGTGACCTTACAGACAATAAATTTTGTTTCCTACAAGGAAGCAAAATTAGCCTCACCTCTAACCTTTCTTGTGTAACCCTAATGCCAGAAGACTATGAATCCAAGATCACAAATTATAAAGGGAAAAGTATGAGACTCAAGAATGTAGTAACCTGATGAATTGTTGACCATTTACTTAAGCCACAGATATATTGTCTCAGATATGTAAGGACTTAAAATATATTCCACCCTAGAGGTGGTAATCAAAATTTAGAATGGGAAATATGAGATATAAACAAATTGGTTGAAAATGTGAAACTCAAACAGAATTTATTATAATCATTGGAAATATAGTTATAAAATCAAATGCCTACAGTAGAATTAATTCAAAATATAAGATTTGAGTGGTGCCTGGGTGGCTCAGTTAGTTAAGCATCCAACTCTTGATTTTGGTTCAGGACATGATCTCACAGTTCGTCAGCTGGAGCCCGGTTTGAGGATCTGCACTGACAGCATGGAGCCTTCTTGGGACTCTCTCTCTCTCTCTCTCTCTCTCTCTCTCTCTCATCATACCCCCCACTCATACATATGCTCGCTCTCTCTCTCTCTTGCTTTTTCTTTCATAATAAACATTTTTAAAAGAGAGGATGTGAAAAAATTACATGTTAATAAACATAATCTAGATCCCAGATTATAGCAACAAATTGGGAAATATCTAGCTGGATATGGAAGAGAGAGAGAGAGTGATGCATGTGGAACTGGTTCTTCCTTCCCCTGGAATGAAATTTAAAGCCAGTTCCATGTCTTCTCACCACCTTCTGGTAGTAATTAATAGGTAAAATAGTAATCAAAATTTAAACTCTGTTCAAAGATTATTCTCTTTCCCAACTCAGGCCTTTTAGAACCAACTCTCTGTGAGAAAAGTATTCTGGCACTGTTATCACTCCTACCCATCTTCTAAGCTAGTTTTTGGACTTGATTATGTTGGAACCTAGAGAAAGAGAAAAGCAAATCAGCAAAAGAAAGAACTAACCCCATGAGTAAATTTAAAGGGGTACCAGTAAATTAAAACAAAGTTGCCCGATGATCACATTCCACAGGTCATAATTGTTCAATATGGTCTCGACATTATACCCTTTGTTTTGGTTCCTGTCACATCTCCAGCATCAAGGACTGCCTGGCACACCATGGGAACTCAGAAAATATTTGTGATGAATGAGTGGATAAATAAGGAAGTATATGATACACAGAAGAGATTCATTAAAACAGAATGGCAAAGGTTTAAAAAAAAAAGAATGGACCAAGGTTTTCCAACCAAATGTAAATTAAAATAAGACAGAAGGAGCAGGACAAATTGTATAAAATAGAATAAAAAAAAATAAAATAAAATAAAATAGAATCCAAGTCAAAAAGAAATAGTTTAAAAGACATTAGTCCATAATAAAAACATATCATTGAGGTTTAAGCACTAAATACAATAGCTTTAAAATATAGAAAGCGTGATTATTCAAAATAAAAGCAAAACCAAAAACATTTACACTCTAGAAGACTTCATAGACCATTTTTAGCCTTTGACAGATCAAGTATACAAAAAATAATGACATAAGGAATTCGAAATTTAGGGGGAAAAGAACCCTATAAAAATACATAGCTCCTTGTGTCTTTTATACGTCTATAAAAAGTGATAGTGTACAAGATTCACTACATTGGCCTACCCAATATCACTCTAAACTTTATTCTCTACAAGAGGTACCTTTTCAGTTGTCTGCAGGCTCTCTCTCGTGCCTAGGGGTGCCCACATGGTTCAGTTCTGACCAAAGACACATCAGCACAAACCTGCTGTGCTGTCTCTTCACCTTCCTCCTTCTTCCTGCTTAGACCCCACACTGAACGCCCAAGACGCAGCACCATCTATGCATATCAGCAGAGCAGGAAAAGGGCAATAGCCCCGTTTCTTCATTTCAGTCCTGGACTTCCCACTGTGGACTTGTTCCAGGGCATAGATCGGCCCCTTACTCACACAAGCCCCTTTTTCAGGTTTTCTGGTACTCACCGCTAGGCACAATGCTGGTTTACACGGCCCCGAAACACATTAGTAAATACACCAGCACCGAGCCTGTATGGGCCACATCCTCTAACCACAGTTCAACAAAACTAGGAATAGGTAATTAGAGTGTTAAAGTCAGTTATAAAATTTACAGTGATCTTCTCAATAAGTACTGGCAAAGAAGGAAGTAAGAATGCAAATATTATTACTATCTGGACAAAAATAAAATTAAGGTATTAAGAATTCTCAGGATGCCTGGATGGCTCAGTGGGTTAAACCTCCGATTTCAGCTCAGCTGATGATCTCATGGTCTGTGAGTTTGAGCCCTGCATCGGGCTCTGTGCTGACAGCTCAGAACCTGGAGCCTGCTTCAGATTCTGTGTCTCCCTGTCTCTCTGCCCCTCCTCTACTCATATTCTGTCTGTCTCCCTCTCAAAATAATAAATGCACATTAAAGAAAAATTTTAAAAAAGAATTCTCAAGATATAATAATTTAATTCTACAAATTACAAATTCTACACCCCCACCCCAAATTTCTTATCTACTCTCTCTGCTTTATTTTTCCCTCTAAAATTTATCACTTTCTCATATACTACATAATTTACTATATCTTTTCCACCTCCCACTACTAATATAAACTCCATGAAGTCAGGAATCTTTGTTTTGTTCACTATATCATCCCCCGTTCTTGAAATACTGCCTGACTCACAGACAATATTGAATGTCACAGTAGATATTCAAGAAAATTATGAAATGAATTAATAATTCCACTAAAGGCAAAATGCATCATCTTGATTTTTATTATTAAAATTAAATATGAAAATAACTATTCCAACTCAAGGTGAAAGAGATAAACAACAGTCAACCACCCAATAAATAAAATACCTAAATAAAAGCAGAGATAAAGGTAATAAAGATGAGCAGAAATGAATTTTGAAAAGAAGTTTTATATTAATGAAAAACTTCTTGATGAAAAAATATAATAGACAAACTTTGGTGAATCTAATCAAGAAAAGTAGAAAATCATAAACAAAACTGGGGGGGGGGGAAGCTATTATAACAGACAGAAAGGAGAGTAATTAATGATAGTAGAGAACTATTTATAATTCCCTGCCTATAATATTTGGCCTTGGAAAATACACAAGTTTCTGTGAAAAAATTTAATAAAATTGACTTAAGAAGGTCAACGAAATCAGAATAGATCAATAATCATCAGTAACCTAGAAATGGAAGACTACTAAATCATTACTTTTTTTAAAAAGACTTTCAGAAGGAATTTTTTCAGTCAGTTCTTTCAAATTTTCAAGGAAACATAAATCTGTGTGCTGTAGAAACTATTAAAGAACATAGCAAAACATTAAATTGGTGATGAATTTTATCAAGTGACTTTCACTATCCATTGATGTTCTTTTTTTCCTGAGCCTCTTGATTTGATGGATAGTGTTAATAAAAATCCTAATAGTAAATCACTGCCGCATCGTTGTGGTGGAGAAATCTTTTACTATACTGTTGAATTTAGTTTGTTGGTCCAACAGCACAATAGAATATTAAACAGCCAATTAAAAGGGAGGTTCTGAAAAAATGTTTATGACATGAGAAAATGCTTATGAAATAACAGTGTTTTCTTTACTCCATTTTATTCCGTCTAGTGAGTTGAAAATTATACATCTTTGGGGGCGCCTGGGTGGCTCAGTCAGTTAAGCGTCCGACTTCGGCTCAGGTCATGATCTCACGGTCTGTGAGTTCGAGCCCCGCATCGGGCTCTGTGCTGATGGCTCAGAGCCTGGAGCCTGCTTCGGATTCTGTGTCTCCCTCTCTCTCTGACCCTCCCCCGTTCATGCTCTGCCTCTCTCTGTCTCAAAAATAAATAAACATTAAAAAAAAAAAGAAAATTATACATCTTTGTTCTTGCATACAACATTTCTCAACTCTAAATCCCACTTTGTCTGGAATTCCATTGCCACCTTGGCTTTCAGTGTTTCTTACAGCATGGTGTAATAACTGGGGGTTATTACAGCATGGGTGTAATAACTGGGATAACTGGGGGTCTCCAGAGGGTCTATCAAAATGGTCTTTCAGGGGCGCCTGGGTGGCGCAGTCGGTTAAGCGTCCGACTTCAGCCAGGTCACGATCTCGCGGTCCGTGAGTTCGAGCCCCGCGTCAGGCTCCGGGCTGATGGCTCGGAGCCTGGAGCCTGTTTCCGATTCTGTGTCTCCCTCTCTCTCTGCCCCTCCCCCGTTCATGCTCTGTCTCTCTCTGTCCCAAAAATAAATAAAAAACATTGAAAAAAAAAAAAAAAGGTCTTTCAGTGGTTTGATAATTTTCAAGAAAAAGGTGATGAAACCATCTTGTTCACATACATTTCCCCAGCTTGAAATATTAGATTAATGATGATTTTCACAGAAATCCCATCACAATGTAATAACCGTTGTGTTTTAAAAAACTATGTATGAACTGAAAGAACCTGCCATTTCATCTCAGTAATACTAATAGCGTGAAGTTCTTCTCAGTTATTTTATATTCACCTTATTTGCATATTTGCACATTTCCATTAATTAAAGGACTATATCCAAAGCAGCTGGACAAGTTAGACCTCTTATCTCTCGCCTGTACTGAGTAGTTGGTAACAAGCCCATTTACCTCCAGATTAAAGTTGTGACAACTTCTACCTGTGTTATATTTGTGGAAAGTTAACATTTTTTTCCCACATTATTCACATATTTGCATGATTTGCATGTTGTTTACATTTGGTATATTAGCATTTTGCTTTTTATGTTATAGCTCAAATCAACAAAATGGATGGGTGGGTCAAAAATGTTATATTAAGGAGTAAGCACAGTAATTTACAAGCTGATTTGAAGGTGTATATGGAAATCAAAGGATCTAAAAAAATCAAAACTATCCTTAATAAAGGGTGGGATTTATTTTATGAATCTGAAAAACTATCCTTTATGATTTTGAATGGCTTGTGTGGTGTACGTATTAGTTTGAATAGCCTGAACCTGTCACTTTAGGACTGAAATATATGCAACATGTCAGAGTTTTTAATGAGACAAAGCAAATAGTACAGTGCTAGCACATTTGACCCTTTCCCATTACTTGATCATTTTCTTCACTTGTTCAAAAAGAGATTGACAATACTGGGTCTGTTTTTAAAAATCACATCCCAGGGCACTGGGGTGGCTCAGTCAGTAGAACATGTGACTCAATCTCAGGGCTGTAAGTTTGAGCCCCAAGTGGGGTGTAGAGATTACTTAACAATAGAATCTTAAAAAAATAATAAAAAATCACATCCAAATATTGGAACTCTGCCTCCTTTTGTTACAGAGTTCCTGATGACTCCCAATTCTTTCTCTAGACCCACAGCTCATGCTAGACCAGCACCAAGAATTTCATACACTATTTTAAGAAAGGTTGTCACAAGTTTTATCAGGTGGGTTTCTACCAGCTGCTCAGTATGGGGAGAGAAAAGGTGTCCAGATCCAGCAGATACAATTAATTATCCTGATCATTGCCCTAAACACCCTCCCCTTTCATATTCTTTGTATTGGTTGGCCCTGAGCTGGAGTGTCTGAGCTTCTTGGGGAAGGACCCTTACTTGTGTGAGCTGTTCCTGTGGGTTTTAGTCTTCTATTTTCTATCCCAGCAGAGAAGGAGCCAGCAGAAAGAAGAGTGACAATAAACAAGGGAAGAAATAATTGACAGAGCAAGTTTCCTGAGGGTCTGGAAAAGATAGAATTGAGAACACAGGTAGAACAGAAATAGCAACACTTTGTTAAATGGAGAGAAGATAGGAAAGCAGGGAGCAAGTATAGCCTTAAATAAATATGTTGTGTGTAATAGCAACTCAAATACTTATTGAACTCAGTAGTATTAACTCGTGACACAAACTACCAGCTCCTAATGAATAGGAAAAAGTGTCACTAAAACTTTATATCCAGCAATCAGCCATGTGGAAATTTAATATAGATATTTAGAACAAAACACTGGGCTGGGTTGACCATGTGGTTGACCTAATGGAGTAAATGGTACACTCAGTAGGCACCTGTTCTTTTAATTATAATGATTACCAAACGTACCTTGTTAGTCAACATACCATGACTAACCTGTACCAGCAGCACAAATGCTCTCCCAGCTAACAAAGATGAGCTCTTAAGTGAGAGGCTCTGTGCCAAACACCTAAATACGTTGTAGTTTCAGCTAATTTCTCACAACACCACTGTGAAAGAAAGTGACTCAGAGAAATGAAATACTTCACCAAGGCCATTGGTCTAGAGAGCAGGGCTGAGATACAGACTCAGATCTGCCTCGCTTGAAATTAATTAATTAATTAATTTTAGTTAGAATTTTTTTTAAAGATCAACCTCCAGTTAATCAATTTCATGCTAGAAAATACTGTTCAAGTACCTAACAGAGACAACGTGCTACAGAAAAACAATTCCACTTAACCCTCTTGTGTAGCTCTATAAAGTGTCGTAGATTTGTGAGTATTTTCAGAAAACTGACAACTTGGGGATGAAGCGTAACTTGGTGCTTAGCTCTAGCCTTCCTGTATTCTGGTGAGAAAGCAATTTTTAAATGCCTCCTATTTCTCTCCCTCTGAATTTGAGGTCCTCTATTATTTTCTGTTGTCAAAACTCAGACAAACCTTATTATTTTATTAGGTCATTGGATATGATTTATTTGTCTCCTAGGAGGAGTGACTGTAGAAAGTAAGAGTGACGGGACATATCAGGCCCCGAGTGGACTGAGCTCACCCATTAAGTTAGCCTGTCTGCCCTGCTCTTGACAGTTATTAATGCCTCCATCTCCTGCTGCTTGCAATGCCTGCTCTTCTGGAGTGCCAACTCCAGATGTTATTGTTACATTGTAACTGTACTTAGAGCCCAAACATGCCAGGGGTTTCCATGACTTGGGCACAGTGTTGCTGTGACAGCACCCTGCTTGGCCCCCTTCTGATGCTTCGTCCAGGAAGCTCAAAATGACCAGCATGAGCCAATCAGAGCCTCCGAAACAACCAGCATGTCCTTGCTCAGGCCAGTTTCAAGTTGAAATTGTTTCTTAGCAAGCAAAACATTGCGTGTTGCTAATTCCCCATTAACCTGACATTCCCTCGTTTACCTCCATCAGCCTTCATTGTGTTTTAACTTTGCGTGGCTGCTCAGCTCTACAGCCTTATTCTATGCCCACAATAATAGCTGTTCCTTCTAGAGGCTGGGTGAATACGGGCAATGAGAGATGGGAGCTCCTTGTATGCGTCAGGTGTGCTAGGTTATGCTATAGTAACAAATGACCCCAAAGTCTTAGTGGCTTACAGCAATAAAGCTCTATTTCTCATTCATATGATATGTCCACTGTAGGTTGGCCTCAGCTCTGCCCTACGTCTGCTTCACTCCAGGACCCAGGCTAAGAAGCAAACCTCTCTGGAGAACATTAAGACTGTGGCAGAGGCAAATGAAGCATGACAAAACTGAAGCTCATTCTTAAATCTCCTCTCCCCAGTTCATCAACAAAGCAAGTCATAAGGCCACTCCTGATATCAACAGAGAAGGAATGTGAAATCCTCTATCAGGGAGCAGTGCCCCAGGGAAGGACAACAACTATTTTGAACACGAATACAATCTACCATTCTCACTTTGGAGACCTGTCACTGACATCACCAAACTGTCTTAGAAGGAGCACCGTCTGTAGACCTCAAGACTCAAGATTTCACAAGATTCTGCCAGGGCAGCAGAGACCTGCTCATTTTCTCAGCTGTGCCGCCATATTGAGTTGAGCTCCTCTGACACTGACAGATGGCACTGGTGTCCTAGAGACCCCCTGAGGTGAGTCAAGGTGTTATTCCTGGTCTTTGTAATTCCTAGGCTGTGTGATCCCAATACCTTAAGAGGCAAACCTCAGCCCTTGCCCAGCCCCTGGGACAAGGTAAGTAGAAAAGCTTCTCCACCAGAGGCCGCATTTGTGTCAGTGAAGGACGCTATACTCTGAGTCACTTCTTTTTACAGCCTGTCAGAGGCCAAATTCGATCACTTTGAAGGAATACATTATGACCCATCTGTCCATTCACATAAATCACTGACCTTCCTTTTTTTTTTTTTTTTTGCCCTAGCAGGAGGGTGTTCAAAACAGTTGTCTCTGTGATAAATCTTTACCAGTTTAGTACTATAAATGTTGTTGTGCTTGATGTTTTATGCTATGATTATTTCTCTATTGAAATGTGTAGGACTTAATAAGATAATGCTTTCCTCAGCAACGTGAGGCACATATGAAATAAAGATGATTTAATGATGTGAATTTTATTAATATACAGAAAATGCCAGTGCAGGAAGTACTTCTTCTAAATATAGTTATTCAAAATCCATTTGAAAATCACTTCAAAAGTATAAGTAATATAATAATTTTAAATATACCATATTGGGGCTACACACAGACACAAATTAGATATAGATAAATATATATTATAAATTGTTATATTATAAATAAATATATTAAAAATTATGATTTATTATAAGAAATATATATGGTCTTCATTCCCATTTCTGGTTCACAGACCTCAAAACTCTGAGGTTGGGGGTTAGTGGCCAATGGAGCCAACTACATATTTAGAGGGTTGGAACTTTCAGTCCCACCCCAAACCTCCAGAGAATAAAGAGGGGCTGGAGGTTGAACAGTTGACATGGCCAGTGATTTAATCAGCCATGACTATGTAATGAAGCTTCCACAAAAGTCCAAAAGGATGAGGTTTGGATAGGTTCCAGGTTGGTGAACACATGCAGATTAGGGGAGAATGTTGTGCTCTGAGAGAGTATGGAAACCTTGTGCCCTTCCCACATACCTGACCTTATACATCTCTTCTGTCTGGCTATTCCTGAGCTCTATCCTTTTGTAATAAACCAGTGATCTAGTAAGTAGAATGTTTGAGTTCTGTGAGCTGCTCTAGCAAAGTAATTGAACCTGAGGAGGAGGTTCTGGGAACCACTGATTTGTAGCTAGTTGGCCAGAAGCACAGGTGACAACCTGGACTTACAACTACTATGGGGTGAGCAGGGTGCAGTCTTGTGGGACTGAACCCTTAACCTGTCGAATCTGATGCTATCTCCAGGTAGATAGTGCAGAATCGAGTTGAACTGTAGGACACCCTACTAGTGTCTGAGAATTGCTTGGTATTATGTAGGAAGCCCTCCCCAACATATGTACACACATACACATAGAAATTGCGGCCCAGGAACTTAAATATATATGATATAATTTATTAAGTATCAAACATTTATTACCCATATAAATTCGGGAAACAAAGAGAACCAACAGAAAAAGCATCTCTCCTGGTGACAAATTATAAATAGCCTATAACTGTTGTACCATTGTAATTGTGTTTTTAAATGCATGTTAAAACAACTGATATTTCTTCATTCAAGAAACATTTATTGAGCACCAACCATGAGCCAGCCACTGTTCTAGGCACAGAGGACACAGCAAAGAATAAAAGAGGCAATAATCCCAGTCCTCGTGGAACTTAGGTTCCAGTTGAAGGAAAGGACAGGAAGTGAAATATAGTGGTAATCCTCTGTATGCTCTTCCTGACCTACTCTCCAGCCTTCTCCACCGTGGGCTGTGCCTCTCCACAGACCACATCAATGAGCTCCCTGGCCCTCTCATCTCCAGTTGGATTTGGTCAATGGGAGGGACTTGTGGCTCAAGAGGAGAAAACAGTTCTGAACTGTATTCATCATGGCATGGCTATATCCTTCTCCCAAAGGTGGCCCTCCCCAGGCTGCTGTCCTTTCTAGATTTTTCTCTCAATTCTACTGTTTGCTCTTTCACTTCTCCCCTACAGGCCTGGGAGTGACAATGGCTTCCATCCCTATTGCTAGTATTCCCAGCCCTGTGGTACTTCATGAGCCCTTGCTGTTTTCCCTAAACCTTGCCCACATCTTTGTTAATACTTCTTTTATTACACTGTGCTCCGATCACCCAGTGCAAGGATACTGTGTCCTGTTATAATCCTGACCAATACACAAAATAAAGAAATAAGTTATAAAGTAATTTAGATATTGGTAAGTGCCATTGAGAAACACAAAGCAGGGCAAGGGGATAAAGCTACTGGCTCAGGGCAGGTGGGTTCTTTCTAAACAGCATGGTCAGATAAGGCTTCTTCAGTAGAAGTACGTAATGGTACACATTTGCCTATCTCCCAGCAGAACTTTGCTTTCAAAGGAGCTCTAAAATTTAGAACCTGGAATTGAGGAACGTCACTGGTTGCAGCAGAGGCTCAGACCACTCACACACAGCCTGGTCCTCCCCCTTCCCTCCAGGTGGCAGCCTTAACCTGACTCAGCCTTGGCTTTTGTGGCACTCAATTGGTCCTGAACTCTGAGACACTCAGAACCAAGGGTGATACTAAATATTGTTTCTTAGCCAAACTATGGAGAGAGTCCAAATGTCCACTGGCTGATGAATGGATAAAGATGTCAGATATATGCATGCATGCATGCCTACATACATATAAATAAATAGATAGATAGATAGATAGATAGATAAATGGAATATTACTAAGCCATCAAAAAGAATGAGATCTTGCCATTTGCAATGACATGGATGGAGGCAAAGTGTATTATGCTAAGTGAAATAAGTCAAAGAAAGACAAATACAATATAATTTCACTCATAGGTGGAATTTAGGAAACAAAACAGATGAACATATTGGCAGGCAGGGGGAGAAAAGAGAAGGAAACAAACCACAAGACTCTTTTTAAAACTTTTTTAAATGTGTATTCAATTTTGAGAGACAAAGAGAAACAGAGTGCAAGCAGGGATGTGGCAGAGAGAGAGGGAGACACAGAATCCACAGCAGACTGCAGGCTCTGAGCTGTCAGCACGGATCCCAGTGGAGGGCTGGAACTCATGAACCATGAGATCATGTCCTGAGCCAAAGTGAGAAGCTTAACTGACTAAGCCACCCAGGCATCCCACAAACCACGCAAGACTCTTAATAGTGAACAAACTGAAGGTTGATGGAGGGAGGTGGTTGGGAGATGGGCTAGATGGGTGATGGGTATTAAGAAGGGACTTGTGGTGAGCACTGGGTATTGTATGTAGGTGATGAATCACCAAACTCTACTCCTGACACCAGTATTGCTCTGTATGTTAACTAACTAAAATTTAAATTTAAAAAAATCCATTCTTAATCATCTCCAAGTTTATACGACATCACTCCAAAGAGACATGAAACTCTTCACCTCACCCTCAGGAATAGCTTTCATAGAACCACAATTTAACATTCTGTCCTCGTCTCTCACCCACAACTGGAAAAAAATACTTGAGGTGTATTTCTTTTCATCTCTGTTTGTAAAATTGACATTAAGTTTCCTGTCCTTATTTTTCTCCATGTCTTTTTCACAAAGACCTATAGGATGAATTACCTCAGATCTCAGGACTGGGAAAGTGTTCTTTCTCTGGCTGAACTTACATGCTTCCTTTAGTGAACAATGAGAAGTATATACTCCTTCATGTTTTCCTCTTGGCATTGGCCTATAGGGAACCCAGAGCTAAGTGTCATGTTAAATTGCTATGACTTTTCTCAAAGATGTTTTCTTAATGTAATATTCTTTTCTAGTTTCCCTTCTATGGTCTTTGTTTTATATGTTTTATTTTGTTATATTTGTGATTTTCTTATAGAAGTCAGTAGGCTATAAAGAAATCTTATAATGCAATCTAATTCTATTTTGATTTTGGTTGACTATTTTTCCTGACTATATCTATATCAAAATAATCCATGAATTATGAAAACTTTAGCCAATTAAGAATTTCTGATCTCTGTGCTAACCAAAATAAGCAATTTGACTGATTTTTTCTTTCCCACCCAAGAGACTGTGTTGCTTCATTCATGAAAAGAAAAAAAAAAATGATACCTCTAGGTAATTTATTATTGTCAGGATCTGTGCTCAGTACTGAGGGCTCAAAGATGAATGTGGTACAGACCCTATCCTCAAGGAATTTACTGTCTAGGAATAAGCTTATTTATTCTTTCAAACTTATCATTCAGAACCAATATTTATTTGTAGTTAAAACTAATTTGCACAAGAATACATTTTTTATTTTTTTTATTTTTTTTTATTTTTTTTAAACGTTTTTATTTATTTTTGAGACAGAGAGAGACAGAGCATGAACAGGGGAGGGTCAGAGGGAGAGGGAGACACAGAATCCGAAACAGGCTCCAGGCTCTGAGCCGTCAGCACAGAGCCCGACGCGGGGCTTGAACTCACGGACCGCGAGATCATGACCTGAGCCAAAGTCGGCCGCCTAACCGACTGAGCCACCCAGGCGCCCCAAGAATACATTTTTTAAAGCAAAATTAGCTTTCCCACTTAGTTCTGTTCTCTCAAGCCAACAGGGTTTAAAAGAAATAAAAAGTTTAAACATTCTACAACAGTAGCTTGCCCCCAAACAAACATGAGATTGTTTTTAAAATACTTCTCACAAAAAACACTTATGGAGACCAGCCACAGCTTCTGACAAACCGCTGGGGGCCGGGGAGCTTTTGCTCTCGATCCACCCTGCTTCCCTTCAACATCAAATCCCCTTCAAACATTTAAAATCAATATGTGCCCTTGAAAGCCTGAAATGTATCCGCCTAATAGGTCAAGCTATCCTTTTATATCAATCATACTTCCTAGCAAGTTTTGTAATTTTCCAAGTTTAATAAATCATTGTTTGCCATTGACTATGCTAAAACTACCCACAGAAATATGTCAAGACTTCCCATTTGCTGATGTGAGCAGCCCCAGTGAATCTCCAACTTCTATAACATGCAAGTATTTGACAAATACTTGTTAAGCATCTACAGTGTTTCAGGCTCAATACCACGTGCTGGGATATAAAATGGTAAACAAGACAGATATGTGCACTGCCCTCATGGAGCTGTGGCTAACAGAGAACACAAAGAGTAAACAACTCCAATGTGCGAAGGTCAAGGATTTGTGTCTGTTGTCTTCACTGCCGTGTCTCTCAAGCATGTAACAATGCCAAACTCAATGAGTATTTGCTGGATGAATAGTATGAAAGAGGAAGCACAGAGTCTACGAGAGCATATGCAGGGGACCTCAGCTAGTCAGGGAAGCTGAGGAAGGTCAGCCTAAAGAAATGGCATTTCATCTGACACTGAAATGATGAGTTGAAGAGGAGAGGCAAGAGTGACACACATGGAAGAAAAACTTAACTCAGAGACCCACACGTAAAGGCACTGGAATTTTGTTTGTACTCACATACCTGCAAACCCAGAATGGCTGACTTGGAAAGAGCATAGAACAGAGTGACAAGAGATGGGATTGAAAAGTTTGATATAAGCGCCAGCTCAGACAATCTCACCAAGCAAGTTAAGAATTTTGCACTTTATCTTACAGGCAATAGGGAAACACTGAAGGGTTTCAAGTGGATGGGGGATGTGATCAGATTTGTATTTTTAATAGATTCTTCTGGGGATAGAGAGAAGTCCTTGTAGCTGATGTGAAAGAGTGATGCCTTTATTCCCATAATCTTCCTATTGCTCTACTCTCTTTATTCCCCTTTTTGCGTGCTCTGTAGTGTTCGGTTTATAAGACATCTTTGTCAAAATCCCATATCCCTTCTGGATATGCCCTTGGAGAGGGCAGTATCATTGCCTCTTACACAGAGGCTTTGTTCCCTCCTCTGTGTGTGTGTGTGTGTGTGTGTGTGTGTGTGTTTATTCATGTACCCTTTCATTCATAAACACACCATATCTTGATTTATAATACCATACACGTGTAATTATATGCCAGGATTCTCCTCTCTTCGGTGGTGACTCAATACGCTTAATATCCATACAAGCAAATTTAAACTCCTCTGCCTCAGGAAATGCAGAGCCCTGCACAATTCTGAGAATACCCAGAAAATGTTCACCTTCCTCTGGTGTGGCTTATTCTCCCATTCCACTCTGCTGCTCCCTAATCATTTCCAGTGGTCCCATCATCACTTTCATATGATTCCCCAACTGTCTGTAGGTGTACATTGCCCCCAAACACAGACCTCCCTTAAGCCCCTGAAGCACAACCGAAGACTCAAGAACAGGAGAGAACGTCAGAGAAGAAAACCAGAACTAAAATTTGGCTATCAGCCCTCACTGTGATCACAAGTGGATGCCCTTGGTTGGTTGGTATTTTCCTCCATAGCCCTCAGCCAACTGCGATGTTGTTGGAACCAATGTCAGTTCAAATGAGAGTCTGGCTCTTGCTTGAACTCCCACACTGTGTCTAGAGCCCAAATGTTCCCTTTCCCTTAACCCCAACCAGAGAGGCTAAACCAGACAGCTCCATAATAATCTGCAAGAGTTGTCAACCTATACAGAATGGTGATAGCTTTTGACATTCCTCTGTGTTTCAACCTTTCCCTTCCAGACTAGCTGCTGGGATTTACTTAACGTGACAAACCAAAAGGCCCGCTAAAATGTTTTCTTCCACGCTAAAAAGCAATCTTCCTTTGAAAGACAGTTCTGCAACATGTCCCTAGAATGCAGACATGCAGCAGATCTTTAAGTAACACTTTGCATTCACTTTATAGATGTACAAATATGTTTAATAGGGGGAAAATTATACATACACCACGCGGTGTTTCTCCGATTTTGCAAACTAATTACTCCTAACAAGTGAGAAATCCAGGAGGAACTGAGCATATTATCTCAAAGTAGCCTGTGGCAAGCATATTATCTCTTTGGAGTCTTCTTATTTTATCTTCAAAAATTCACATACATTTTTTGCATGCACTGCATAATATGTCCATTTATTTCAGTACATAACAATAGAATGAAATACACTTAAACGCAACCACAGTGCTGTAAATGGGATCCACAAGTTTCTATCATATGAAATACAGAATTGCATTATTCCAAGATTATTGAAATCACCAGTGCGAGCTATAGACTGGGAGTTCTCGGGGGTCCCCAAGTTATATACATATCAAGTTCTGTGCACATTTGCATTATCATAGGCATCACTAATATCTTGATACTTTTTGAGAACACTATAGTATGTGATTTATACCAAAAGAAAATGTGATATAAACTAATCAAGCTCCACTGTAATACAGCATTTTGATGCTTATCAGGGTTCACTCACTAAGTAAGTGACTTGATCCTACCCACCAACTTTGATGAGAGTATAACTCAACTTCTTGCCTCAGCAAAATTAGAAATGATTGCATATAATTAAACCATGATGTCACTTTCAAAGAGTTGAAACTTTAAATGTTTTCTTCACCCTTGTCTCCTAGAAAAGACCCTAAGGCAAGGATTAAGATGCCAACATTTTACATGAGAAGAACAAGCCATGAGCAATCCGGGTGATGGGAAAAGGAAAATCAGGCAAGGTGCAAAGCAGTGTTTTCAGAGCAGTTTGCTTATCTTAGGATCAAGATGATAATCTGAAGGGAGGCTTCTTGGATGGATTCACTCAGCACTTGCAAACTCTCTGGAAGAGTGACATGGAGAAACCATGTCTTAGAGTAGCCCGTGGGACAGAGAAAAAAGGGAGAACTGATCCATCCTTATTTATCAAAAGCGTCTAATTCCCCCATACCCAATCCCACACTCCATCCTCTGGGCAATTGCTCAGGATAATGGAGTCCCCACTCTATAGTGAGGGGTTTCATCTACATCCAAAAGTGGAGGGGACAGTGCAGGAAGAGAGCTGAATAGGAACAAGAAGGAAGTAGTCAAGAGCCTCTGAGGAAGTTCACAAGGTTTTGTCCCAAAACAAGCAAGTTAGACACAAAGGACAAAGTTCTATCATATTCAACACTTACCAGAAATCCAACAAAAAAGCTGATCATCCTGACTCAAAGATGAATGAACTTCATGTAAAGTCTATAGTATTGTCCCTCTGATTTGAACTCTCTAATCTATAAAATTTTAGAACAGTTTCTAGTTGTTACCCCCAAACTAGTATTTAAATATGTCTTCTTGTATAGTTTTCTAAGCATGTGTGTAATCCTTGCCCCCTCCCATCACATTTGTGGTTGCTCTAAATCAGGGACCAAAATAATATGGCATAATATTTAATTTTTATTTATTTTTGAGAGAGACAGACAGACAGACAGACAGAACATGAGCGGGGGAGGGGCAGAGAGAGAAGGAGACAGAGTCCAATGCAGGCTCCAGGCCGTGAGCTGTCTGTCAGCACAGAGCCTGATGTGGGGCTCAAACTCATGAATGGTGAGATCATGACCTGAGTGGAAGTCAGACACATAACCTACTGAGCCAACCAGTCACCCCAATATAGCATAATATTTAAGAACATTGACACTGGTGAGTTTACTAACCATTACAATTCTGATTCTTAATAAACTCAGTCTGTTACAAGAAATAAATGACATAATACATAAAAAACACTTTGTAGGAGCACCTGAGTGGTTCAGTTGGCTGAGTGTCCAATTCTTCATTTTGGCTCAGGTCATGATCTCACGATTTGTGAGTTTTAACCCCATATCAGGTCCTGTGCTGAGTGGGGAGCCTGCTTGAGATTCTCTCTCTGCCTTTCCCCTGCTCATGCATGTGCTCTCTCTCTCTCTCTCTCTCTCTCTCAAAATAAATGCTAAATCAATTAAAAAAAAAAACCACTTTGTAAATTCCTAGCACCTGGAACTTAAACATTTTATACTGCTACTATAATAATTATTATTTTTCATGCCACGAATCAATAAAGTATGGAACATACTGTTCAGTAAAGTTTTTTTAGTTCCATGACTGATCCATGTATGCTCCGCTTTTTTAAATACTCGTCTATCCAAGGAGGAATAAAATAATTCTGTGTCTTTTTTGATTTATTGGTTAAGTGAAGGGATGAGACTAAATGATATCAAAACTCCATAAGTTTACTTGTTATTTATTAAAGTTCTTTGTTGTTGAAATGTCTAGTTGCGATAGCTTCTAGTTACTAGCCAGTGTAAGTACAACATGTACTATTATGGAGAAATGAAAATCAGCACTGGGTGTATCAGCTATGATTCATAATGATGACACAGGTGATGCTCCACTTAGATATCTAACTGCTCTACCAAAATTGAATACATACAAAACTAAACACATCACCTCTCGCCATAAATATTCTTTTTTTTTCTATCACCATGCGTAGTTTGTCCATACACCCGGAGGCTCATGGCAAAGACAAAGGTGGCATTCCCTTTAACCTCAGCATACCTTGTTACTGGCATGTACGACATGTATATTTGAATCCATCCAGGGCATCTCCAGTAGCACCACCGAGCTCCAGTCACCATCATCTCTCTCTTAATAATAGCACAACAGAACCGCCTTACGTGTCTCCCTACAATGATTCTTGAATCCTCTAATCCATTTTCCCCACCCCCAAATATGCCTATTTTAAAACCAAATCTAAAACTAAACATAGAACTACCCTGCGATCCAGCAATTGCACTAAGACAATTTCCCCAAATGATACAAAAATACAGATTTGAAGGGATACATGTACCCCAGTGGTTATAGCAGCATTATCATAAATAGCCAAACTATGGAGAGATCCTAAATGTCCATTGACTGATGAATAAAGAATATTACTCAGCCATCAAAAAGAATGAAATCTTGCCATTGGCAATGATGTGGATGAAGCTAGAATGTATTATGCTAAGTGAAATAAGTCAATCAAAAAAAGACATAGCATATGATTTCACTCATATCTGAAATTTAAGAAACAAAACATATGAACATATTGGAAGAGGGGGCAAGAGAAGAGAGGGAAACAAACCACAAGAGACTCTTAATGATAGAGAACAAACTGTGGGTTGATGGAGGGAGGTGGATGGGAGATGGGCTAGATGGTTGATGGGTACTAAGAAGGACACTTGTTGAGTACTGGGTATTGTATGTTGGTAATGAATCACTGAAAAAAAATTAAAAAAATAAAACCAAATCTATCTTCCTCACTCCTAAGTAATAATCCCTCTGTGTCTTCTGTGGTATGTTAGATTATTATAGAAAAATTATTCTCTTGCTCACTTGCCTCCTTTAGAAGATTATACTTCTGTGCCCAATTAAGTAGGGCATGGCCGTGTGACTTACTTAGGCCAGTAAGAGGTTAGTTCATGTGACACGAGCAGAATCTGTCCCTGTTGTTGGCTGTCAGCCTTGTTCTTTTGTTGCTATCACCATGAAAAGAGCTTCCTCAGGCAGCTACTGACCCTTGGGCCTACACCACAGAGTGATACAGGTGGAGCACAGCCTCTTTAGCAGACCCTCAGATCTGCAGCCTGAAGTCAAGCCGAGCCAGTCGACTCGTGTAAACAAAAAATAAATGCTTACTGTCTTATGCCCCCCGGATGCAGTGGCTGTTTGTTATGCAGCAATCGCTAACTGATACAGCTTCATGTAAAAACCCACTTAAAAATACTTAATATGGCCTAAAAGGCCTATTATGGCCTTTCAGTAATTCAGTAAGTAATAAAGGCCTTACTTACTGAACAGTAAGGCCTCTCTTCAGCTTCATCTTGTACCATACTCCCCCTTCTTCCTCCCCACACTATACTCTGACCCTCTCAGTTCTTCAGATAAGCCCTTTCCCAGCATGGAGGCTCTACATACATTGTTCTCTCAGCCTGGATGTTACTTCTCTAACCTCTCAGTCCAGCCAACTTCTTCTCACATTCAATCTATCCTTGTATGTCCCTGCTGCAGAAACACAGCTTTAAACTCTGCCTCACCAAATATCAGGCTGGGAATCATCCTCATACTACATATATCCCACTCACTCTGGGCATTTCTTTCAAAGCACTCATAAGAATTGTGATTTATTAGCTTGGGAAAATACTTAGTATCTCTATACTATATAAATAGTTCTGTCATATCAAGGATGATGTCAGTCTTGTTCACCTCTGTACCTTCATGACTAACTTGAATAAACAGCTTAATCACTCATATTTCCCTGATTGGAGCACAGTAAAGTAGTATTTACACACTGCTTATGTTATATCAAATGAGGTCAATAAACCTACCATATGTTGGAGTCCTTCAATTGCAGGTTGTTTCAACTGAGCAGTCAATTTTCTTGTCTTTCTGGAATCCGGTCTATTTCTCATATTCTTGTCACTACAATAGATCCAGGTATGTTACCAGTCTGAAATGATAGCTAACTATCTTTTTCTTGTTTTATCTCTAGCAATACCATTTGACAAATTCGATTATGATACCCCATTTGTAAACAAAAATAGTAGGAGAAATTTTAACATGCCAGAACTTATTCTTTAATGTTAAGAAAAAATTTTTTAGTTTTAATATTTATTTTAAAGGCTTTGACCTTAAGAATCTTAGTGTACATCTGGAGAAACACACAAAGGTTTAAAACACTCTGTGTAACCTAAAATGGGTCAGCGGCTGATCTGTACAGTGCAGGTAAACTAGTCTTGATAATTGAGGTCAATTTATCCCAAATTGGGGGATGTGAATTGAGGTCCTCCTGATGAATCAATCTCATTTTTTTTTCAGTATATGAAGTTTATTGTCAAATTGGTTTCCATACAACACCCAGTGCTCATCCCAAAAGGTGCCCTCCTCAATACCCATCACCCACCCTCCCCTCCCTCCCACCCCCCATCAACCCTCAGTTTGTTCTCAGTTTTTAAGAGTCTCTTATGCTTTGGCTCCCTTCCACTCTAACCTCTTTTTTTTTTCTTCCCCTCCCCCATGGGTTTCTGTTACGTTTCTCAGGATCCACATAAGAGTGAAACCATATGGTATCTGTCTTTCTCTGTATGGCTTATTTCACTTAGCATCACACTCTCCAGTTCCATCCATGTTGCTACAAAGGGCCATATTTCATTCTTTCTCATTGCCACGTAGTACTCCATTGTGTATATAAACCACAATTTCTTTATCCATTCATCTTTATCCATTCATCAGTTGATGGACATTTAGGCTCTTTCCATAATTTGGCTATTGTTGAGAGTGCTGCTATAAACATTGGGGTACAAGTGCCCCTATGCATCAGTACTCCTGTATCCCTTGGGTAAATTCCTAGCAGTGCTATTGCTGGGTCAAGGGTAGGTCTATTTTTAATTTCTTGAGGAACCTCCACACTGTTTTCCAGAGTGGCTGCACCAATTTGCATTCCCACCAACAGTGCAAGAGGGTTCCCGTTTCTCCACATCCTCTCCAGCATCTATAGTCTCCTGATTTGTTCATTTTGGCCACTCTGACTGGCGTGAGGTGATATCTGAGTGTGGTTTTGATTTGTATTTCCCTGATGGGGAGCGACGTTGAGCATCTTTTCATGTGCCTGTTGGCCATCCGGATGTCTTCTTTAGAGAAGTGTCTATTCATGTTTTCTGCCCATTTCTTCACTGGGTTATTTGTTTTTCGGGTGTGGAGTTTGGTGAGCTCTTTATAGATTTTGGATACTAGCCCTTTGTCCGATATGTCATTTGCAAATATCTTTTCCCATTCCGTTGGTTGCCTTTTAGTTTTGTTGGTTGTTTCCTTTGCTGTGCAGAAGCTTTTTATCTTCATAAGGTCCCAGTAGTTCATTTTTGCTTTTAATTCCCTTGCCTTTGGGGATGTGTCAAGTAAGAAATTGCTACGGCTGAGGTCAGAGAGGTCTTTTCCTGCTTTCTCCTCTAGGGTTTTGATGGTTTCCTGTCTCACATTCAGGTCCTTTATCCATTTTGAGTTTATTTTTGTGAATGGTGTGAGAAAGTGGTCTAGTTTCAACCTTCTGCATGTTGCTGTCCAGTTCTCCCAGCACCATTTGTTAAAGAGACTGTCTTTTTTCCATTGGATGTTCTTTCCTGCTTTGTCAAAGATGAGTTGGCCATATGTTTGTGGGTCTAGTTCTGGGGTTTCTATTCTATTCCATTGGTCTATGTATCTGTTTTTGTGTCAATACCATGCTGTCTTGATGATGACAGCTTTGTAGTAGAGGCTAAAGTCTGGGATTGTGATGCCTCCTGCTTTGGTCTTCTTCTTCAAAATTACTTTGACTATTCAGGGCCTTTTGTGGTTCCATATGAATTTTAGGATTGCTTGTTCTAGTTTCGAGAAGAATGCTGGTGCAATTTTGATTGGGATTGCATTGAATGTGTAGATAGCTTTGGGTAGTATTGACATTTTAACAATATTTATTCTTCCAATCCATGAGCAGGGAATGTCTTTCCATTTCTTTATATCTTCTTCAATTTCCTTCATAAGCTTTCTATAGTTTTCAGCATACAGATTGTTAAGAAAATTTTTAAATCAGGGGCACCTGGGTAGTTCAGTCGGTTAAGCATCTGACTTCTGCTTAGGTCATGATCTCATGGTTCCTGCTTTAGAGCCCCGAGTCAGGCTCTGTGCTGACAGCTCAGGGCCCAGAGCCTGCTTTGGATTCTGTGTCTCCCTCTCTCTCTGCTGCCCCCTCCCCATCTCAAAAATAAATAAACATTGAAAGAAAAAAATTTTAAATCAAAATCTTGCCAAGGGAGAAGGGTGAAACGAAAATATCTTGAGTCCAGAATCGTGATAAAAGAGGAAGGGACATACCAGGTAACCGTGGGGGAAAAAAAAAAAAAAAAAACCCTGCTATCCCATATGTGCAAGAAATTGTAACTGGCAAGAAAAGAAAAAGAGACAGAAGAGGGATGGCGAAGGAAAACAGAAGGAAGGAGGGAGGGAGGAAGAGAAGAGAAGAGAAGAGAAGAGAAGAGAAGAGAAGAGAAGGAAGAAAAAAAGATTTTCTGTATCAGCAGCCCCAGTGCTTTCAGCTGAATTGGAACATAAGCTCCTGTCTATAAAATAATATCTTTCATCAGACTTCAAAAATAGCTGTGAAGGGGTTAACAGTCCAAAGGCTGGAAGTCAGCCTGGTCCACTCTCTGCTAAAGCAGCTGTGTAAGCAACAGACTCTGTAACCTTCAGAGCAGCTGTTAGGAGCAGCAGAGAATGAGGGTCAGCCCATATGGGAAAAATAGGTCAAATCAGCATTTTTACACAGGAATAACTCAAGGTAAACCTTCTTACCGAGTTTTTTGATAGGACCTTCTATAGTATCTGAAATCTGTCCTTCCATCACTATGAACCATTAGCAAGCAAGACTAGGAAGGCCAGATTTTATCAGGCTTGCCTTCAAGAACAACCCACATAGATAGGCCCCAAAGCTCCTGGTTTTCTATACCTGGGGACAAAGCAATTTGATGATAAACTGAGCTGAACCTTACGGGTTATTTGCATGTTATGGCTAGATTCTCTTAAGTAACATGTGTAAGGTACTTAACATTACACCCATATAGTGAATGTTTATGGTCTGATATGCCCCCAAATAACACCTGTGCTTGTGATGTGTTATTGCCTCAACTTAGCTGTATGATTAAAAGGAAAATTGCCATTTTATTATAGATCCCACCTAGTCACCACTGATTCGCCCAGAGATACTTACCCAACAGAAACTAGATTAATTAGAATATCCCACATCCCAGACAGTTTATTGGCCTGGGATAGGGTACAGGTATCCTTTGTTTTTCAAAAGTTCACCTTATGCCACTTCGCTTTTAGGAAAGACCTACATTAGTACTTGATTTCACCAACCAAAAGAACTCTGAAGATTTTCATGCTTTTTTTTTTTGAGCATTTTATTTTTATCCTTTTATTTATTTTTTTAATTTTCATCCAAGTTAGTTACCATATAGTACAATTATGATTTCAGGAGTAGAATCAGTGACCCATCCCCTACATATAACACCCAGTGCTCATCCCAACAAGTGTCCTCCTTAATGCCGAAGATTTTTGCTGTTAAGAAAAAAGAAGAGTGAAAATAGCATTCAACCTTTATTTTGCAACACGCTGTCCTAGAGGCAGTGCAGACCCTGAGCAATGAGTGGCATCCCCAAACTCCTTCCCTGGGAACTACACTCAGCATCTCCACATCAAGCCACCATAGCTTGCTTTTTTTTGTTTGTTTGTTTTTTGAGAGAGAGAGAGAGCACATTAGCAGGAGGAGGGGCAAAGGGAGAGAGAGTATCTTAGGCAGGCCTCACACTGAGCCTGACATGGGGCTCAGTCCCATGACACTGGGATCAAGAGTTGGACACTCAACAGACTGAGCCACCCAGGTGCCCAAGCCACCATAGCTTTAAACTGTCCGTGAGCATCTGTGCTCTATCTCGATTTATTTTCTTCATCTGTTAGCAAGACATGCGCTAAGGTATCAGAAAAGCTTACAAGAGATCATTTTTTTGAGCCTTGGAACACTCAAAAGTTCTTTCCACATACATTGATGTTAATTGCTTCTTCACTTTATACCATTTTAGGTTTCATAGGAACGCTGTACTTTTGGATAGTGGGGGACACCTGTACCTAACTTCTGTTGAGGTAATTTAAACTTTTCCTTAGGCTACAGTTTTGTTTGTTTGTTTATTAACCTGGGACTAGAGAGAGAGTTTGGGTCCCTCCTCAGTGGTACAGTTGGGGAGGAATGAGGGGAAAAGCTGCTGGCATCTGTTTCCTGCTGGGTAACAAAAGTCAGTGTGAGAGAATAAAAGCAACATTCAGAGAAAAACAGAGAAGATAGACCAACCTCGTGTCTGTCAAGCCATGTTCCTTGCAGTTACCTCTAAAGCCAGCTGCGGTCCTGCTTTATTTCACTTGCAACCCAAAGTCCTGACTAATATACACGGACATCTAGTAACAATTCAGTAAGCGATGAATAGTACTGAGCCAACTTTGGCTCAGGTCATGATCCCACAGTTCATGGGTTCGAGCCTTGCATTGGGCTCTGTGCTAACAGCATGGAGCCTGGAACCTGCTTCAGATTCTGTGTCTCCCTCTCTCTCCAATCCTCTCCTGCTCCCACTCTGTCTCTGTCTCTGTCTCTGTCTCTCTCAAAAATAAATATTTTTTAAAAGGTGTGAAAGAGGTAGGGTGCCTGGGTGGCTGAGTCATTAGACATTCAACTCTTGATTTCAGCTCAGATCGAGCCCCACTTCAGGGTTGTGAGCTGACAGTATGGAGCCTGTTTCAGATCCTCTGTCTCCCTCTCTCTCTGCCCCTTCCCTGCTTGCACTCTGTCTCTCTCTCTTTCTCTCAAAAAGAAACATTTAAAATAAAAAGGTGTGAATAGCCAAAGTATGGAAAGAGCCCAAATGTCCATCAACAGATGAATGGATAAAGAAGATGTGGTATACACACACACACAAACACACACACACACACACACACACACACACACACACACACAATGGAGTATTGCTCGGCAGTCAAAAAGAATGAAATCTTGCCATTTGCAACTATGTGGATGGAACTACAGGGTATTATGCTAAGTGAAATTAGTCAGTCAGAGAAAGACAAATATCATATGACTTCACTCATATGTGAAATTTAAGATTCAAAACAGATGAACATAAGGGAAGAGAAGCAAAAATAATATAAAAACAGAGGAGGACAAAACATAAGAGACTCTTAAATATAGAGAACAAACTGAGGGTTGCTGGAGGGTTTTTGGGTGGGGGGATGGGCTAAATGGGCAAGGGACAGGAAGGAGGACACTTATTGGGATGGATGAACACTGGGTGTCATATGTAGGGAGTAGAACCACCAATGATTCTACTCCTGAAGTCATTATTGCACTATATGCTAACTTGGATGTAAATTTTATAAATAAATAAATTAATAAATAAATAATTTTTTTAATATGTGAAAGAGGCGAAACTTATTTTCAGTTTTTCTCACAAACACTACATATGTGCATGTCTCAAATCTGTGAACACATTTCTTAGGAAACTGGCAAAATTAATTGCTCTCTGCCCTGAACTCCTGTGCTTTCTGTTGAATCTCCCATCCTATATGGTATTTCCACTTTTTCTGCTACATTATGAGCTTTTCAAGGGCAAAGATTGTTTTGGAAAACGATGTGTTAACCAAATTGATTGTTCTCTCCTCAAAAGAAGTGAATTGAATAAATGACTAAAATTCAATAGCTAAAAAATTGCATTGAGATAAGCTCCTTGTGTTTCTGTTCCCTGAGGACAAAAGCAATGACTGTTTTTGACCATGACCCAAAGTAACAAACACATTTTACCTTGTAGTACAGTGTACATGTGCATAGATAAATAAAACCAAAACAGAGATTTCACAAGACAACATTTATTTTTAAAACATGGCACAAGTTCTGATGTCTATTCTAGTCCATTTTTTTCTTTTAGATAATAATGGTTGTGACTCATTACAGCAATTTCATGACTCCTAATGAGTCCTAACCCATAATTTGAAAATATTGCTCTATTGAGAACCTATGGCTTAGTGCATACTTACCGGAGCAAGTGAGAAAGTTGGGTGAAATCCTCAAACCAGGTGAAGTCTCAAAAATAGCCAGGACCTCTATAGCTTGCATAGCTTATAGGTCACAGAATTATGAATTCTTAGAAATATTAGCCCAGAAGCAAAATTTAGAGGACTCATTCTCCCGCTTTCAAAATATTTTTCATCTATATAGTACAAGATCTGGGCAAGGTAAACAAAATCTTGAAGGATTTATTCATTCTTTCAATAATTTACTTGGCACTGTATTTTAGGTATTGGAACTGTGGAGGTGAATAAAATATACAAAGTCCCTGTCCTCATGGAGTTTACATTCTAGTGAGGAATACAGAGAATAAACACAGACATAGTTAATACAATTTCAGGTAGTGATAAATGTTATGAAAGAAAAATGACTTGTGGTAAGGAGCTAGAAAGTGATGGAGTGGAGGGAAAGGGCTATTTTAGACAAGGTGGTCTGGAAAGGCTTCTCTGTAGAGGTGCTATTTGAACAGCATCTGATTGAGCCAGTTGAACGTCTAAAGAGATGTATCAAGAAGAGCAGCATGTCGTAAATCTGTGCTAAAGTAAGGGACTGCTAGGCAGGTGGTATGGTCAGTAGAGTTAGCAATCACATCCATGGTATAGATGAACCTAACCACAGCTCCTTCCGAGGGAAACCATCTTAAATATAATCACTGGCCATCTGGCAGATATAGGCAGTTATGACAGTAACATGCCCTCCCTTCTCTTCCAGCATGTCAGCTCCCAGGTATGGGCACTTGACCCAAGGTTCCTAGACTTGGAATTGATAGGAACTTCAATAACTTGATAGAAAATAGGGTTTCTTTCTCTTATGGGTTGAATTGTGTCCCCTTCCAAATTTCATATGTTGAAGTCCTAACCCCTCATACCTCAGAATGTGACCTTATTTGGAAATGGGGCCACTGACGTTTTAATTTGTGAAGGCGAGGTCCTACCGGAGTAGACTGGGCCCCTGATCCAATATGATTGGTGTGTCTTCACAGGAAGGGGGAATTTGGACATAGATAGGCACCCAAGGAGGATACCATGTGAATATGAAGATGATCATCTACAAACCAAGGAGAGAGACTTGGAGTAGCTCCTTCCCTTACCTAACTACCAATACCTTGATATTAGCCTTCCAGCTTCCAGAACTGGAAGACGATAGTGTCTGTTATTTAAACCTCCCGGCTTGTGGTACTTTGTGACAGTAGCTCCAGCAAATGGACACGTCTCCCTTGGGGGGGGGAGTTGAGCGTATTCCGTGTATTAAGATGGGTAATAGGTGGGTGAATTGTGGCACACGTGGCAGACTGGCAGTTGTCCGATTCCACGGTAAGAATAGCCCCACTTTTTAGCTGAGCTGACCACATTTCCCACCCTCACGTGCAGTTAAGCGTGGCCAGGTCTCTAAGCTCTAGCCAGTGAGCTGTAATCAGATGTATCTGGTGGCAGCTTCCAGCAGCCTTCCTTAAAAATAGCTGACAGCTGGGGCGCCTGGGTGGCGCAGTCGGTTAAGCGTCTGGCTTCAGCCAGGTCACGATCTCGCGGTCCGTGAGTTCGAGCCCCGCGTCAGGCTCTGGGCTGATGGCTCGGAGCCTGGAGCCTGTTTCCGATTCTGTGTCTCCCTCTCTCTCTGCCCCTCCCCCATTCATGCTCTGTCTCTCTCTGTCCCAAAAATAAATAAAAAACGTTGAAAAAAAATTAAAAAAAAAAATAGCTGACAGCTGTCTTTTTTTTTTCTTTTTCTGTATCCCTTCTTCCTTCCTGGTGGCTGGAATGCAGATGTGATGGTGGTATTTAATCCATGAGTGACATTGGGAGTGAAAGCCATGAAGGATGAAGAACCAGAGTGAAAGGAACATGGATCATTAAAAGCTTTGTGGGACAGAGTCATCACAAGCAACACTGAACTACCCACATCTGGACTTTGACAAAGAAATGGTCTCTTATCTGTTCTAAACAGTTGTTTTGCAAGGGAGGTTAACTATTACTTGCTGTGGATTCTAATCTTTTTTTAAAAATTTTTAATGTTTATTTTTGATAAAGGGGCAGAGTGCAAGCAGGGGAGGGAGAGAGAGAGAGAGAGAGAGAGAGAGAGAATCTGAAGCAGGCTCCAGGCTCTGAACTGTTAGCACAGAGCCCTGTGCGGGGCTCAAACCCATGAACAGCATCATCATGACCTGAACTAAAGTCAGTTGCTTAACTTAAGCATCTGAACTAAAGTCAGATGCTTAACCAACTGAGCCACCCAGACGCCCCTGTAATCTTTTTTTTAATGTTTATTTGTTTATTTTGAGAGAGAGAGAAAGAGAGTAGGGGAGGGAGAGAGAGAGAATCCCAAGAGGGGCTCTGTGCTGTCAGTGCAGAGGCTGATGCGGGGCTAATCCCACAAACCATGAGATCATGACCTGAGCCGAAATCAAGAGTTGGATGCTTAACTGACTGAGCCACCCAGGTGCCCTGGAATCTAATCTTAACCAATTCAAGCATGTAGAATGAAAACAGGAGTAAAACAGAACCCAAAGGAGGATTATAGCCCAGGAGGAAGGGAAATCAGATTGAGAAGGAATAATCAGTGATATGAGGAAAACCCGGAGGAAATTGTACTTGGAAAGCTTAAAAACTATCTAAAAGAAGGGGGAAATAAAGCATTAGATATTACTGAACTGATACGAGGACCAAGAGATATCTCATGCTTCTCAAGCTTGAATGTGCATAGGAATCATTTGGTGTCTCATTAACATGCACACTATGATTCAGGAGGTCTGGATGTGGAAGTTCTAAAAAGGTCCCAGGTGATGTCCATGTCAATGCTACCGGTCCACTTGGAGTGGCAAAAGTTGAGGCCAGAGTGGTTCTCAAAGCACTGTTCCTGAGCCAGCAACATCAGCATTCCCAGGAACCTGTTAGACACGCACATTCGTGGCTGCATCCAGACCCACAGAATCAGAGAGAGGGGAGATGGGGTGGGGCGTAAGGCAGAGGTGGGGCAGCAATCTGTTTCAACAAGCTCACCAGGTGATTCTGATGCATGCTGAAGACTGACAGCCACTGGTGAGAGCAATGATAACAATAATAATGACCACCACAGACATTGATCACCAGCTCTGGGCCAGGCCTGTTAACACATTTCTTACATCATCTTATTAGGTCCTCACAACAATTTCTTTCATCAATGAGGAAAATAAGATTGAGAGAGGTTAAGTACTTTGCCAAGGTCATACAACTAGCAAGTTGTAGATCCAAGAAACCACGTCTGTCTGGTACCCAGTTCTGTTCTCAGGCTGCTTCGCCAACTCACCCTCAAGGTCAACAGTGATATCACTATAAACAATTTCAGCAAGTATGAAGTCAGAAGCAGATTGCGGCAGCTTTGGAAGGGAGTGGAGAAATGGATGCAGAATACTTTTTTCAAAAACTTAGAGTTTGAAGGAGAGGAGAGAAACAAAGTGAAACCTGGAAGGTAATGGAGTGTGTGTGTGTGTGTGTGTGTGTGTGTATGTGTGTGTATGTGTGTGTGCTTCTTGCTTGACTGCCTGTTTTTAAGATGGTAAACGCTCAGAACTAAAAGAGGAAGAGAGAACCTCAAGACACAGTGATATGCTGGAGATTTCAAAAGATCAAACTTGAGCACAATCAGGGGAGGATGAATGAGGAAGGAAAGATTATTGATTATGTTATGAGTGCTTTGAGGAAATGGGATATGTATCCAGGAAAGGGGAGAGACTTAGGCAGAATATAATCGTGAACTTTGAATATCTAGCGGGCTATTATATGGAAGAGGAACAAATCTTATTTTTATAGCTCTAGAGAGTGGACCAAGGGATGGAAGTTAGAGGGAATAGATTTCACCTTAAAATGAGAAAGAACTGTCTAATGATTTAAGTTATTTGGAAATGGAATGACTTGCCCTTTGAGATGGTGATTTTCTTGTAGCAGAAAGCACTTAGGGAAAAGCTATTTGACATCCATGAGACAAGGTGCATAGAGGATTATCCCTGTGAGTTCACTGGAGGTTTTAACTATGCTAAAATTTTATGCTTTGTCCCTGCACTGCCCGTTCCTTTAGTAAGCCACTCAGGTATAGTACTGCCTATGGCAAGAAAGATCTTCTTTGTGTGGTTTACATCTTGAAACCTTCTTGCTCTAATTTAGAAGTAATGGAGATTACCTACATTGCTGCCATTATCAAAACAATACATAGATTTGAAATAATTTAAATCCCATTTAAAATCAGTGATTCTAGGGGTGCCTGGGTGGCTCAGTCGGTTGAGTGTCTGACTTCGGCTCAGGTCATGATCTCACAGTTCGTGGGTTTGAGCCCTGTGTCGAGCTCTGTGCTGACAGCTTAGAGCCTGGAGCCTGCTTCGAATTCTGTGTCTCCCTCTCTCTCTGTTCCTCCCCCACCCATGCCCTGTCTCTCTCTCTCCTTCAAAAATAAATAAAAACATTAATAAAAAAATTTAAATCAGTGATTCTAAAGTCTCACTTTTTAAAATAAATCCTGTTTCTAAGCTTTGACGTTTTTCTTTTCCTAGATTATTTTGACTACATAAACAAGTGACTGGATTTTCTTATCACGCTGAATTGGAGTGCTTTAGCAGATTTTGTTCAGAGCATTCTGCAGACATCACCATGATTTAATAGATAGAATGTCCCTTCTCTCATAAGATGCCATTATTTCCAAAGAGAGAAAAGAAGAGTTCAATGAATTTATGAAAAGAAAATCACAAAAGCCAGCGCATCTCAACAGATCCCAAATTGGCCCTGCAGAGGTTTGATCTGTTTTTTTGTGTTTTTTTTTTTTTTTTTTTTCCTCCTAGCCTAAAGACGTCGGCATAACATGAAAACTTCCTGGTCTCTCCACTATGAATGCCCAGGCCATTGGAAAGGAAGCCCAAATGAAAGCCCTCTGCCTTCCAAGAAAATGAACACAACTCACCAGAGTAAGTGGTGGCTTTTTTGCCCACTGGTAAAAGGGCAGAACAAAAGCGATGGGGGGAGCGCTGGAGAGCAACGCCATCTGTTGCACCTGTTGTGCAGAACAGTTGGCCCAACGACCATATTGTGGATTGCAATCAAGGGTTGGCAATTTACAGAATTGCTGTTTCCTCTTGAGTTCAAATTCACTGCAGCAGCAAGTGCTTTGTGAAACTTGATTTAAACTTACATTTTGCAAAGTGACCAGAACCTTCCATCTCTTAGAGTAAACTGGAGAACTAGGGCATTGACCCTTAATTCATGGCTTGTGAATTTGGAAGGATGGTTTCTAAAGTTACACTTAAGTTTTTCACTTGAGTCACAATATGTGGGTATGCTTTTGAACAGAATGTCTTTGTCTTCACGTACCTTTGTAATATTTTGTAGAATAGTGATTTATAAGCATATATACACATGCATGTATAAACATGTAGAATGTATAATGCCTGTATAAAGCATGTAGAATGCATGTAGAATACAGTGATTTATAAGCATATATACATGCATGTGTATATATGTTTGAGTGTGTTTATATACATATATAAGAACACATTACATATGAAAATTTGGACATTTCTGAAGCTTCAGATTGAAAGTGGCAATTGTACTTGCCATGTTGTCACATGATATTTGCATGCACATAAATTATTAGGAACATGTCAGGAGAGAATGAAAAGAACATCTACCAAGCACTGTCCATTCTTTTGAAACAGTTTAAAGAGAAACAATATTTTATATGGCAGTGTTATACTGCTAATATTTGAGTCCTTCTTACATACTTGAAGGTCAATAAAATTTACAATGTAGTCCAGAAAGGCAGCATTCTAAGATTCTAAGGTGACCCTTGAAAGCAATTTGCTGGTGGCATGTATTACCATGTTTCAGTGTGTTTTAAAAATCTCTGTATTTATTTTTGTCACTTTTTGAAGTACCTTATGATCCCCAAATGGGCCTTTTAGATTTATTTGTGTTGCAATCATGACATTTTAGTTAAATTAGAAGAATTTTTGATAAGATCATCCTGTCTCAAAATATTTGGAAGAACTAGTTTGAAACCTGGTCTAAAAAGATTTCTTTCTGATTTAACTCCTGAGCTTTTCTGTGAATCAGTTAGCTGATCTGTTCTTGTTTCCTCTTCTGAGAGAAGGAAAGAGCATTTCAACCTGGTGGTGCCTTTGGAAGCAGGGCTATTAACAGTAGACCACTAGGAGGCAGCATGGAACTGGGAATCAGGAGCCTGGGCTCTGGTACTGCTCTGCACTGGCCGTCCCCATGATTGTCAGGTAAGCTCTTTGAGCTTCACTTTCCAAATCATAAACACGCCACAATTTTGCAACAGCTATTGTTTTTAGAATTTGGTTAAGACTGTGACCCACTTGGAAGGCATACTGTACGGAGACACTGGTTGGGAGTACAAGGGTAGGCCACCAAGGGTCTATTTGTGTGAAAGAAGCTGGAGCTTCCTGGGGACTCTCCATTCTTGGGCACAATGGTTTGGTCCAAGCGCAGCAAGTGTCAGGATAAGGAAGGGCCTTTGAGTACAGCCAGGAGTGTGTTGCTCCCTCAGCCCTCCAGCTTCTTCCTACACCTAATGTGGGATGTGACATGGTCAGTTCTTAGGGCAGGGTATATGCAGGTAAATATCATCCCGTTAGTTTGTAAGAAGACATGATCGCCTCAGGGATCAGAATACTCCTATCTCTGCACAAGCGGGGCAAAGCACTGAATCTCTCTGTGACTCCACCTTCTTCATCTCTAAAATGGGGGAAATAATAGTATCTATTTTCCAAAATTGTCGTGAAGATTAAACGAGTTAACACATAAAGCATTTGACAGAGTGCCAGACACATAGTGAGCACTTGGGTGTTAGCTGTTTTGAAAATGCACTTGCCTGTGTCCTTTGCAAATATTTATTTTTGTGGCCTTCATGCGTCTAATATAAGTAATGACTTATTGTGTTCCATACCAGGGTGGTGTTATAATATGGTTAAGAATTTAATATAAGCCTATACTCATACTGATTAGTCAGTTCACATAGCCAATTTTTCAGCAGAACTATTTTATTATATATACATGCTGATTAGTTAAGTGACATAGCTAACTTTTTAGCAGTAGTGTTATGACTGTTATCACCATAATGGATCACAGTGCTAAAATGAAACTTGTTTTTTCTATTAATGAGCATGTATTCCTTAGGCACAAAGAAAAAAAATATCTATTCGTGGTTGAAGTCTTTTTCAGCTGGAGTCATGGCCTTCAAAAGGAGACAATCTATTGATCCCTTCCAGAGTTGTACTGCAGGAAAAAGAAAGGAGCAGAAAAAGGAAGCCTTAGGGACATGTTTTGCATGCATTAGCAAAGTCCAATGTGAGCTTTCTACATTAGTGTGTCAGGATATGTTTGCGCTACCTTATTCCCATTCCCTCTGTAGGGTCAGAGTAATTAAAGAAAACAAGTAGTTCCAAAGTATTGGGCAAAACTTGCAAAATAAAAATAGAGGACAACTTTAAACCACATAAATGAACCTTATTTAGCAATTCTGAACAGATGCAATTGGATTTGCTTCTTTTGCAGTTGGTTTTGAATCATTTAATTCATGTAAAATATATTATCCCAGGCAATTTTTAATCTCATCTTTTGAGGGTTTAAGACTTAATAAGCGGCAAGCTAAAAATGTAGTTAAATGTGTAAATCATTTGTACAAATAATCGATAATAGGATTTATTAGAGAATATAATAGCCAGTGTAACACTTAATCTTGAGTAAATGAATAATTTGTGAAGTATTTCATGACTTTTCAGGAAATTTATAATCACATGGTTAGATTTAGATCAGTGCTTTGGGTAATTTCAGAATATAAAATAATAAAAATATTATAGGATGAATTCTTGAAATTTGGGATAAAAAGAGCATGATTGATGTTACGAAATCATTGTTTTAATTATACTTTCTTTGGCTGTTGGATTCTATCCCCTGCCTTTTAATGCCGGTTTTCATGATTTAAAAAACCCCCTTCACATTCATCTCTGTTGCTGGCACCCTTTCCCTGCTGTTTTACCTTCACACACTTACACACGCATACCATGAGGAATCTCAGGGGCTGGTCAACAGACACTGCCACTAAAAATGAAGCCCAAATTCGACATTTATTTTTCATATTTTTCAACAAGGGTGTCTATGGTGGTATTTATGACTTGGTATAAGAATGCACCCTCCTGCTGAAAGTAATAAGAATGGGCTGGAGTTCTCAGAGACAGATGCCTGTTGAGCACCCAGAGGCAATGCCCAGGGTGACAGTGTCTTCAGTGGGTCTCCAGGGACCATGATTTGGCTCTCAGTAAGTTCAGAAACTTAATTTGGCCCATGTGTCTAGATAATCAGCCTCTTGGAGACTCACATTAACCGAATCATCTCAGATTGATGCATATATTAGAATCCCAATTAATTAGGTTGCAGTGAAAAATACATACTCTTTCCTGTTACCGTAATATCTGAGCTGGCCAGGGAGGGTGTCTCATTTTCTAGCTTTACCTAGGTGACCAAGGTGCCTAACATAGTATTTTGCGCATAGCAGCCATTCAGTAGGTATTAATTAAATTTGAAGGAGAGAGAGTGAGGGAAAGCGGGGGCAGAGAGACAGACAGACAGACAGATAAAGGGAATAAGACTGAGGAAAGGATATAGTTCCAAGTGAAGTGTCATCCAAATCTTAAAAGCTTACTATTCCATCCCACTCCTCGACAACATAGTTGTGATATACTAGTTAATACTAATTCATACTAGTACTTTAGATTCCTTTTTTTTTTCCTCCTGAGAAAAAGAAAAATAATTGAATTCTTTCGGCTTTCTTTATTTTCAGCCTTCTCCTTCTCTTTATAATTCAGGCTTTCTGCAGAGAGATTACAATATAACTGGTAAAATGGCGATTTTTCCAAGGCAACTTTTCCAACCCTACCTCTCAGGGACTCCACAATGGCCAGCTTACTCAAACTTCCCAAATCTCCATGGACACATATTCGTAGACCGTCTCTTTGTTCTTTGACATAGTCTCCTCCAAATTCAGGATCCCCTTCTTTACCTGTACGTACCATCTACAAAGAATATCTGAAAGAGGAGCGAATGCTTCTTTGTGTAGAAAATATATTTCAACACATCTTCCCACCCTACCCCCAAAAGATAAGGCAATTCCATGTCAGGACCCGCGCCCCCCGAGCAAAAAAGGAAAAAAGGACCTTATAGCCAATTTGTAAATTCCTGTATTCAAAACCTATTGCTATTTATTACTTCAGAATTCTGCATAACTGTGGGGTGCCTGGGTGGCTCAGTCAGTTGAGAGTCTGACTTCGACACCTCTGAACCTGGAGCCTGCTTCAGATTCTGTGTCTCCCTCTTTCTCTGTCCCTCCCCTGCTCATGCTGTCTCTCTCTTTCTCTCAAAAATATCAAAAATAAGTAAACATTAAAAAAAATTTTAAATAATAGAAAACACAATTATGCATAACTGTTGACAATACAAATTTCATCCTGTCTGACATTTTTGGGCCCAGGGCTGTGCCACAGTTTCCTATGTTAAAAAGTCAAATAATAGTTCCCTCATTCTAATTCTTGGCCCAAATCAAGACAAGTCATGCGTCAAACAAAGAACTACTGAACTGACAGCTTAAGGCACCCATGGCTGATCATTTGCCTGGGAAGCTCTGAATCCTGCTCAGAAAGTATACAGGAAACATAGGACCAGATAGTGTCCTGTGGGTGATGTCAAGGAATCCTATGAGCCTGTCTGGTCCTGGGGCACAGCCTCAAACACAACACTGAGTTGGGAAGGATCATGCACAGAATTCAGACTTCCTATCTCCACTTTATTTCCCAGCAAATGTCTAGGGAAACTTTCCCTGTTAAGGCTGTTACTATTATCTTCATTATTTACGCTAAAAATAATAAAGATAATGTTGAGAATTACAGTCATTATGATGATGCTAATGACTAATATTAATCAAAAGTCTCTTCTGGCCAAGTCTCTCCCTAGTATTTCATAGATACTGTCTCATTTCATCCTCAGAACAACTCTATGAAGTTTTATCTTTTTCGTTATACAAATGAGGAAATTGAGGCCTAGAAGATTAAAAACAAACAAACAAACAAACAAACTTGCTTAAGTTTAAGCAGTCACACAGCAATTAGGTGATTGGAGTCCTGGATTGAACAATGTTGGCCTCGCCTATCTTAAGTCCTGGTAGGTAAATTAGTTGCATGGCACAAGCCAACAAGAAAAAATCTGATTTCTAAAAATCTCATTAGACTGCTTTTTATATTTACCCTTTGGTCAATCTTGACTTATTTCGGATTGTCTACCTAGCCCTCTAGGCTCACCTATCTTTCTGCTCCGCTAAACTATTTATCACTTTAGGTTTATGTCCCACTCCCTCAGAAGGGAAGGAGGGAAACTAAGAGATAGAAGACAGAACAGTTAATTGTGTTACCATAACAGCTTTGGGTACAGCTGAGAGACTTTGAAACTAATGTATAAAATTAAGCTTCGGGATTATCTACTTCTTTAGTACTTCATTCATCTGGATATAATGAGATGAGTCAGCCAGTAGCTAAATCCCACTTACAATTGTGATGTAAGTATTAGGAGGAAAAGCTTCATATATTATACTTCTGCCACTGTTGCCCTAAGAACATTTGCTTTATGTGCTCTTTTTATAGTTGGAATTCTGTAAATATAACTTATGAATAGCATTTACATACTGTGAAGCCATAGTTTTTCAATTTCTTAGTATTGACCCAGCTTTTAAACTGTTTTTAAAGGCAAGCTAATGCATCAATTGCATCTTTTCCTATTATTTTGCTTTCCTATGAATATTCCTAATTTCTGAAAAATCATAACAGGAAATGCAGACAAATGAGAGTCTACCCTATGTTTTATGGCATCTAGAGAAGACAACCCATAATTCCCCTTGATATTTGTTTCCAGAATTTTTCAGTGTTCATTGAATAAATTACTCTATAACATCTAAATCCTATTCCTGTGAGTGAGTTTCATTTCCTCCTGCTCCATCCCCATGAAGATGGAGAATAGTTTGTCACAGGAACAGGGAAGGGTTAACTTACATGCTATGAAATGTTCTGAGTTTTATATATATGGAGAAGACCCAGAAATTAAATTTTAATCGGCCTCCAGATTTGGGCAGCAAAGATTTTCTCTATAGCAACAATTACACACACCACTGATCTGAGATCAAATATTTATGTCTTCCCCTACATGCTAGAGAACTAACATTTTGCTAGTTACTGTTATTACCAGGGCAATTCAATAGAGGGCAAAAGAGACTAAAGATGTCATTTCACAGTGGAAACTGTAAGAGAAAGCAATAACAAGCCTGGAAAAGATTAAGCACAATTGGAAATGAGTCTAAACTGAAATAAAATACTGTATTTGAGTAGATTTTTTTAGGGCTATAATTTTAACTTCTACTAAAGGACTGTCGTTTCGCCTATCACTGAAACACACACAAAAGAAGACAAAGAAGCCTGATGCTAGCAGGAAACAAAAGCTCTTCCCCATTTCCTAAAAGTACTTTCTTTTCTAGAAGTGTATTGTTTGAAGAAGACTCTTCCATTATGCCTTGGGGAAAATGTAGCCATTTTGAAAAATGAAACACAAATTATACTTTCCTTTGGAAAAACTTTGTTTCCTTTGGCATTACTAACATAGACAGCAGTACGGGAGTAAATTCGGCTCATGCAGGACCCCGTCAAGCAATACCAATGTCTCATTCACCTTAACAAACTAAAGCCGTCTTTACATTGCCATCGTTATCACCACCCCCATGATCACCACATTACCAACTGCTGTATTGCCATCTCTTCGGGAGTGCAATATTGCTGTAAATTCCCCCAAACAAGGCACTTCTCAGGTACTATTACAGAACTGCCCCTGAAGAATTTATGATTTAAGAACTTACATTAAAGTATTATATTGCCATTTTTTCATGACTTTATTTCTTTTCTTTTCACATTTCTGGTGATTTTATTTGCTTCCAGGGAAGCTGTGAAATTCTGTTATTTCTTCCCATTTGGCTCCAAATATACAATCCCCGGGCCTCCCAAGGACCTCTTCAATTTCCACTGGGGCTTCTAAACTGGGAATGGTTCCAATGAGGATATGGTCCCTGGGCAGAGTGCTTGTACAGCCTAGATGCACAGATAAGACCAGAGACAAGAGAAGGTAACTATCAATCGAAGGCAGTTCTAAGTAAACGGATGACATGACTGAAGAGTTCAGAAGAAGGAGAGACCACCAGGTCTGGTGAAGTCTGGGAAGGCTTCATGGAGAAAGTTTCCATGTGGCCAAGACTGAAGGCAAGTTGATCTCCAAACAATGTGAATATCTAATGTGAAGGCTAGGAGGATGGAAGGGGTGTGAATGCTCATGGAGCAGTAAAAACATCTGTTATCTCTGATGGAGGTGTTTAGGAAGGCAACAAGTAGGAGATAGAAGAAGGCCTTGAATGATTGGCGGGCTTAGAAGTTTGAACTTTATTCTCCATTCATGTTGGAGTTGAAGATTTCTGGAATAGGGAAGTGACAGGAGGAAGGTGGTATTTTAAGAAGATGAACATGGGAGCAAAGTGCAGAGCAGATGTGAGAAGAATGGAAATTCCCTCCCTGGAATGGGTAATCACATTATTAGGAATTCCTATAAAATGCCAGGCATCATTCATTCGTTAGCAAACATTTATTGTTTACTATGTGCAGGCACCATTCCAGGCCCCAGGAATACAGTAATTAACAAAGGTGGGTCTGAGTTTCACGGGATCTGAAGTTCAAACAATTTGAGAAGCCTTCTTTGAGAAAAAGAATACCAAATTACAAATACAAAATTAAATATAGGACTTTTGAAGAGGTACGTACAAGTGGGGGTCCCTGAGCATAAGACTCATAAGCTTCGTGGTAAATGTCCTTGTAGCTAATGAGATAGACAAGGTGTCTGCTCTCTTGATGCTTATGTTCTAGAGAAAGCAGGGAGGAAACCTGGGCAATAAGCACGTAAACAAATGAGATTTTTTTCAGAGAGTCATACTTTGAAGCAAATAATATGCCTTGATAAAGAGAGGGGGTGGAGAAGGGAGAATGAAAAGAGAGCAGCTTCTGATGGGCTGTCCTGGGAAGGCTGTCTGGGAAGGTGGACAGCATTACCAGGCAGAGGGCCTGGCTAAAGGCCATGCTAAGGTAATGTGTCTGAGGAACAGACACAAGGCAGGATGGCAGAACATAGTGACTGGAATAGAATATGAGGTCTGAGACGTAGGCAGGAGACTGGTCATGTAGAACCTTGTAGGCTTCTCTAAGGAGGAGCTGGATTTAATCGTGTTTCTTTACCTATTACTATGCACCAAACACTTCAAACCTTAGTGTTTTAAATCCATTTGATTATCTCACAATTCTGTGAGTTGACTGGGCTCAGCTGGGCAGTTCTTATATTTCACATGATGTCAGCTGGGGCTGTAGTTATCTGAGAGCTAGACTAGGCTGGAGCAGCCAAGGTGACTCACTCACTTGTCCAGTGCCTTGGCAGAAATAACTATACTGCTGGACTAAGCTGGACACCGGCACGGCTAAGCCTCTCTGTCTCTCTCCCTCACCCTCCGCTCCCTCTCCCTCTCTCTCCGTGTAGTTTCAGAGTCTCCCATGAGATCTCACCACCAGGATAAGTAGACAACTTACATGTCAGCTCAGGTCTTCTAAAAGTACAAAAACAGAAGTTATCATGACTCCTTAAAGCTTCAGCCCAGAGTTGGCACATTGTCACTTGTGCTGCCTTCTGTTGGTTGAAATGATTGGCAGGGCACTCAGATTCCATGAGGGTGTGAAAACTGGGAGACATGGTTCATTGGAGATCAGCTATCATGGAAGCCATTTACCTTTTAAAAGACGACTCTGGCTGTGAGGAGGGTGTTGTAGCAAGACAAAAATGGAAGCAGAGAGGCCAGTTAGGAGGTAACATCCCGGGAAAAGGTGGTGTAGCTGTGGGTGTGGAGAGAAGTAGATGGATCTGGGGATGGGATGAAATAGGCATGTTTGCCCAGTAGTTAGAAACATGTCTGTCTGGCATATGTTGAAATAAAAAGGAGAGGAAGGTATTGGGATGTCATCAGGGAGCTAGGGAGGTTTTCCTGAGTGAGGAGTTGGTGGAATGAAAGCAGTGTTTACAGAAAATTCACGGGAAAGCAGAGTGCAAAACGGATTTGGGTAGAAGCAGAGTGCAAGAGAGGGAAAGAAACCTGAGACAGGAGACAAGTTAGCAAGTTCATTCTTCCCATCCTCCAAGGATGAGATGGTAAATCCTAAACCATAGTGATAGCAGATAAAGTGGAAAGGATGAGAAGTGATAGATGAGAGACACAGTGTGAAGGCAGAGCCAACAGTCCTCAGTGACTGCTTTGATGTGGGTACTAGAAAAAGAAAGAGGGGCGTCTGGGTGGCTCAGTCGGTTAAGCGTAGACTCTTGGTTTTGGCTCAGGTCATAATCTCACGGTCCCTGAGTTCAAGCCCTGCATCAGGCTCTGCACTGACAGTGTGGAACCTGCTTGGGATTCTGTCTCCCTCTCTCTCTGCCCTTCCTTCTCTCTCTCTCTCCCTCTCTTTCTCAAAAATAAATAAATAAACATTTGAAAACAAGAAAAAGAAAGAATCAATGATGGGTGCATTAATCAAGATTAATTTATCAGGGTGTCTGGATGGATCACTCAGTTAAGTGTCTGACTCCAGCTCAGGAAGCCCCACATTGGGCTCTGTGCAGACAGCTCAGAGCCTGGAGCCTGCTTCAGATTCCGTGTCTCCCTCTCTCTCTCTGTCCCTCCCCCACTCACACTCTCTCTCTCTCTCTCTCTCTCTCTCAAAAATAAACATTTAAAAAAAAAAAGTTTATCAAATTCTCTAGCCAGGACAGAGTTGGCTGGTACCACTGATCGAACTAGGAATTCAGAGAAGGTGCTGGCTTTGGGGAGAAAGACCATACGTGCACTGTCACACCTGTTGCTTTCAGTAGGGCCAGCCACAGAGAAGTGCTCAGGTGGAAACGCTTGGGAAATACAAGGTTGGACCTCATGAAGAATGGAGCTAGAGAGGTAGATCCATCTGAATGTAGCGGTTCTAGTTGAAGCAGTGGGAGAGAAAAGCCCTAATGGGTCTGGGCTGCTGGAGCGAGAGAACAGAGGGCTCAAGGGCAAAAATGTTTCAAAATTCAGATCTGAAAAAATGAGAGTTTCAAACAGAAAGGGAGTGGTCTGTAGTATCAGAGGCTGCAAAGAGTACAAGGACGATGTAAACATTGAGTTTGGCAATTAGGAGATCATTAGCAAGTTTTCAAAAAGCATTTTGGAGTGATTGGATCAAAGATCATGGAGACAAGATTTCAGGGACTAAGATAAAGTGAAAGAAGGGGAAAAGGTTTGTGGCAACCGGTTCAGACAACTACCTTATAGTTAGTGATTATGCAATGGGTGCAGAGGGGGGAAAGAAAAAGTGCGTGTTTTACAATGAGAAGCTTTAAAGGAACCTAGAATGTTGAGTTACCCACTAGCCCTTTATATCACGACATGGAAGAGTTACATTTACTTATAAAAGTGACAAAAAATAAGAATATACAAAGCTTACCACATTAGAGAAACATGCACATGACATTTGTTCTGCTCTAAACTAAAAAGACAGTTTTTCTCCCTTTTTAAAAATAAATTTAAAGAAGAAAAAGAAATTAATCACGATTTCTTTCTTTAGCAAGAATATGAAAACTTGGTCTATTCCTTTTGCATCCTAAAATATAGTTTTAAGGTTCTTTGTTTTTAGGGTGATGGGGGAAAAGAAACCTTAGAGAGAGGGGGAAAATGACATTTCGCTCATTCTCCTACATTAGCCAACTTTAACGAAACCTATAACCGGCTGCACTTTACTACCTTTAAAATATCACCTCTTACAGATTTGGCAAGGAAATGACAGGTTTTTTGGGTTTTTTTTTTAAAGTAGCTATATTTTTCTCTCTTTCTTCTGTAACCCATTTAGCAACTGGTTCACATGAATCACAAGGCCAGACTGCTAAAAGTTCGAGATATTTCCAAGAAAACTGAGGGAAAAAATATTAGCATCTATAGGAAGAAAACTTAAAAAAAAATAATACCCCTATGTTTCTGAGAAGTTGACACACAATTTCAATTGCTTGATCCTAAACTATAATAATAAAATGCCATTATTATTATTATTATTAGGCACTGAAGACAAATTAAAGAAGAGCCAGAATTCTCTAGCTCCTGTATCTAAGAGGTGGTAATTGGATTCAAGCAAATCTAAGGTTGAATTTCTGCTTCATCACTTACTTACTGGGCCAGGGGCTACTAACTGCTCTAAGTGCTCATTGTCAATTTATGTTCGGTTAAGAGAATATCCTAAGTGTTAGCAGGGCACACGGCTGTCCAGTCACAGACTACATTTCCAGCCTCCTGGACGGTGAAGTATGGCCATGAGTCTAAGTTCAGGTCAGTGGAGTGTGAGCAAGCAGGATTTTCACAAATTCTGGGTCATCTCCTTCAGGATAAAGCTAGTTCCCCTAACTATTGTTTTTCCTTCCCATATGCTGGAACATATACATGGTGGTGACTGAGCTTTTGCCATGGCAGTAATACTAGAAAGGGAACCTGGGTCTCAAAATGACCTCATGGAGTATTGTTGCTCTGACAATCTGGAATGCTCACACTGGAGCTGTTAAGAAAGCATCAACTTAATTAAGCCACTATTCTTTCTGGTGTCCTCATTACAGCAGCTCAGACTATAATCTCAAAAACTGATCTGTCAAGCATCCTTGGTGTTTAACCCCTCTGGATCTCAGTTTCTTCTTCTGTAAATTGGGGATAATGCTTACCTCGCATCTGTTGTGAAGATTACATGAGAAAATGCATGGGGGGCAGAGGGAGAGGGACCACAGCCTGGCAGATGAATGGTGTATGATAAATATTTGTACTATTCCCTTAAATCATTTAGGAACATATGTTTCATATACCTTTTCAGTGACTATAGAAAATAAGAGAATGAATGTCAAGTAGCTGAATATGATTTGTACTGTAGAGGAGATGCCAATAAATCCATCATAAGTTGAAAATGTCATAAGTCAGAAATGCATTTAATACATCCAACCAACCAAACACCCTAGCTTAGCCTAGCCCACTTTAAACGTGCTCAGAACATTTACACTAGCCTATAGTTGTGCAAGATCATCTAACACAAAACCTATTTTATACTACAGTGTTGCATAGCTCATGCAACTTATTGAATACTGTACTGAAAGTGAAAGCCAGAACGGTTGTACGGGCACAGAGAGGTTGTAAGCGTATGAGCTGTTTACTCTCCCGAACCTGTGGCTGCAGCTCACTGCCAGTGCCCAGCGTCATGAGAGAGTATCATACCCCATATCGCTAGCCTGGGAAAAGAGCAAAATTCAAAATCTGAAGTACAGTTTCTGCTGAGTATGTATCCCTTTTGCAGCATCACAAAGTCAAAAAAATCATGTCAAGCCATCATAAGTTAGGGACTGTCTGTATATAATAGGCACTCACGAGTTTCCATCAGATTATAAACTCCTTGAGCACCAGTTCTGAGTCTCGTTTACCATTGTATCCCAAGTGCACACACATATTTAGACTCAATATTTGTTGAGTAAGGAGAATATTGATATAAAATGTGAGTTAGCTGTTTTTATCTCCATCACTTCCTTCCCTCCCTGTGACCCCACGCACGGAAGGAGGAAGCTCACATACAGAGTGAAGTAACTTGCCTACACTGGCCCGGTTTGTAAGTAGCCGACTCAAGATTCGAACCAAATCCAGGCCTCACTGGATCCACATTTTGAGGTCTTTTCACCCTGAACCTGGATAAGTACTCTTTCTTGAGGGCAGACTTGGAGACAAGTAAGACATTTGTGCACCAATGGATGGAGAAAAACAATCTGAAGGAAACAGGGGCCGGGGGGGTGGGTGGGGGACGGTCAGAGGAGATGTTTTTATATTTTAAAATTTGGCTAGTACTGCACAACCCTGCAGCTGTGGTAATTCTCCCCTCTCCTTGTTTCTTAGAGGGGAGAAACTGAGCTAAAGCACCCTTCTCATTTTATTCTACCAATCTATGGCATAGCTAGAACTTTTGGATCCCTATGGGAGGAAAAAGTTTAAATAAATTTCTTTAAAGACTCCTTGTTAAATGGGCAGATTAACAGCTGTTCGGCCTTCAGCCCTGGGTGTATTTTACACTAGAGAGGAGAGGAAGAGAGAAGCCACCCACAGGGCTAACACGTTCTAACTCTTGCTGGTTTGCAGTGCCTTTCACAGTTTCATTATCACTATTATAGCAGTGTACAAGAGTCCCTGATCCTCAACAAGATAAGTCATTGCTCTTCAGCAAGGGGAAAGCAGAACTAGGTCCCCTGTGCAGAGGGGTCAGTTGATGATCGTTATGAATTATGAATTAGAGGCATATTGTTTTGGGCAACTATCTGATAAGAAGGATATTGGCTGACTAGGTTTTAGTTGGATGCTTTTGCAGAGATATTGGTGTATTAAAAAAAGCAAGGGAGGGATGCCTGGGTGGTTCAGTCAGGTAAGCATCAGACTCTTGATTTCGGCTTAGGTCATGATCTCATGGTTCATGGGTTCGAGCCCTACATCGAGCTCTGAGCTGAGTATGGAGCCTGCTTAAGATTCTTTCTCTCTCTCTCTCTCTCTCTCTCTCAAAAAAAAAAAAAAAAGCAGATGAAGATGACAAATTCCAGAGGAATGAAAAAATTCCAGATGTTCTCTGTTTAGATTCAGAAATGCTTCCTCTATGGTATCCCTGAACTACTGGCTGACTTGCAAAACAGAAACTTATAATTGACCATCCTTCCATATGTCTTCTCAGGATCCACTCACTCACAATAAAATAAATTAATATTTATTCATTTCATTGGGTGTGTGCGTGTGTGTGTGTTCCCAGGTTTAGGAAATTTCTGCAGTTATTATTTGCAAATACTGGATTTGGTCTCAGATATCTATGACAAGATCACTTAATATTTTTTTTATCACTTAATACTTTTAATTAATACTCTTTTCTCTCTCTCTTCATCCTTTCATTTTAACCCCTTTTACCACTTATTCTTCTTTTTCCCTAACCTGAATCACAAAGGTAGATTCGGGGTGAGCATTTGAAAACCGTGTCACTTCCTTCCTGATTCTGCCTCGAGACGTGAGGAAGAAAGATGCTTTTGCCATCCCAGGTCTAAACTTTGTGGATACTCTTTTGTACGAAGCTGTAACCACAGAGGATAGTCGGAGAAAATGCCTTCAGTCCAGACTGTTTCCCGGGGCCTGGACTGTATCTCCACGTGGATGATGGACACCCCTACAGAAATCAAGACTACCCGACATCCACTCCAGTGGTGGTGACATATATAGACTAAGGAGACTCTGCCCTTACTTGAACTTTGTGTCTTCTGAGGTTTAGATTAGATCCTGATAGAAAAAATTGTTCCCAAATTAAAACATATAAGAAAATGAGCGCCTGGGCGGCTCAGTCAGTCAAGTGTCCGACTCTTGATTTCAGTTCAGGTCATGATCTTGTGGTTTGTGGAATGGAGCCCCACGTCCAGCTCAGTGCTGACAGCATGGAGCCTGCTTGGGATTCTCTCCCTCCCCGTCTCTCTGCTCCTCCTCTGCTTACACTCTCTCTCAAAAGAAATAAATAAACATTTTTAAAAAACATATAAGGAAAGATAATAAAGGAGCACAAATGCATTTGTGGAGGGGGAGAACTTGGGACCAGACTGGGGTTTAAATTCTTGACCTAGTGAAGAAAAAGTATCATGAAGCCAGTACATTTTGGAAATGGTAGGCCTTTGGTAAAAAATATTGTGTCTTTTCTATTTTCTTGCTATCATGTGAGAGAGACGGAGCGGGAGCAGCAGGGAAGGGTAGGTAGGGCAGGGTGGGTGCAGCCCAGGAGAGGAGAGTGAAGGGAAGCAGATTTAGGTCCCAGAAGTTCCTTGTAAAGAAGAAATGATGTAAGCTCTTCTTTTCATGCCCAGTTTTTTTTTTTTTTTAATGTTTATTTATTTTGCAGAGAGAAGAGAGAAAAAGAGCATATGTGACCAGAGGAGGGGCAGAGACGGGGGGAAGAGGATCCGAAGTGGGCTCTTGCACTGACAGCACAAAGCCCAATGTGGGGCTCAAACTCACAAACCTTGAGATCATGACCTCAGCCAAAATCAGATGCTCAACCGACTGAGCCACCCAGGCGCCCCTGTCATGCCCAGTTTTAAAATGTAATCAATTTTCTACTTGGAAGGTAGAGGAGATGGGGTGGTTCCAAAGGCTAGTGAAAACAAACATGGTCCTAAACAAGGGCTACACATGGTACTAACTGGTTGTAAAATAAACATCCTTAGTGATCCATACTTACTAATCCACGCATAGAAAAGGAATGAATCGTCTGGAAAGTCATTCAAAAGTGTAAAATAATACACTTGGGATTATTTAGGAACACTATACCTTACAAAAATGACTAGACAAGAGACTTATTAGTGGCTAAAAAAAGTCTTGAAATTATGTTACTTAACAGACCTTTCATTCCTGGAATGCAAGAAATACACGAAAATCCCTCATTGCCTACGCAGCCCTTCCCCTGGTGTCAAGAGCAGATATAGAATCCACAAGCTGCTCTCATGCCCCTCCGGCACAGCAGCCAGTGACAGCTTCCCTGGGAAGGCTGCTGGAGGAGGGAGGAACGTGGTACATCTGATTATCAAGAATGAGGTGGCCCCACTTTGCAGTGAACAGTGCCTCACTAGCAAGTCAAACGAGCGACACTTACTAATGTGTTTAGAGATTTTTTTTTTTATATGTATATACCATAGTCGTTTTGTTTTGTTTTGTTTTGCCTCTCTTACCAGAGCATGTACTATAGAAAGATCCTAGGACAGTGTTCTATAGCCTCACATCAAAAAATAAGTAAGGGGCCTGAGAGGCTCAGTTGGTTAAACATTCGACATTGGCTCAGGTTGTGATCTCAGGGTTAGTGGGCTCAAGCCCCACATTGGAGCCTGGAGCCTACTTCAGATTCTGTGTCTCCCTCTCTCTCTGCCTCTCCCCGCTTGCTCAGGCTCTCTCTCTCTCTCAAAATAAATAAACATTTAAAAAAAGGTTTTTTTTTAAATAAGTAAATAAAAGAGGATCCCATGCTTAAATACAGTTAAGACAAGCTTCGTTAAAGATAAGCAGGATTTATTTCAGGAGGGCTTCTGAGGGGCTTTGTAAATCCCAAAGAGGGTGTGGAACATGTCCCTAATGTACTTGGTCACCAAACTCTATTTCCTTTTTCTTCTTCTCCCTTTAAATTTTTTTTTTTCTTTACGGGTGTCTGGGTGGCTTGGTTGGGCAGCCGACTTCAGCTCAGGTCATGATCTTGTGGTTTATGAGTTCTAGCCCCCTCCTCAGGCTCTGTGCGGACATCTCAGAGCCTGGAGCCTGCTTGGGATCCTGGGTCTCCCTCTCTCTCTGTGCCCCTCCCCCGCTCGTGCTGTCTCTCTGTCTCTCAAAAATGAGTAAATGCTAAAAAACATTAAAAAAATAAATAAATAAAAGTTTTGTCTTTAAACCAAGTCATGTCAAAGGGTTAGAATACTAAAGCCAAAGACCTACTTAGAGGTTCAGTATGTCATTTATTCAACAAATGTTTATGAAACCTGTCAGACAGCAATACTTAATAGGCATCTGTTATGCACCAGGAACTATCCTACCTGTTGGGTCCAGGGAGGTGAAAGAAGACAAAGTCCTGGCCCTCAGTGAGCTCACATTTACTGAAGAAAGATGGGCAACAAACAAGTAAAGAAGCAAGTCTCACAAGTGCAGTGGAGAAATAAAAGAGCCTAATGCAACCCATGTGAGCTGAAAGCTGAAAGCTGAATGAAAAGGAGGGTGGAGCCTTGTGAGGACTGGAAGGAACCTTCCCAGGAAAGAGAAACAGCAAATGCAAAGGCCTTGACATGGAACCCAATTGGCTGGCCTTCAGAGAATGCCTGGGGCGGTGGGAACTGTTCCAACAAGGGGAGAGTGAAGGAGATGAAGGCAGGGCAGCGTGGCCGGGTGAGGGAGCACCCAGAGGCTTTTGTCTGGGGCTTGTTTTTACTTTTTATTTTGAGGTACTTTCAAAGTTATAAAGAAGATGCAAAAGTATACAAAGAGCGTCCATATACCTTCCGCCTAAATTCCCCTACAAATCCATAGTACAATCATCTAAATTAGGGAATTAATATTGATATAATCCTATCACCTAAGAGATCCCACTTATCTTCGACAGTTGTCCTAATAATAATATCCTTTATAGCAAATTTCTTTTTCTTTTGTTACGGGACCCAATCTAGAATCATGAGCTGCATTTAATTGTCATATCTTTTTTTTTTTTTTAATGTTTTTTTATTTTTGAGACAGAGAGAGACAGAGCATGAGTGGAGGAGGGGTAGAGAGAGAGAGAGGGAGACACAGAATCCAAGGCAGGCTCCAGGCTCTGAGATGTCAGCACAGAGCCCGACGTGGGGCTCGAACTCATGAGCTGTGAGATCGTGACCTGAGCCAAAGCCAGACGCCCAACTGACTGAGCCACCCAGGCGTCCCAATTGTCATATCTTTTAAATCTACTTCAATCTAGAATATTTCCTCAGTCTTTCTTGTATTTTGAGACCTACACATTTTTCAATGTCGCAGACCAATTATTTTATAGAACAACCCTCAGTTTGAATTTTTCTGATGTTTCCTCATAATTATTCAGGCTATGCCTTTTTGGTAAGAATTTTACAGAAATTATCCTGTATTCTCAGGAGGCACATAATGTTAATTTGTCTGATTTCTAGTGGTGTTAATTTTGATTAAGGTGGTATCTATCAGATTCTTCCATTATAAGGTTATTTTTTACTTTTAAAATAAATTATTTTGTGGGGAGAAAGCTTTGAGACTATGTAAATATACCATTCCTTAATAAACCTTCACCCCCTGGTTTTAACATTTATTGATGCTTCATGTCTGAACCATTATAATGATGGTTGCCAAGTGGTGATTTCCCAATTTTTTCATTCCTTCAAAATTTATTAGTTGCATTCTAATGTAAGAAAGAGTTTTCCCTTTCCCCCTACCCATTCATGCATTTATTCATTCATCCATTCATATCTGTATAGACCCATAGATTCCTATTATATTCGATGGATTACAATTTCTACTTCATCATTCCTTTGGATGCTTAAGTTGTCCAGATTTAACCATTGAGAGCCCCTTCAGGCTACCTCCTGTGCTGTTCTGATATGTCTTCATCATTTTTTAAGTTCTTTCTTATTTTCTGGCCCAAGAAAAGTTTCTAGGCTCCTCTTGTGCTTCCCCTGCCCCGGCCCTGGAATCAGCCATTTCTTCCAAGACCCCTGGTTCCTTGTAGTGGAGAATGGTTTTAGAAACTAAGATTCAGATGCTAAGTGTGGTCATTGCTCCTAGGATGTTATTGCTTCTAGATCCTTTCATTGGACTGAGGTAGGAAACACATACACAAGCACAACATATGCATATAGCATATACATATATGACAAACATATAACATATCTGCATCTATGTCTTTATCTGTCTGTCTACCATGACTTCTAATGTCTCCAATTCCAATCAAAACCACAGCAGTTATTCTGGCCTTCCTCCTGTCCATATTTGTACCTTATTTACTTACTTGCTCATTCCTCCTTTATGTAACCAATCTTTTAACCCCATCACTGCTTTCTCAACCTTGGAACTCTATCTCCCCTACATGCCCTCAGCTACTTCCTCAGCTCTGTTTCCTTGGTCCCACACCTTCAGGCCCTGCCATCCATAGCTACCTCAGAGGAAGGAAATAGAAGAAAGCTAATAACTTTCTTAAAGAAAAAATAAGGGAAAAGAAGGGAACAAAAGCAGAACAGAAAGAAAGACACTGAAAGGCTTTTTCCCCTTTTTAAAAAAATACATTATAAAACATACAAAGAATAGAAAGAATAATATACTGACCCCTACCTAGCATTTGTCCTTAGCATAGACAATTCTCAGCTCCTGCCCAGCTTTGTTTGGTCAATACCCCTACCTACTCACCCTCTCTATTATTTTGAAACAATCCCAGAAATTATATCATTTCATCTATAAATATTTCTATATGCATACCAAAAGAAATTACAATACTATTATCACACTTTAAAAACTCACAATTGTTCCTTAATAGCATCAAACATCTTGGAAGTGTTCAAGTATGTTCAATTGTAGAGAGTTTTAAGCAGGGAACGAATATATTCAGATAGAAATTTTCAAAGGATCTCTTTAGCCACCAAAAGGAGAATGGGCTGTAGAGAAGAAAGAGCAAAGTCAGGAAGATCAATTAGAAGTTTTCTGATTGCCTTAGCCATAGATAATCATTACTTGGATCATGGTGTATTATGGGAGATAAGAAGGGGTCACATGCTTGATGTATTTTGGAGATAGGGTGGACCAGACTTGTTGAATAGAGTAGATATGGATATGAGAAAAAAAAAAGTGGAATGAGGAAAGAGGAAAATAAAATCTTGGCCTGAGAAAGTGACTAGCTGTTATACTGTATTAATTATCATTTGCTGTGTAACAAATTACCCCCACATGGAATCATTTATCATCTCTTGTGGTTTCTGTGAGCCAGGAATTCAGACAGGTCCTAGCAGCGATGGCTTGTTTCTGTTCCATATATGGAACCTCAGCTGGAAGGCTTTAGGGCTGGAGGCTGAAACCATCTAAAGGTCTGTTCAACTTACCTGTCTAATGGTTAATGATGGATGTCAGCTCAGGCCTTACCTGAGGCTATCAGCTGGAATATGTACACATGACCTCTCCATGTGGTCTGAGCTTTTTCACAGCATAGTGTTTGGCTTCAAAAAGTGAGCATCTTGAGAGAGATAAGGAGCCAAGCAGAGGAAGCTCTACCTTTTCTATGATCCAGTGTCAGAAGTTACATAGCATCACCTCCTCTGTGCTCCACTGATCAGGGAAGTCACAAACCCTGCCAAGATCCAATAACAGAGATCACAGAACCCACTTTTCAATGGCACACTGTCAGTCACATTGTAAGAAGAGCATGGGAAATGGGATAAGTATTTTGGTGCAGCTATCTATAAAATACAATCTACCAGAGGTGCTCTGCCCTAAATGGAGACAACTTGGGTAATGGTGTTTTGGTAGTATTCATAAGTCTGTTTCACCAAGTAGGAATGTAGAATAGACAGGTGGACATAAAAATCTGGAGCACCCAAGAGATGTCCAGGTTAGAGATACAGATTTAGATGATATTTTTAAGTCATGACACTGGATGAAATAAGCCTCAGGAAAGGAAGGGGGTAGAACAGAAGGCTAGAGGTTTGGTAGAACAGGATTGGCTATTGACTATGGAGCAAACAGATCAGTGAGACATCCTGGGAAGCCCAGAGAAGACTTTCAAAAAGGAATTTGAATCACTTTTAAGAATCACCTTCTATGTAGGCTTTAAATATTAGAAAAAAACTGTGATTTTGATGCTTCATATATAGCTATTCATGAATATAGCTATTCATATAGGGTCAACAGGATGTATAGAGAATTAAAATATAACTAAACAAGTAAGCATTAACAGTGAAGTATATTAAATGCTGGTGTGAGAAAATACAGGATACTCTGCAAGTATGAATGAGAAGCATTCAATATAGACTGGGGGAAAATCAAGGAAGTCTTCCGGGAGGAAGTAAAATTTAAGTGGAGACCTGATGAATAAGTGAAAGCCAATTCAAGATGGAGAGATGTGGTCCAAATAGGGAGAACAGCATGTGCAAAGCCTTGGAGTTATGGTAGCGAATAAAACCTTCAGGTAACTGGAGGTGCTAGAGGTACAGAAGATGCTGAAGAGGTGTTGAGAATGAGGCCTGAAATCATGAAAAAGTCTGCCACTATCCACAGTCTAATGGGAGGTCTGTGGGGAATTTGAAAGGAATGACCTCATCAGTTTTCACTACACGAGGATCATTTCTGACCATAAAAGGGAGAATGAATGGAAAAGAATAAGAAAACTAGTAAGGAGGCTTCAGCAGTACTCCAAGGGAGAAATAGCTCCAGCAATTCTGATACTTCCACACCCCCCAAGTATTCAACTTTCTGATCTTACAACTCTTGTTCAGTCGTCTCCTCACTATGTTATCTCTTGGATCCGGTAATTGTTAAAAGCCATGCCATCAACGCTCTCCTCTTCTTTCTCTCTGTTGAACTTACCTTGCAAAACCCAACTCTAGTTTTATCCAACTGTCCACCCGTTTGATGCTTGGACCTGAGTAGTGGAATGTGCCTGGAAAAAATATATGAACGTGCTAGTAGGTTTCGCTTTAAACCTACAACCTCGCATGGGTCTTTGGTGTGATCCTATGCTCTTTCCCTAGTCCATTTCCTTCCCAGCTATCTCTGATAACTGTTTTAGTCCTTCTCTCTGCCTGATCCCCCTTCTACATTTTCATTCCCTGCCAGTTACCTTTGTTTTCTATTTTACTGAGAAAATCAAAATTATCAAAAGATAGTTTCCAGACCTTGATGACATTATATTATGTGAAAGAAGTCACTCACAAAAAGACAAATGCTATGTGATTCCATGTATATGAGACATCTAAAGTAGTCAAACTCATAGAAACAGAAAATAGAATAAATGCTGGTTGCTGGAAGCTGGGGGAAGGGGAAAATGGAAGTTGTTCAATGAATGTAGAGTTTCAGTTTTGCAAGATGAAAAAGTTTTAGAAATCTGTTACACAGTGTGAATATACGCTGGTGAACTTGCACTTAGAAATGGTTAAGATGGTAAATTTTATGTTACATATTTTTTTTACCACAGTGAAAACAACAAAAATATAGTTTTCAGTCTACAAACTGGTTTATTCTCAGCTGGGAGCACTGTGCCCACCCAAGGTCTTCTGTCCCTGCCACTGCCTCCCCCCTTGGCCAGGTGGTGTCACACCCTTTCATATCCAATCAGAGGTGCCAATGAAGATAATTTAGAGATATCTGTACAGAGTTACTCCCCTAATAAAACCCCAAGGCAGAGAGGTAAAATGTCCTGCATGAAGAATCTCAGAGTCACAGAGCTCAGGGCTCTGCTGCAGCCCAGAACTGCGGCAGAAGTTGCCAAGTGAGACCATCACTGGAGAGAAGCTGATGGGATTCCTGAACGAGTTTGTGGAAGATGTGGAATGGAATGCACCCAGAGGAGGACCGGCTCAGTTTGGCATGTGGAATGATGAAGACAGGCATCACCACCCAGAATCTAGGCCAGGAAACTGAGCAGAAGAAAGGTGTCGTGCATGTTCCCCAGGCTGGATGGAAACTGATGAGGCAGGACCCAACAGCACAAAGGCTTGGTTGAAAGAGCAGAGACCCACATATTTAGTCCCTTTGCCCACACGTATACTGAGGGGCCTCAGGGGCCAGTTTGGGAGGAAAATGTAATGTTGGGCTGGACTCAGAGCTCCATTCTTGGGCACCGTTTAGTCCCTGTCCTGACTCAGACCAAGGTACATTTAACACTGGCCAAAAACATCACTGTGGAGGACTCCCTTCAGGTTGCCTGCTAATTCTATAAAGTCATTTGTGATTTCCTCCATGATAAGCTATAGGGGAAAAAATGTGTAATTGCTGAAAATAGTGAATGAAAATCAACACATAAATAAGTGGTTCTTCATAAATACCCATTTGTGCAGATTGTTTACCTGCTGAAACAACTCCATCTCAGAAGTATAATATAGCTTTCAAAGATTACATCCAGGGGGCACCGGGGTGGCTCAGTTGTTTAAGCATGTAACTCTTGATCTCAGCTCAGGTCTTGATCTCAGGGTCCTGAATTCAAGCCCTGCGTTGGGTTCTGTGCTGGGTTTGCAGCCTTCTTAAAAAAAAAAAAAAAAAAAAAAAGTAACACTCAAAGAAGGGACAGTATAACCCAAGTGTTGATAAACTTTTTCTGTTAAAGGTCAAATAGTAAATATTTTCAGATTTGTGGACAGGCCAGGCAATCTCAGAAAATGAAACAGATGGTGCCAAAAAGGCTAAGATAATTCTGTGAACTGACTATAGTCATGTTCCTGTTGATGGTAAAAATATCCAGCAATGTTCTAGAAAAGGAGATTTTATTTCACTTTTACTCACAAATTATTTGTGAATTAAACAGCAGTGAAAATGAAAGACTATATGGCAAATCAACAGACATGGGCAATCATCAACTTCCCTAAATTTCTCTCTAGTTGTAACAGAAAGCTATTTCTCATTGTTAAGTGTGAGACACTTGTGTTATTTGCTCTTCATAATTCATCTTGTCTTGCAGAGTATTAGATATTTTAAAAATGAGGGCATCTGGGTGGCTCTGTCAGCTACGCGTCCAACTTCAGCTCAGGTCACCATCTCGTGGTTTGTGAGTTCAAGCCCCACATTGGGCTCTCTACTCTCAGCACAGCGCGCACTTCAGATCCTCTGTCATCCTCCCTCTCTTTCTTTCCCCCTCTCCAGTTCACACGCTCTCTCTCTCCCTCTCTCTCTCTCAGTATCTGTCAGAAATAAACAACAAAAAATGTTTAAATGCAATTAAATTCTACATAACTTTGAGATTGTTACAGAAACACACTCTGCTTCTGCCCATCACCCCCACCTCCCACAGCAATGACTTAGATTTTATAGTATTTGAAGTGGGCACGTAGACTTTGGGGTATTTGACATTTTCCATCATGTATAGCAATTAAAAGCAAGCTATGGACAAAACTGGGGCCTCTGCTTAATTTCATAACCAACCAACCAACCAACCCACCAACAAACCAAGTAGGAAAGTCTCTTTTCTTCTCAGTTTATTTATCCTTTTTGTTCTTACATTTTTTTTATTTTTAAATTTTTATTAAACTACAGTTGACACATAATATTACATTGGTTTCAGGTATACAACACAGTGATGCAACATCTCTATTGTGCTCACCACAAGTGTGGTTGCCATCTGTCACCATCCAACTCCATTATAATACCATTGACTATAGTCCCTATGCTGTGCCTTTTATTCCCATGATTTATTCATCCCATAATTGGGAGCCTGTACCTCCCACTTCCCTTCACCCATGTTGCAGCAATTTCCCCCCACCATCCCCTCTGGCAACCATCAGTTTGTTCTCTGTATTTATGGCTCTGTTTCTGCTTTTTTGTTTGTTTGTTTTGTTAGATTCCACTTAAAAGTAAAATCATATAGTATTTGTCTTTCTCTGACATATTTCACTTAACATAATACCCCCTTGTTCCATCTATGTTGTCACAAATGGCAAGATCCCATCCTTTTCATGGCTGAGTAATATTCCATTATACATATACATATACATATACATATACATATACATACATATACCATATCTTCTTTATCTATTCATCAATATGGATATGAGTTGCTTCCATAACTTGGCTATTGTAAATAATGCTACAATAAACATAGGGGTGCATATATCTTTTCAAATTAGTGTTTCATTTTCTTTGGTTAATACCCAATAGTGGAATTTCTGGATCATATTGTATTTCTATTTTTAATTTTTGAGGAACCTCCATAGTGTTTTCCACAGTGGTCGTATGAATTTACATTCCCACCAACAGTGCCTGAGGCTTCCTATTTCTCTATATCCTTTCCAACATTTGTTATTTCTTGTCTTTTTTATTCTGGCTAGAATAAAATCGTATAAAGTAGTATCTCATTATGATTTTAATTTGCATTTCCCTGATGAATAGTGATGTTGAACATTTTTTAATGTGTCTCTTTGCCATGTATATGTCTTTGAAAAAAATGTCTATTTAGGTACTCTGCCCATTTTAATCAGACTGTTTTTTTGGTATTGAGTTGCATAAATTCTTTATATATTTTGGATACTAAACCCTTTTGGTATATATCATTTGAAAATATCTCCTCTCATTCAGCAGGTTGCCTTTCATTTTGTTGATAGTTTCCTTCACTGCGTAAAACCCTGTTATTTTAATGTAGTCCCAATAGTTTATTTTTACTTTTATTTCCTTTGCCTGAGGAAACATATCTAGAAAAAGGTTGTGAAGGCTGATGTCAAAGAAATTACTGCCTATGTTTCCTTCTAGGAGTTTTGTGGTTTCAGGTCTCACATTTAGGTCTTTAATCCACTTAAAGTTTACTTTTGTATATGGTATAAGAAAGTGATTTAGTTTCATTCTTTTTCACATACCTGACAAGTTTTCCCAGCCGCATTTGTTGAAGACATTGTCTTTTCCCCATTGTATGTTCTTGCCTCCTTTGTTGTAGATTAATTGGCAATACACATATAGGTTTATTTCCAGGTTTTCTGTTCTATTCTATTGGTCTATGTGTCTATTTTTGTGCCAGTACCACACAATTTTGATTACTATAACTTTGTAGTATCTTGAAATCTAGGATTGTGATACCTCCAGCTTTGTTCTTCTTTTTCAAGATTGCTACGGCTATTCAGGGTCTTTCCTAATTCCATTCAAGTTTTAGCATTATTTCTTGTAGTTCTGTGAAAAATTTATTGTTATTTTGATAGGAATTTCTTCGGATCTATAGATTGCTTTGGGTAGTATGGACACTTTAACAACATTAGTTCTTCTAATCCATGAGCATAGAATATCTTTCTATTTGTGTTGTCTTCAGTTTCTTTCATCAATGTTTTATCACTTTTTAGAGTACAGATCTTTCACCTCTTTGGTTAAGTTTATTCCTAGGTATTTATTATTTTTGGCACAATTGTGGACGGAATTGTTTTCTTGATTTCTCTTTCTGCTACTTTGTTATTAATGTGTAGAAATGCAATGGATTTCTGTATATTAATATTGGATTCTGCAACTTTACTGAATTCATTTATTACTTCTAATAGTTTTGGTGGAGTCTTTAGGGTTTTCTATGTATAGTATGGTGTCATCTGCAAACAGTGACAGTTTTACTTCTCCCTTACCAGTTTGGATACCTTTTATTTCTTTTTCTTGTCTGATTGCTGTGGTTAGGTCTTCCAGGACTACCTTGAATAAAAGTGGTAAGAGTGGACATCCTTGTGTTGTTCCTGATCTTAGAGGAAAAGCTGTCAGTTTTTCACTGCTGAGTATGATGTTAGTTATGGGTTTTTCATGTATGGCCTTGATTATGTTGAAGTATGTTCCCTCTAAATTTGTTGAGAGTTTTTATCATGAATGGGTATTGAATTTTGTCAAATGCTTTTTCTACATCTATGGAGATGATTATGATTTTTATACTTGATTTTGTGATGTGGTGTATCATGTTGATTTCAAACTATTGAACCATCCTTCTGTCTGTGGAATAAATCCGACTTGATCATGTTGAATGATTGTTTTAATGTATTGTTGAATTCAATTTGCTAATATTTTGTTGAGGATTTTTGCATCTATGTTCATAAGGGATATTGGCCTGTAGCTTTCTTTTTTTGTAGTGTTTTTGTCTGGTTTTGTTATGAGGGTAATGCTGGCCTCATAGAATGAATTTTTTGGAATAGATTTTCCTCTTTTATTTTTTGGAATAGATTTTGGATCTTCTTTATATGATAGAATGCAGTTGTGAATCCATTCTGGCCTTGAACTTTTTATTTTAAGATTTTTTTGATTACCAATTCAATTTTGTTACTATTAATTACTCTCTTCAGATTTTTCTACTTCTTTCTGATTCACCTTTGGAATTGTGTGTTTCTAGGAACTTAAGCATTTCTTCTAGGATGTCCAGTTTGTTAACATATAATTTTTCATAGTATTCTCTTCTAATTCTTTGTATTTCTGTGGTGTTGGTTGTTACTTCTCTTTCTTTTCTCATTTTATTTATTTGCATCCTCTCTTTTTTGATGAGTCCAGCTAAAAGTTTATCAATTTTGTTGATTTTTTTCAAAGAACCAGCTCTTAATTTCATTTATCTTTTCTTGTTTGTTTTTTTTAAATTTATATTTCCCTTATTTCTTCCTCTGATCTTTATGATTTCTCTCCTCTGACTAGCCTTGAGCCTTGTTTATTCTTTTTTTTCCTACTTCTTTAGGTGTCAGGTTAGATTGATTATTTGAGGTTTTTCTTGTTTCTTCAAGTAGGCCTGTATCACTATAAATTTCCCTCTTAGAACTGCTTTTGCTATGTCCCAAAGATTTTGGACCATTGTATTTCATTTTCATTTGTCTTTATGTACTTTTTTGTTTCCTCGTTGACCCATGGACTATTTAGTAGCAAGTTATTTTGCCTCAATGTGTTTGTGTCCTTTTTTCTGTTTTATTTTCTTATGATTGATTTCTAGTTTCATACCATTGTGGTCAGAAAAGATGTGAGATATGATTTCAGTCTCCTTAAATATACTGAGACTTGTTTTGTGACCTAACATATGATTGATCCCAGAGGATGTTCAATGTGCCTTTGAAAAGAATGTGTATTCTGCTGTTTTTAAATAGAATGTTCTATATATATCTGTTAAGTTGATCAGGTCTAATGTATTGTTCAAAGCCACTGTTTTCTTATTGAATTTCTGCCTGGATGATCTATCTACTGATGTAGGTGTAGTGCCAGAGTCCCCTACTATTGTTGTTTTACTGTCAATTTTTCCCTTTATGCCTGTTAATATTTGCTTTATGTGTTTAAGTACTCCCATGTTGAGTGCATAGGTATTTATAATTGTTATATCCTCTTGTTGGATTGACTCCTTTATCATTATGTAATACTAGGGCACCTGGGTGGCTTGGTCTGTTAAGCGTCTGACTTCGGCTCAGGTTATGATCTCACAGCCGTGTCAGTCTCTGCGCTGATAGTTCAGAGCCTGGAGCCTGCTTCTCATTCTGTGTCTTCCTCTCTCTCCCTCCCCTGCTCACACTCTGTCTCTCTCAAAAATGAATAAGCCTTAAAAAAATGATCACTATATAAAAACAAGGGCACTTTTTTAAGATTCCATATTGATGAGGCATTTTCATGGAGTGGGTGGAGCAATCAGCTTTTGGGGTCGTACATTTCAATCCTAGTCTTGCTGCTTGTGCATGCGCTCCTTGTTTTTTTTTTTTTAATTTTTTTTAATGTTTTTATTTATTTTTGAGACAGAGACAGAGCATGAGCAGGGAGGGGCAGAGAGAGAGGGTGACACAGAATCTGAAGCAGGCTCCAGGCTCTGAGCTGTCAGCACAGAGCCCAACATGGGGCTCGAACTCACAGACTGTGAGATCATGACCTGAGCTTAAGTCCGATGCTTAACCGACTGAGCCACCCAGGCGCCCCGCACTCCTTGTTCTTAAGACCTGTGCTCATACCTAAGGAGGAATATAGTGTCGAATGACACAACTAACAGCTTAGTAGAGTTTGATTCAAGGGAAAACAGTGCACAGATTGGGGGAGTACAGTGCATTACAAACACATTTCCCAAGGTATTTGGGGCAAGAGTGAGTTTTGCAGAGCATTAGAAGTGGCAGTGCAGAAAGAGATTATGAATGACTTGGGTTGCATAGCTGACCTTATTCAAAAAGATGAAGGAAAGAGGAAATAAATATGGAGCCCAAAGTTTTCTTGGTGTTTGGGGATTGGCTCAGTAGATATACAGCTGACCCTTGCACAACACAGATTTAAACTATGTGTGTTCATTTATATGTGGGTTTTTAAAATAAATCCAGTACAGTACTGTAAAATGCATTTTCTCTTTCTTATAGTTTTCTTAATATTTTCTAGCTTACTTTATTATAAGACCATTGTATGTAATACATACAACATACAAAATATGTGTTAATCAATTGTTTATGTTATTAGTAAGGCTTCCAGTCAACAGTAGGCTATTAGTAGTTAAGTTATTGAGGAGTCGAAAGTTATATATGGATTTTCAGCAGTGCAGACAGAGGGGATTGTCACTCCAACCCCCTTGCTATTCAAGGGTCAACTGTCCTGTGTTTCTGGTCAAGCAGAGCATTTATAGGAACACAAAAGTTTGGTTTGCTGACATGACAGCCCAGACAGGAGTGGCTTCATTTGGGGCCTGGAAATTTATCTCAACAACAGAAAATGTTTAGAGGCACAGATGCTGGAGTCACACTGCCCAGCTTTGAACCCCAACCCAATGGAAAGATCTGGTGTTCCCCAGGTAGCTTAGCGATCAAACTTAACACCAATAATGGTAGGACAGTCTGTCAGTGGACACCTCCTACTGTAATGCCACATGAAGAACACAGCATGTTCTATGACAGATTCTGGCCAAAAATGTTTTACTAAAATGTTTCCAGTTAACAGGAAATACTAGACTTTGAAAAACAGTAGTAAGCAGAAGAAATCATCCACAGCTGCTCTGTTCTCTTGAAAAAGTCAAAGTCAAAGTCACTGGGAAAAAAAAAGTCAGGGAATATAACCAATCACAGTATGTGAAATGTGGTTGGGTGTTTGTATGAAAAACCCGACTATTAAACTCTCTGAGACTTGGATATGGAATGGGTTGATATGAGGGAAATATTGTTAAATCTCTTTTATGTGAATATGTTATTTATGTAGGGATGACATATCATGAAGTCTGTGACATTAACATGGTTCAATGAAATATATACAGAGAGACAAATAGATAAATCAAATATAGCAAAATGTTCACAACTGTTGAAGCTTGGATGGATGTATAGCTGTCTGTTACATTATTCTTTCAACTTTTCTATATGTTTAAAAACTTTCAAAATAAACATTTTGGGGAAAAAAAGACAGCTTCCACAGCTCCTACCAATACACCTACCAATATGCCTGCATCTATATCCAAATACTATATTTTCCCTATGGTTTTCATGATACAATTTTATCCTGCTTTTTACAGCCATTATCTCCAGTTTACAGGAACTCATCACTTTTACCTACCCAAGGACATCTCGACAGCAATTTTCCCTTCTCTCTTCTACATACCTCCTGTAGGCCCTACATACCCTTCTATCTACTACTGCATTTATCTACTACCCTTTACAGAAAAATTCAATTCAATTTAATAAATATGTATTGAGTACCTACTCTGTGCTGGGGATATGGTAATAAAAGACAAAAGTACTTGCTTTCATGGAGCTTATCCTTTAGTTGATGAAGACAGATAATACAGAGAGTAAGTAAACAAATGATGTAGTATATAAGAGGGAACTAGGTAATAAGGAGAAAATGAAGCAAAATAAGAAGGAAGGGGAGTACATGTGTAGTGGTATCCAGGGTTCCTGACAACCTGTGTAGAAGCCTGTAGAGACCTTCCACCAAAGCATGTGGCTTGGCGGGTAGAGGCTGAGCTAGCTATCAGGCCTCATTTTACTCCCCTTGCCCAGGCACCTGTGTACAGTAAACATCTTGCACAGTCATCTGGGGTAGCTCTGGAGATTTTGCAATTTAAGTAGGGTGGCTTTCAAAATACCTTAGATTTTCCTACAGTTCAAATGGGGAGCTATTGCTGGTTTGAGCAGAGAATATGATCTGGCTTATGGTTTCATAGCATCACTTGAGCTACTGTGTTGAGAATGGACTGTGCGGGGGACAGAGGTGGAAGTAAGGAATTTAGAAAACCAATCCAAGTAAGAGAGGATGATGTCACAGATGAGATGTTAATAGGGAATGTGGTGTGGATGGTCCAATTCTATATATATATTTTAATAGATCTGTTGATGGAGTTAATATGGAATTAACAAGAAAGAGAGAAATCAAAGATGATGCCAGGCTTTGGGTACTGAACAATCAGAAGGTTGGAATTTTGATCATCTGAGATGAAGATTATTGGTAGACCAGGGTTTGGGAAGAATATCAGGAGATTGATTTTGGACATTTAATTTTAGCTGCCTATGAGAATCCAAATGGAAATGAGTATAGAAGTCTAGAGATCATGGGTTTCAAAGAATTTCAAGGATTCTCAAAAGAGTTGTCTATAGTCATTTTTACCATTTCTTTTTCCTTCGTTCTCCTGTGAACCCATGGGATAGCAAGAAATACATTTGCTCTTTGTCCTTAGTTTCTGGTACAAACCTCCCTAAACTCTAGGAATTTTCTAAGTGATAAGAGTGTCTTTTGTCCTTCATTTGGAGCCTTTTTGGGCTTACGCTAATGAAGTGACTTGGGGTAGTGCCCTTAGATAGCCTCAGGATGGGGCTGGTCATCCAAAAGACTAAGTGATTAGAGGGTTGAAACTTTCAGTACCACCCACTGGTCCCTGAGAAAGGGGTAGGAGGGTGCTGCAGATTACACTCTATAAAAACTCTTTAACAAGATTTGATGAACTTACAGGTTGGTGAACACATGCACGTTCTGGGAGGGTGGTACACCCCCATTCCTTGGGGAAAGAAGCTCCTGTGCTCAGAAACTTTCTGGATCTTGCCTTATGGACTTCTTTATCTGGCTGTTCATCTGTACCCTTTATAAACTCCTTAATAATAAACTGATATATGTAAGTAAATGTTTCTCTGAGTTCTGTGAGCTGCTTTAGCAAACTAATCAAATCTGAGTTGGGGGTTGTGGGAACCTCCAATCTATAGCCAATTGGTCAGAAGCACAGGTGACAACCAAGACTTGTGATTGGAGTCTGAAGTGGTGTGTGTGTGTGTGTGTGTGTGTGTGAGAGAGAGAGAGAGAGAGAGAGAGAGACAGTTTTGTGGGACTGAACTCTTAACCTGTGGATCTGATGCTATCTCCAGTGTCAGAATTGAGTTTACTGTAGGAAACCCAGTCAATGTCCATTGAGAATTGGAGAGTTGCTTTGTGATGTTGTAAAAACTACTTTTGTCCCCTATCACACTCCTCTGAAACTGCTTATGTCACCTATTACCTCCCACTGCTAAATCCAATGACAAATTTTCTTCATACTCAAAGAATGCTATTTGAGCTACAGGAGAATTTGCAGTCTTTATAAAGCCACTTTATCAGAGTCATTTGACATAGAAGATCATTTCCTCTGGTTTTGAAAAAAAAATTAACCAAACTTCACCCTTTCCTGTTCCTCATTTTTCACTGGACATGCTTTCCTTCTTAGTCTGCTTTACTGGTTTTTCCACATTTTCCCAATGCAAGTGTTGGAGGGCAAAGTCCTAGAGCTCAACACTTGGATCCTATCTCTTTACATAGATTAACCTTCCATGCAGTCCTGGCTAGTTCGAAGTTTCTCTCTAGTGCAGATCTCTCCTCCAAGCTCCAGACCATGACTGCTGGACACCTTCATGTGGATGTCTCGTCACAAATTCAAACTTATGGGTCCAAAACCAAACTCCCACGCCCTCTTACTCTCCTGTAGTCTTACACATCTCAAAAATAGCAACTCCATTTTCACAGTTTCTCAGGTCAAAATCTTGGAGTCCCTTGACTCCTTGACTCCCTTTTTTCCCCCTCAGACTCATATCCAGTACCTCAGACACTCTTCAGATTTATTTCAAAACATACCTATTATCCACACCTACCACTACCATTCTGGTTCAAGGCCGTTATCCTTTACTTGAATTAAAGAACTGGTTTCTTTAAAACAACATTTTTTCTTCAGATCTCTGCTAAAATATCACCTTATCAGAGAGTCTTCTCCTAACAATTCATTATAAAGTCCTTCTCCCAACCATCACTCTCTATGACTCTCACCCTGCTGCATTTTTCTCACTAGTACCCATCATTTCCTGACATGTACTTACTTATTTGTTTCTATCCACTAGAGTGGAAAGTCATGATGGCAGAGATGTTGTCTGTTTTTGCTTTTTGGTTTTACTGTTGAATTCCCAACACCCAGGAAAGTGGCCAGCATAGTTTGTTCTCAGTAACTAAGAATGAAGAATGATATATACAACAGTGATAGTGGACCAACAGCCTCCAAGATGGCTCCCAATGATCCCTGTGTCTGGTATTCATGCTTTTGTATACACCCTTCCCACAGGAAGTAGAACTGATTGACCTGTGTCACTAGTGGCAGAAATGACAATGAGTGACTTCCAAGGTGAGGTCATAAAAGATGTTGTGGCTTCTATCTCGCCCACTCTCTTGCATTAGTCATTGCGTCAGGGAAGACAGGATTGTGTCATGAGGATGTTCAAGTGGTCTACAGACAGGCTTGTGTAGGAAGGAACTGAGGTCCTGCTAACAAGCAGCACCATTCAAAAGTGAAGTATTTTAGGAGCAGATTTCGAACCTTAGTCAAGTTTTTAGGTGACTGCAGCTTTGGCCGACATTGTGACTACAAGTTAGAACCTAGGCCAGAACCCCTTGACTACCTTGCTCCCGAGTTCCTGATCCACAGAAATTGTGTGAGATGATGCCTGTTTATTGTTGCTGTGAGGTGCTAAATTTGGTAGAAATGTATTATACCACAGCTACTAGAACCTCTTTGCTGGTTCTCCTTGGGAATTTTGCATTTGCTTTCCCTTCTGCCTAAAACTTAATTCCCTTAGATAGTTTTATGTCTTAATCTCTTACTTCCATCATGCTTCAGCTAAAATGTCATGCTATGCAGTTATGCACCAAAGCAACAGTGGATACAGGATGTGATATCTGGGAGGTATATGTAATAAGATTAAGTAAGTGATTGGACATGGGGGATAACAGGAAGAAGTGAAAATGATTCTCAGATTATTGGCTTATGTAACTAGTTTGTGCCATTCCCAAATTTTGGGAAAGAGGATTGGGGCAGAAATTATAAATTTAATGTTGGACCCACTAAATGTGAAATGTCTAAGAAATAGCCAAGTGGAGATATCCAGCATGCAAGCAAGCATACCATTTGCAACACAGAAGAGAGATCTGGGCTGGAAACAAAGACCTTGAAATCGGGACCAGCTATACAATTTGCAGTGCCCAGTGCAAATGAAAATTTGCAGGGTTCCTCGTTCAAAGAGCGCATGAGGTCCACCAGCTGCCAGATCCCCTTCCCACCAATTTGTAGGACTGACAGACCACGCCCTGGCTGAAGGTGGGGAAGTGGAGCCAAGTATCTCCCCTTCTCATGGACTCTAGGCTCCAAACCACATTAAAGGGACAGCCTCCAAGAGATTGCAACTTCCATGCAGGATGCCCTTAGGTAGAGGATGGGCAAGAGGCTCACTCTCGCTGGTCACCCAGCGGGTGCACTGTGGCACTGCCACTCTAGGGCAGGAACAGCTGCCATCCTGCCCCACCTTACGACACCATGGATGCACGCACATGACCCCGAACTTCCCTATGCCTGTGCCTACGTCCTCTTGGTGCTAGTGGTCCTGGTCCTGGGTAGGGCAAAAAGGAGCGTGGGCAAGGCTGAGACCCTATCCCTGGGAGGCAGAGAGGCAGTGTGGGGCAGGACTGTATGAGAACTAGCACACTTCTCTGTCTCACTGAACTCCAGATATAAAACAAAAATTCAAAGATAATGTTATTAAGAATTTTAAGCTGGCAACCACAGAGCATTAAGACCCCAAGCATTAAATCCCTTTGAGCGCAGGAACCTCTGTAATTGAACTGTTCCTATGCCCATGAAACTGGCCCTGTTTGGAAAAGATGGTAAACTTGTAAGACTGAATGACTTCAATAGGGAAAGATGACAAGGAAAAGGGACAGGATCAAAGCCAGAGAAGCAACAACATTTAAGAAATGGGCAGAGAAAGGGCATCCTGTGGTGAGGCAAAAGTTGTAATTAATCAGAAGACCAACGAAGGAGAAAATACTCGGTCTACCTCCCCTGATTTGCAAAAGCTTTGCAAATCCAATAACCTGGCCACATATTATTAGGCACATTTTATTTCAATAACTATTCACAACATAATGATAGTTTTTCAGGGTCAAGTGTGTGATTCTTACATAGGCGTATTACCTTGATTATATTTGAAGCATATATTATTCAGTTGGGAAAAAAATATTGCATGAGAGAAGCTACAGGAAATAAAATAGATTGAATGAAAGAATGGAATTTACCAATGATCGACTCATAGGTAACCTAAGTAAATAATTAATTTCCCTTCCAGCAACAACAGTTACCTTTACAAATAAGGCCAGCAATGTCTCTCTGCAACATTTATAAAGCACCAAAAATGTAAACCCTAAAATCTATGAAGAATTTCAAATGACTCATGGGACCTGTTACAAAATCCACCACAAGAGTTTTATAACTACTAATGGAATTTGAGCAGTCTTAGGCCATACAAACCAGACCATTTGGGGAGAGAACTATGGCAGAAAGTTGATGAGACTTTAAAAGCTTACAATTGATGGGGGAAAAAAAGTGATTTTTTTTTTTTTAACGGATTCAGAATGTCTCTGGAAGTGGTTTATAAAATGGCCAAGAGCCCAGATTCTAGATGCTTGGGTTAGAACCCCAGCTCTGCCACTTACTTCCTATATGTGACTGATTTTGGATTATTCAGTCATCCTGTGTTTGAGTAAACGTGGTAATAGCTCCTAGGGTTGTTATGAGGATTAAATGCATGAATATAAAACATTTAAAAAACTATGGTTGGCACATAAAAAGCACTATGTACACATTTGTTAAATGGAAATTGTGATAACTGATCATGTCACTAAAATGTGTTGGGAATTTCTACTTTAGTAGGTCCCATAAAGCTTTGGGGAGAGAGTTCACTAAGAGAAAACATTCTGTTTTCCCTCCTTCTCGTTCTTTTTTTCTTCTTTATTCTCCCAGCCCTCCCCCCTTCAGATACTGGATATTTTCTTAAAAGTAATTTCCACATGCCTTATGGTGCATATTCATGGCTGTTCTCCACTTATGATTGCTCTCAATGCTTTATTTCTTTCATACAGAAACTCAAAAAATAAGTATATGGGAGAATATGATGCACAGTAGACTTAGTGTTATCATAATAATAATTCTGCTACATTAGTGGAAAAAATATAACAAGTTTCTATGGGAAGTGTTAGACAATGAACGCAACAAGGATCTCAAATATAACTTCTAGCCCTTTTGACAAGTCAAAATGGACCCATCTGAATTCGTCAGCTTCTTTGAAAACAGTTCTGCAGACTCACAATCCCAGAAACCTGCAGTTCAAAGTACCCCCGTGTGTCTTAAAAGTAGAAATCCCTTTGTATTTGTCTTATTGCTTCCTTTGGTCTCCGGGACTACATTCTTCCACTCTGCCTCAATTTTACTTTAGTACTTTCTTTGTTTCCTCTGGTTATTATAGTCCCCCCCCCCGGCTTAGAGTTTGCACCTAACCATTGTCGAGTTCTTTGGCCTCGTTTGCATTTTTGATACGTTGGACTGAGCTTTCATGGTCCAAACGGGCTGCAGGATGATCCTCTTGCGACCACTCCCTGCGTGTGCTCCCGCGGGCGGGGGTAGGGGGCGCTTTTCTCGCCTCCTACCTCTCTTTATGCGGAAATCTTCCTGCCTTTTGTGAACACGCTTCTTTAGATCCCTCTCTCTCACTCTTTGTCTTTTTTCTTCTGTTGCTTATTTTCTACGAGTTTGCCTCTTTCCTGTATAATCTCCCTCTCCCTCGCCCCCCGTGGAATACACGTTCTCTCACTTTGGAAGCAGAGTAATTGATGCTTGAAGATCCTCCATTGGCTCCACGGAGCCTTTAACCCCGTTCTGGCGTGCTCGTCTTCAGGGTTCTTCACCTGAGCCGTAGTGGCGTTTACTGCAGAGGCAGTAACACACGTCAAAGAAAGCAAGCCCCAGTATGTGTCCATATATGACCTTAGAACAGAATTCGGGGAACCTGTCCACTCCCACCCTCGCGTGCTCTCCCCCCTCCCCCCTTCCCCGAGGTCACTCGCGGGCAGAACGCGAGCGCCGACTACTCCTTTTCGCGTCCCGACTTCCTTCTGAGAGCCCAATAAACCCTGGGGAAGTTTAATCATTCCGCAGCGAGCCCGGGCTCTCTCACTGGGCATGCTCAGTGGCCGGGCCCCGCTCGGCTGGCGAGTGGTTCGTCTGGGGCGCAGGGCTCGGGTCGGCGGCCGCCTCGGCTGGCTTCCAGGAGCGCGGGCTGGGCACTGCGGGCCCTGAGCCGGGAGCCAGAAGCACCCCGCGGTCCTCGCCGGAACGCAGGGCCCCGCCAGAGCCGCGGCGTTCCGGAGCCCGGGGGCCCCCAACTTCGCGCCAAGTTCGGAACCGCCTTCTGGGGGAGCCATGCAAATGATGACCAGGGACATTCTGCTAGAAATGGATCAGGAGGAGGAGGACGACGACGACGGGGATATCGGTGAGCTGGGGTTCTCCGGCTTGGGCCGGGGCCGGAAGAAGTTGGGGACTGCGCGCGGGCGCTGCGCTCTGCGCGGGGGCGGCTAGCGGGGACCAGCGGGCGCTGGGGAGGTGGGAGCCCGCACCGCCGTCCCGGGGCCGCAATGCGGCCGCTTCGCCGCTCGGCTCTCAGCGGGCCGGCGCCCCGTGGAGGCCGGGGAGGCGCGGGGCGCGCACGGGCCCCCGATCGCAGGATCTGGGCGGGCCGCGGACGCAGCGTCTAAGCACTGGTGCTGGATACGGGGAAGTCTGTGGACTCTGAAGCGGCAACTTTTGGGTCATTTCCTTCGCCTGGAACCTGCACTGGGGACCCGGCCCCGGTTCAGAGAGCGGGGGTGTGACCCACCTGCATCCGCTTTAAAGTGAAAGCAAGGAGCCACTCTGGGGGGAGGGTGGGGCGCCTCGGTAACTGATTTGTGGCTGCGGGTGGCAACCCGGGATCCTTTTTTCAGCCGCAGAGCCCGCGGGGGAAGTGATTGGAGGAAGAAGCCCTTGTACGGGGTGGGGCTGGGGGGGGAATCTCTGAACATTTCCTGCAAGTCCAGAGGGCCCTGGCGCTTGGCGGGGTGGGGAGTGGTTGGGTGGGGCAAGCCTGGGGTGTATCATTTCTAGTTTGAGTTAAAAATGTTTAGAAGTTGTAGACGGAACGAAGGGAGAGCTGTTTAAGAGTGAAATAACTACAGCAACAAACAAAAGGGATTGGAGGAGGTGGGGAAGGGGAAAACAATTGGAGGAGCAGGGAGAACATCACTGTCAGGGAATGATGACATATTGGGTCTCTCCAGAAGACTGGCAATTAAATTACCGTGCTGGTCTGTTCAGCGACTCCGAGTCTGTTTCCTGCACGCCAAATCAGTTTAAAGCGAAACAGTTCCTGCTCAGATCCTGAAGTCCTATTCTTCACTAATAACAACTTTAGAAGTAACTTAATTCTAGGAGCTAGGTGTGGTTTTTCTTTATCATTTTCTTTTTTTTTTTTTTTTTTCCGGCTGTATTGAGCTACAGTTTACATAGAATATTTTGCAAGTTTAAAGTGTACAACATGTTGAGTTGATACGGTTACATGTTGCAAAATGATTGCCACTATGGCTTTAACCAATACCTCCATCAACTCACAAAGTTACTGTTTCCTTTTTGTGGTGACAACATTTAAGGTCCACTCTCTTAGCAACTTTCAACTACATGATACAGTATTAATTATAACCACTGTGCTGTACCTTTCATCCCCAGGACTTGTCTTATGGCTGGAAGTTTGTGCCTTTTGACCAATATCTTCTCCCCTCCACCATTCAATTTCACCTATAAGTATTTGTCTTTGTGAGACTTATTTCACTTAGCATAATGCCCTCAAGTTCCATCCATGTTGTCCCAAATGGCAGGATTTCCTTCTTTCTCATGGTTGAATAATATTCCATTGCCCACATTCGAGGGTGAGGAGGTTGAGGAGGGTGCTGGTGGTGGTTATTATATATATGCACACACACACACACACACACACACACAAACACATCTTTATCCATTCGTCTGTAGATGGACAGTTGTTTTCATATCTTGGCTATTATAGGTATTGTTCACTTAAATCAAGAGAACGTGGTAATTTCCTCGTTGATGAGGAACACATTGAATAGAGGAGCTTATGCTCCACGATTTAGCATAATTGTTCTCATTTGAGAACAATTTATTAGATGGAGGGAGCAAGTAGTGTTTTTTTATTAGAAAGCTGAAGCTCACAGGTTGATCTGCCTAGTTAGCTTTTCACATAGCTAGTAAAGATTCAAAACCAGGTTTTCTGACTTGCAAGACCTATGTGGATTAATCCCCTTTCCACCTGGTCACCAGCAGTCAGATAATATATAGTGCTACTATTTAACAGACTTTACTGGTAAATCATAGTTACATAAAAATATAAATCATAGGAGCAGACTGTAAAAAGTTACAGTAAACTAGCACAGTCCATTTCATAGGAAAATACTCTTGCCTGTTATGGTGAGGTATCATCACTGTTTATACTGAGTATTGTGAACAAATAGGGTAAAAACCCAAATGGTAACTGAAATAAAGAGACTCTGATCTTTGTTCCACTGTGCCATCAACAGATCTCAGTTTAGAAAAAACTACTTTGGTCTAGTCTGTGTTTACCAGATGAGGCATCATAAAATTTATCTTAAGTGTGTGGCAATAGGTTATTTTTATTTATTTAAGTTTATTTACTTGAGAGAGCGAGCACACGCACATGACCGGGGGAGGGTCAGAGAGGGAGACAGAGAATCCCAAGCAGGCTCCACACTGTCAGCACAGTGCTCAACTCAGGGCTTGATCCCAGGAACCATGAGATCACGACCTAAGCCAAAAATCAAGAGTCCATTGCTGAACCAACTGAGCCAACCAGGTGTGCTGGTTCTTTTTATTTTTTATTTAAAAAAATTTTTTTTAACGTTTATTTATTTTTGAGACAGAGAGAGACAGAGCATGAACAGGGGAGGGTCAGAGAGAGAGAGGGAGACACAGAATCTGAAACAGGCTCCAGGCTCTGAGCAGTCAGCACAGAGCCCGACGCGGGGCTTGAACTCACGGACCGCGAGATCATGACCTGAGCCGAAGTCGGCCGCTTAACCGACTGAGCCACCCAGGCGCCCCTTATTTTTTTTTAATTACAGATGTAATTTATGCTGGTTCTATCAAGTCAACCAGTAAATATGTTTTAAAAAGTTAAATATCTCGGGGTGCCTGCATCTGACTTCAGCTTAGGTTCATCTCGTGGTTCGTGAGCTCGAGCCCCGCGTCGGGCTCTGTGCTGACAGCTCGGGAGCCTGGAGCTGCTTCAGATTCTGTGTCTCCCTCTCTCTCTCTGCCCCTCCCCTGCTTGTGCTTTGTCTTTCTCTCTCAAAAATAAATAATAAACATAAAAATTTTTTAAAAAATACTTAGAAAGTTAAGTATCTCTATCCCTCCATCACCCCTCCCTCTGTGGGCTGCTGATATTATTACTTTACTGTGTGTAGGGGTCACTTCAACATTATCTTATGTTAGGCAACAGATATCATTTAAGTAGGTCTCCACAATTTTTGTTTGTTATACAAACTCAATGTGGATTGCAGTGATTTTATATCAAGTGGAAATGTTTACCATGTCAATAGAAAGTTCATGACATTGTAAAATAGGTAAGTCTTTTTTTTAAAGGTTAGAAGTAGGCTGATGGTATATAGCCTTTTACAAAATAATTGTAATTTTCAACTTAGGGGAGGTCGTGGTGAAATGACGATTATAATTTTAACTTGTGCCCCTAGTTTCATATGCAGAACTATGGTTAAGCTGTTGACATCTTTCTCCTAGTACTTGATTGTCATTACTGATAGTTGTATAATTTAAAATCCACTCAGGTACTGAAGATTTCTACGTAATCCCTCTATCAATATTAACTTTATAATTCAGAACAATAGAGTTATTTTTGACATAGTTCCTGAGTAAAACATTTATCATCGGCTAATTTACAAAGGATGAAAAGAGAATCTTTTTAAACTAGATGTGGTCCCTGGTTATATCATATGAATGTTTTACATATATATATGGAAGTGTTCCTGTAGTGGACTGGGACTTAGGGCTCCCCGCCCCCGCCAGTGGGTTTCTGCTTACCTTTACCTTTAAAGCACTATTCAGTGCTTTAAGTGTAAGGATTACCTCCTTGTTTGACATGAACCTGTCTAAAGAGTCAAAGATGGTGAATGTTACTATGAGCGTCTTTTCCATATTTGCTTAACTCATTGCCACCAGAAATTGGTCCCAGAGGTTTGTGAATGAGGCAGCCTGTTGGTATAAGAGCATTTTTTCAAAAGACCACTTATTTTCTAAATCAGCTCCAGCAACCGAATGCAGTTGTGATCCCTGGGCACTGGTGGCAGGAAATATGTGACTTTTAGCCCTTATTTCACTCATGCTGGTGGAGATCACATGGCAAGGCAGGTTTTGTGCACTTGGTGTGCAGAAGAGCATTCCTGGCTGCCTTTCTCCCTCCTCCCGGCCTTTAATCAGTGAGTAGAATGCAACATTTCTTCCTGTTCATGTAGAAAGTGACAGAAAACTCTTTTACAGCCAAAATGTAGATATTTTGTGTGCTGTTTTATTTTGCGTATGTGTGTGGTTGTTTTGTTTTTGTTTGGTTTTGTTTTGTTTTTGCATTTCTATGGTTCAGACTTCGCTTAGAGAGAAAAAGTGTTCTCAGGAATAAGTCATGTAGTTCAGGCAAAAAGATTTTGTTTAGATGCTTGGCTGGTTGCTTTGGGATCCCAGTCTGTTTATGATAGAGTTTAACTCTCTGATCCCCACAGCTGATGGGGATGTCATTGATTTGGGGAGTTGTAAGAAGAAGCCCATCACCTCTGAGTGATTATGGTCCAGCTGTATCTCTCAAGTGTCCTTATTGGCTCCCTTCTCGCTTTTGCATTTTTACAGAGACTTCTTCATGATTTCTATCCCTTCACTATAAAGTTTGTTTAATCACCTACAAATGTGGTCCTAGCCTCAGTTTTGCTTAATCAGTATTAACTGAGAAAACTTTCTGTGCCAGGTCCAGGATTAGGTGCTGGGCTGGGTGTTGGGAAACTAAAAATAAGTGTTGCACCCCTTGGCCGTGGAGAAGTAGGTTCGATGGAACCAGCCATTTGCAGTAAGTGCTATTACTGAGGTATGTACACAGCTGTGGGAGGATAATGGGAGACATTTTCACAGAAGAGATTGCTGGGCTGGGTACTGAAGGACCAGGCGGTTGCAGTGGCATAGCAGAAGGAGAGTCTGGATTTCCACGTAGTTCCCTGTGGTGGAAGGCAGCCGCTACAAGGCTAGGGAGGCAGGCAGGGGCCACACCTTGAAGAAGCCTCTGTATGTTTTAAGGATTTAGGATTTGGAGCTACTGAAAGATTTTAAGGAAAGGAGTGATGGGATCAAATTTGCCTTAGGAAAAGATCTCCCTGGCAGCATGTTGGAAAATGGGATTGGAGAGGGGACATTGTAGAAGTAAGTCTTTCTAGCAGTCGGGTTTGGAAATGCCTGTAGTGGCCATGGGAATAGAGGGGAGTGGTCTGAGAGTTTAGGAAAGAGGTGACATCTCCGAGGCATCAGACCCATGGCTTCCAGAAACAGTGTGACTCTTAGACTTCAGCTGAGTGATTAGGTAGAAAGTGGTGGCAGGTGTGCAGGGGGGGAACCTCTATTGTTCCAGCAAGTCTTAATACTTTTCCCCTCTGCTTTGGCTCAGACCAATTCCTTTCTTTGGTAATACCAGACTTACCTCCTCTGTTTTTCAGGAGGAGCCTGTCACAAAACCCAGAAAACTGTTACTGATCTTCATTGTCCAAAGTGCCCACTAATGAATTGTCGCACCCCTTCTTTTTCTGTGCTACACAATCAGCACTCACTTTGTATTTTGTCTTTGTTGTTCATTATCTGCACAACTAGAGTGTAAATTTCTTGCATTGGAACTAGGTCATCTGAGCCTTCTAGAGATCATGCAAAATATCCCAAACATTGTAGACATTCGTTGCTATAATTAAAAAACAATTTCTCTTCCTCGCCTGCCTCTAACATATAAGCTCCCTGAAGGCAGGTGTCTTGTGTGTTTTGTGTTCCAGGCTATGTCCCTCATGCCTAGAATGGGGCTTGCTATTGAGTAGAAGCCAAGCCAAGCATTATCGAAAGAATCAAGTGAATTGCTCTTTTTAAATAATTTGATTAACATTCTGCTGAGTGGTTTTATGGCCCTGGTAGAATTCCCTTCCATGGCACTTTGAGATTCCCTACTATCTGTTATAACAATGTTGATTGTACCTACTCTGCCAGGTTCCTGGGTCCTTGACCCACCAGCACCTCACTATCTCAGAAGGAGGCAGAGACATGAATAGATAATTGCAGTAAGTCTGTGATTAATGCTGTAATCAAGATGTGTACCGGGGTAGTGGTGGTACCAAGGAGATTCTTGCTGCAGGGACTCCAGATACCAGCCCTGGGAGGGATGAGAAAGAGATAAGGGGCTGGGGCTAGGACAGCGTGGCTCCAGCATTCTTAAATGTGATTTCTTAGAAAGTAAGCTTTGGTGCTACCTTTGCCTTATTTGCTCTGGCAAGGGGATCATAGATACATATTATATTCTCTACCGGGAGAATGATAGTTAACAAACAAAACAAAGTAAACTATCCTTACACTTTTTTCTTTGAGTATAGTTTTGTCCTTTTTTTTTTTTTTTTTTTTATAAACCTGTTACTTTCAGTTTCAAGTCCTTAGTCACGATTTATCTTATGTGTTCTAACTTTCAAGCCCAAGAATTGCTTTCCAAAAGGTTTCTCGTCTCCTTTTATAATTCCCATTGTTCTTTAAACCTGACACAAACACAGCTCTGAAAAAGTTCCACATGACATTCCTTTCTTTTTTATCCAGTAATTTCAATAGTCACTTATGTTGATTGCCGTGTGTGTGCGTGTGTGTGTGTGTGTGTGTGTTTGTTTTCCTTTTGGAAACCAGTAAATGTAGACCAAAAGCTCCTGTGAAGGTTTCTGTCAGATATTTAAACTCTGACATTCTTGAAGGGAGATTATAATACATTATTAAGAATCTCGCAATCTAGCTTAAAGTTAAAAGTTGGTCTTAAACTTTCAAAGGGTGTTTGTAGCAGTTTAGATTAAAATGATTACATTTTAATAAAAATTTCTACTCCAGCTAATAATTGAGGTTTTCTTCTGTTATCAGTGCTTATCAGTTTTGTGTTTTGTATTCTAGCTGATTCAATCATACATCTGAAGGTAAAGCTTATATTGAGAAGTGCTATCTTACTCACCTTTGTACTTCACAGCCTGCATATCATAATGCTTTTCACATAGTAGATACTCAAACATTTGCTAAGGGACTGGTTTTAAGGTTTTAATGGAAGCTTCGTATGCTGTAGATTAAAGCTTGATCTGCTTTTTTTTTTTTCTTTAGCATTTATTCATCTTTGAGAGAGAAAGAGCGCAGGGGAGGGGCAGAGAGAGGGAGACAGAGGATCCAAAGCAGGCTCCATGCTGTGAGCGCAGATCCTGACGGTGGGCTCCAACTCATGAACCCTGGTTCATGACCTGAGCAGAGCTCTTATGTGAGCCACTCAGCCCTTTGAACCACCTGGACGCCCCAGCTTGATCCGCTTTTGATACAGGCCTGAGTCTGTGGAAAAATCACCAGTTTTAGAACAAAAACATCATTTCCAATTGCTTTCAACCAAGGAAATGTACTTCTTTACTGGTAACTCATGTAAAGACAGAGACTGTGAAAAGTTCGTACAATCAAGTGATTGTCTCAAGTCGTTATCATTATTACTGCTCTTCCTTTAGTTTTGCCTTGCTTTATAATACTGCAGCTAAAATTAATTAGACTCCATCCCAAGAAGTAGCCTATTGAAGAAATACTGGATGCAAATGTCAACAATAGCATATTGTGGATGTGTACCAAAGAGCAATTCAAATACTCCTCAGCCAAAATATCAGATGGAACGTTTGCATAGGAGACTAGTCGAAGGGTTGATAGGCAACTTTCTCTGTCATGGTCTTTACTACTGCTCTGGCTACGGGTCCCAATGCTGACTGGGAGAGCTAGCTGCAGGCAGTTATTCAGTAGGTAAAAATCCGAATGAAAGAAAATATATTCTTTGGTGAAACCCAGATGTTGTTTTATATTTAATGCTTTTAATCTAGGACATTGAAACTCTACTGTTTCCCACATTATTTAAAAATACAAATACTTGAAATTGGAAGGAAAAGGATACGGATCTTTAAAATTATCTTTTTAATTTTAATTTTAACATTGGCAGAACTTTAGCCATTGGTCAGGCGTGCAAATAGATGTTCTTTTGCAAAGTGCAATTATGCAAATTATAGGCCTGTTTATAAAGCTTGTTTTATATAAACTGAGATTGTATTTGTATAATTGAATTTATTACGATTTCTCCAGACATTCTATCTAGATATTTGAAAAATAATCCTTGGCTTGGCACAGACAAAATGATGGCTAAATTTTTCTTGTGGCATTATATAGACACAACCTTAAGTATGTTTTTTTTTCCTCTGATTTGTGCTTAGATTTTAAGAAAACTAAATTCTAAACAAGAATTATACACCCTTCTGACATATAAAACTCAGACCTTTAACATTATTTTACAAATTTATATATAATAGGTATATTATACAATTTTTTTCATTTGTATCATTTTATTTCTTCCTACTGTTATTTATTACATAAACAAGTCTTAGATGCTTAATTTGTGTAAAAGGTCCTCTTATAAGAAAAAAAATTTTTTTAATGTTTACTTATCTTTGAGAGAGGGAGAGATAGAGTGTGAGTGGGGGGAGGGGCAGAGAGAGAGGGAGATACAGAATCTGAAGCAGACTCCAGGCTCTGAGCTGGCAGCACAGAGCCTGATGCGGGGCTTGAACTCAGGAACTATAAGATCATGACTCGAGCCAAAGTCGGAGGCTTAACTGACCAAGCCACCCAGTCCCCCCGATCCTCTTAGTAATAAAAGAAAAATCAACAAACAAGACCGACTATTGTTTCTCAGTGATACAAATAATGAAGAAATAGCATAAATTGACTGATGGTAGATGCTACCTAGGAAAGGTAGGAGATTTTAAAGAGAAAGGGTGGAAAGTGAATCCCTGAAGAGGAGGGCGGGGGGAGGAAGAGTTTGTGAAAGCAGTGTTGATGCAGAGTTGGGAGACCAGGAGAAGAGAAGTGGGGAGTGGGAAAGGAAGGGCTGGCAGTCAGAAGACCTGAATTTGTGGTTGGCTTTGCCAACCTGAGGCAAGTTTCTTGGCTTTTCTGAGCCTGTTTCTTCAGCCCCATGGGGCTGCTAGGAGGATGCAAGGTACATGTACAGTGCTAGGTATTTCCAGTCACACTCCATGAGTGGCACTTACAGTGTCACCATCATAATGAATTCATGTATTTAAAAGCAGTCATGGAAATGGCTGTTTTAATTTTTTTAAAAAGATAATCTTAGTTTAATTCCAGTGTAAGAAATGGCTACCCTTAACCTCAGAGATCTCTAAGTCCTTTCCTCATAAACATTGCTGTCTGTTCTGTGTTGCTTGTGTCACATTATGCGTGCAGAAAATGCCCACTAAGTGTCAGGTTAAGGATGATCATGACAGTGGCTGTGCTGCAGGCACATGTGTTTAAAGATAAAGGAGTTGAAGAATAGCATGTGGGTTCTGCAAAGAGATAGTTATTGTGTGTGTTTTTTCCTCTCACAGATCTTCAGACAGATGGACAGTGTCCTCCAAATTCTCTCAGGGAATCTTAGCAAAGAATCCTAAGGGCTGACACTTAGTAGGCTCCCAGTAAATGCTTCATAAATTTAGGAATTGTTTTTCCATCGGGAGTACCTGTGGCTTATCCCATTCTCTAATTGCTGTCAGGCAGTTCTAGCCCACATATGTGTGCTCCTGTGTGTCACCAGATAATTGTATGTGCTGTAAGTGAGGAAGGAGACATTTAAGTAAGAAGTAAATAGCTTGTATTACCAATTGAATATTGTAGAACAGAGGAGAGGAAGATCAATGATGAGATTCTCAGTGGTCAGGGTTCTCCATGACTCTGGTGCTACTACTGAGATGTGGAAACATGGAAGATCATTCAGAGATGTTCTCCATTCAGTGAAGGGAGGGCAGTCATGTGGCACATGGTGGGCATGGTTGTTGACTTTATATTAAAAGCCCATTTGACATGGGGCACCTGGGTGGCTCAGTAGATCGAGCATCTGACTCTTGATTTTGGCTAAGGTCATGATCTCACAGTTTGTGGGATTGAGCCTCATGTTGGGCTCTGCACTGACAGTGTGGAGCCTGCTTGGGATTCTCTCTGCCTCTCCCCTGCGCATTCTCTTTCTCCCCTCCATCTCAATCTCAAACTAAATATTTAAAAACATTTTTTTGACTCTACATCCTTCCCATTGCCCTCACCTCAGTTCTTGACCATTGTATATGCAGGCAGTCAGTATTGGACCCTCATTTTCTAAATGTCTTTAGAATTGGAAATGACCTGTGTCTTGAGCGAGGACCTTCTCAGCCACCTTGTTATTCTAGCACACCCAAACCCCACTCTCTGATGGTTTTGGGGATGCCTTGGGAAGCTACATCCATGTGGGTCTGAAGGGGAAGGGGAGAGACCTGGCCCTTTGTTTCCCTGTCTGAGGGGTCCACCCTGTCCCCCCAAAGCCCTGGATAAGTCTAGGTATTAGGGATCAGGTGAAAGTGCTCTTTTCTTTTTTTATTAAAAAAATTTTTTTTAATGTTTATTTTTGAGGAGGGGGGAGGGGCAGAGAGAGAGGGAAACACAGCATCCCAAGCAGGCTCCAGGCTCTGAACTGTCAGCACAGAGCCCAACATGGGGCTCGAATTCACACACTGTGAGATCATGACCTGAGCCTAAGTCAGAAGCTTAACTGATTGAGCCATCCAGGTGCCCCCAAAGTGCTCTTTTCATGCCTTTGGATTTACAGGTGAAAACCTGAATTTGATGAGAGGTAATTATACTGGAGCTTAAAAGAAAAGGATGACTCTTTCCTATGTTGAAAGATTACTTCTGCCATCTATCTGTTATAGATTGCCTTACTTTGGTTGAGGGTGTGGACTGGCATCTCATACCGTGGCTGTCTATGGTGAGGAAGAAATGGGCCTCTCTGCTGGCCTGTGCTCCTTTTTGTTTATCTTCCATTGGCTCCTCTTCCTGCTCCTCATTTGACCATCCTTCTCCTTAGAGTCCTGTGTTCGACCTCTGGCCCAGTGTTCCCATAGGACAGATGGGCTTGCGCAGAGATAAAGACCCCTACCGTTTACACTTCAGTTTTACACAGAGGTGATTCAGAATCTAGCCCAGTCATTCACTAGCTGTGTGACCTTGAGTGATTAACATAATGTTCCCCTCTGCACAGTGGAGCTACTGTTAGAACTGACTTCTAGGGTGACTGTGTCAATAATGACACAATTAAAAAAAATCTTACTTTGTAGGGTTGTGATACTTGACACACTGAAAGCCTCCATAATTAGATGCTAATGATGCCAATATTGTGGATAGCTGTTTTTACTCGTATCTCAACCCAGGTTTACCTCTCTTGTTTTCCACTAGAGGTTTTAACCTTTCTCCCAAGGCTGTACCTTCCATTTATATAGCTCATTGTATTTGTCTTTTTTTTTTAATGTTTATTTACTTATTTATTTTGAGAGAGAGAGAGAGAGCAAGTGGGTGAGGGGCAGAGAGAGGGAGACAGAGAATCCTAAGCAGACATCACGCTATCAGCTCAGAGCCTGATGCGGGGCTTGAACTCACAAACTGCGAGATCATGACCTGAGCTGAAACCAAGAGTTGGATGCTTAATTGACGGAGCCACCAGGTGCCCCTGTTTTTGTCTTTTTCATTAAACTGTGAGCATGTTGAGAACTGTCCCCTCATTGAGCAGCACAGCGTTGGGCACATGCCAGGAGATCAGTAAATTCTTACTGAATGACTAAATGGATGAAAGATATTTATTTTTGATAATAAAAATGTATTGTTGAGGGTTTTTTTAAGTTTATTTTGAGAGAGAGAGAGCGTGAGCAGGGGAGAGGCAGAGAGATGGGGAGAGAGAGAGAGCAAGCTAGCGAATCCCAAGCAGGCTCCACACTGTCCACACACAGCCTGACTTGCGGCTTGAGCTCACAAACCATGAGATTATGACCTGAACTGAAATCAAGAGTCAGATGCTTAACTGACTGAACTACCCAGGCACCCCGAAACATACTGATTATTGAAGGACTGTGCTAGATTGGAAACGTAGGCCTTTGTATATAGACTGATCCTTGGGCAGGTCTTTATAACTTTGGAGCCTTGGTTTCCAGATCAGAAAAATGTCATAGAGATAATAGAGAAGGGGGAATGATACTTATATTATAGAATTGTTAGAAGGTTTAGTATATTAAATATATTAATATACTGTATATGAAAGGACAAGGGACAGTTCCTGGCACATAGTAGACCAACAATTAATAGAGTCATTAAAAAACAACCAAAAATGGGGAAATACAGTATAAATGACTGGCGTAACTTTAGTTAGATTTTCCAGTAGATAAGTGTCACAATATAAGTGTATCATCCCTTGGAATGTATATAATTTTAGTAAGAAAGGTAAAAGAATATACTATAAAGGTTCATAATAGAAATTTAAATGCTACTTTGATAGTCTTTACACTAGAGAAAATGTGAAAGAAATAACATTTCTTAATCTAGCAAACTTAAGATTTTAAAAATATCTTGTATTACAGTCTAAAGAGTGGTGTTCTTGATATTGAGCATGTGAAATTTTGATAAAATAAACCTTTAATATGTAGTTTTAAAATATGTAATATCACTTGAATGGTCAGTTATTTTAAATGGAGAAATTCTAAAATGTCTAATTTGCCCACAGGGCTAAAATTTCTCTTCATTAAGTATTATTAGAAAATTTGAAGTCAATAAAAACTGTTAAGATATAAATGGTACAGAGCCAAATGATACAACTGAAGACAAGAGCACACAAAGAAATCATTAACTTTATGGTTTGAATTGTTTTGAATTTAGTGATATAAAATAAAATAATCCCTACCTAATTTGCAAAATAGGTATATGAAATAACATTTTTCTTTTTGTGTTTTTGAGGTTTGGGAATGATTCAGTCTATATTCAGTTGTCAGAACTTAACCCCGTCAGACCCCTTCCAGCAGCATCAGCCCTAAAAAAGTTAGATATGCCATTTCATCTGGGTAGACCGAAGCAAGATGAAAGGAGGAAGCCTGTTTTTTTTTTGTTTTGTTTTTTTTTTGAGAGAGCATGAGTGTGTGAGCAGGGGGAAAAGCAAAGCGGGGGGGGGGGGGGGGGGGGAGGGAGAGAACCTCAAGCAGGATCCACACTCCGTGCAGAGCCTGATGTGGGGCTCCATCCCACACCTTGAGATCATGACTTGAACTGAAATTGCGAGTCAGATGCTCAACCAACTGAGCCACCCAGGCACCCCAGGAAGGCTGTTTTTGTCCCCAACCAGAATTAAAATTGCTTTATAGTTAAGTGTTGATAGAATTGACTTTCCAATTAAAGTTAAAATTTCATCTTTTGGTTACTGCACTTAGAATTGCAGTTCTTATTGCTCATGGATTTCAACCTGTATTCCATCCAGAAGATTGCCAGACTGTCCCATATTTCCTTCGTCTGTTTAAATTTAAATAGTATATAGTACCTGTGGGGTGCATACTTCTATAATGAGCACATTGCAGCTTACAAATCACAGAGGAGATGTGAACATTTCTAACAGGCCTTGTCATCTACTCTAAGGGCAAGCAACACAGCAAATGCCTTTTGAGCAATGGGGTAATCATGGTTTTCGTGAGAGTTACAGTTGCCTAAACTGTGGCTAGTGGCTTGTTTCATACTCCAGGATACTTATTTTGAAGAGTTCAATCACAATCTTGGCTAAGTTATTTGGCACACATACAAAAATCCCTTTGAAGGCTGATTGCAGAATTTGCTACTAGTGGTCTTCATAAATCAGGACTATTGCTCTTTTAAAAAGTCATGTGCGTAGAGATTTCATTTAACTCAGAGTACTAGATTGATCTCTTCTCGCAATCTTTATTAATTCAGAAAATATTTACTGAAGACCTCTTGTGGGTCATGTACTATTTAAGGTCGGAGGGTACAGAACTAGATAGAATTCCATCTTTAATGAAGCTTGTTTTGTAGTAAGTGATAAAATAAAACCCCAAAATGCATGCAGAAATCCATTCATTTACCTAATGTCTATTCAGCACCGTCTACATGCCAGGCATTGTGCTCTGTGCTAGGAATTCAGCAGTACACAAGCCAGAAATGGCCTCTGCCCTCAATGAGTAGGCTGACTGGCAGGGAAGACAAACATGCCAACAGATTACCAGCAAATTATATTTAAAGATTGTGAAAAGAGACTCAAGCAGGATGGCACAGCTGAGAACAGGACTTGGGTGTTTCCAAAGCCAGTTGCCGTCACTGGGGGATGACATGTGCAGCTGTTAGTCTCATAACTCTAAAAATAACATGGCCTTAGACTGGAATCTTCAGAAAGTAGGTCTATGAGAAGGCTCAAGATGTACATTAGATGAATGTGTAAAACACCACAAATGTTTTCAGGCTCACAACTCCACTTGTGCTGTGCCGGGGCAGTCCTCCCTGAGGAAGCTTTGTTCATTACTGATTTCTACAGCTGTTAGTGCACTTGCAAAAGCGAGCGAGTAGCTTTGTTGCTGTTTGGTCCTGTGCCCCTTTATTCTTGGTACATTGGCCAAACTATTAGCACTGGGTTGGAAAGCCACAAAATCCAGTAGGTCACTCCCAGTTCCTTTAATTCTTCCTTTATAGCTCAATTTAGCACGCTATTCTCCCTTTCTTAAGTTAAAGAAGGGGCTGAGAGGTTGGAATGCAGCCATTCTGTGCAGTTTCCCTGTGTTGACAGAGGTGGAGGAGGAACAAGAAGGAGCAGGTACATCTACCCCCCCCACCCCCCATGCTCCACCTTTTCCTCTCCTGACTGGAATGGGTCAGGGAGCTAGCAAAGAACACCTTCCTTGGATTTTCAGCCAGGAACTGGTTCTCCAGCCATCCTGCCCTGCTTTGCTAAGGGATGTGACTCATTCAAAGTGACTGACTTTGGCTGGGAGTTCTAACCAAGCCCCTGAGACATGAATCAGAATTTCTGTGAGGGTGGGGAAGCCCCACAGGGACCCTGGTGTGCTCCCTCAGGGATTTTCCTCTTGAGAAATCCTAATACCAGAGAATCACCCTCTACAAGTCCTTCTCTGTAAATAGCCAGAGTACCCTGGTAATGGAGTAAGTAATAGGGAATATGCAAATGAAAACTTGTTTTGTTTTCAGTTGCTAGGGCAGAAAGAAATGGATGTGAATGCTGTTTTCACTTACTATTTAAAAATCCTGTTTCTTCTATGTGTTAGGATCTTTCATACATGACTGAAGTCCAGCAGGCACCGTGACTGCATTATTAAACTGTTTTAGCCATTGCCTCTCATTCCTTCCAAATTGGGAATATTTTCTTTATAAATGCCACGGAGATGAAGTAGAAGAGATACTACCATTAACCCTTTGCCATGCTTTTACCTGAGCCCTCCATTCTTACTAATGTTTGTTTAGTCCTGTGATATTTTTTTTTAACATTTAAAAGGCCTATTTTACAGACAGGAAAATGCATAGTTAACTGTCCAGCTTGCTAACTTTTGACATACTTTTTATAAGCACCACCCACAACAAGATAGAGGACACTTCCTTTGCTCTTTCAAGTCCTGCCTTCCTCCCCCAGTCCAGGTGAACACGGAATGACCTCTACAATAAATTGGTTTGCCTGTTCTTGACATGCATGTAATGCAACCTATAGAATGTGTGCCTGACTTCTATTATTTTTGGAGATTCATCCATGTTGTGGGTATCAGTCATACTCCAATATATTTTACATATAAGAATATCTGGAAAAACATTTTGGATTAAATTGTGAAGCAGTACATCTCTCATAGGTAACAACCTAATGATTCCTAACCTTTTAATTCTGTCTTTAATGTCAAATATTTTTTGGTCTTAGTTATTTTTATAATTCTTTTAGCAGTTCACACAGTGCCTTGCCCGTGATAGGAAATGAGCAAATGTTTTCTTAAGTTGGAAAGGAATGTGTGAGGAAAAGTAACTCATATCTCATTTTATAGAAATTTAGATTTTAATTGCTGTGTTGTGATTGTGCAACAAGAATGCACATTCATTCTGAGCATTAGCCCACTGACGATTTTACTGATGAGTGTGATACCATTCCAAAGTGGACTCTTTGTGGATGCTTTCCTTCCATGCAAGGAGTTCAGGTGTAGTCATTTGTTTTTCCCAAAGGTTAGCTCTTATTGATGTTTTTGACTGGTAAAAATATTCCAAACAGGTATTATTAGCCTCAGTTGGTAACTGAAAAGCTCTGAGAATAGAAAAGTAACGGTGACCTATCCAAAATGAGGGAGTGGTTCAATGTTGGTACAAGATATTAGATTCCAAATATTTGTTTGCGCACATGTGCTCCAAGTTCCCAGAGAAGTTATTGACGCTGACGTTGTTTCCCTTAAGGATGACTCATGATTTCTTGGGCCTGGTTTCCACTGTTAGTCATCTTCACAGCTTGGGTTAAAGCAGGCTTTCTGCCTGGATTCCAGCCTTCACAGACCCCACTCCCCACCCCCTTGATTTCCACCTCCTGGCTCAGCCAAACAGCAGTCTCTGCAACCAGTTCTGACTCTAGGCAAGAAGGATCTTAAACTTCAGCATTTAGTAGCAGCCCAGCACTAACCTTGTGTTTGTTTTTCCATTTTGATCATTTGGCCTGTCTTTTTTTCCCAGTTGCCCAAACTCCTATCTCAGAAACATGCTTAGGATCCCAGTCTCTTTATTTTTCAGGTCCTGTCTTATTTAGCAGTGTCATCTAATTGCCTTCATTCCCTGGATGTGAAGGCCTCCTCACTCCCTGGGGGGTGCTACCTGCCCGTGCTTGTACAGACCCTGGTAATGGCCTGCCTGTCTCCCCAGGTGTTTTGTATTTGTTTATTATTTTTGAGAAAGAGAGAGCCTGAGTGGTGGGGGTGGGGAGGGTGGTGGGGTGTGGGAGAGGAGAGGCAGAGAGGGGGTGCGGCCAGAGGATCCAAAGCAGGCTCTGTGCTGACAGTAGACTGATGCGGGGCTAGAACTCACAAACCATAAGATCATGACCTGAGATGAAGTCAGATCCTTAACTGACTGAGCCACCCAGGCGTCCCTGTATCTCCAGATTTAATGACTCAAGCTCTACTTCTGTTTTCTTCTTTAGCTGCTATACTAGTGGTACCTTAAATCTTAGACCCTAAATTGTGAACGAAGTGCTCTGTTTATTTTCATGCCACTAACTTAGTTATGCTGCCATGACTGCTGAAAGCGGGGCTGTAAGAGTGGGATACAGTTTCCTACAGTAAGAGATAGGAGACTTCACTTCAACCTGACACATAAGAAAGATCAAGTGTTTACTGGAATGTGAGAGAACCGCCTCCGGGGCATAGTAGAAATCTGTGCCTCCAAGTAAACAATTCTATTCAAAAGCAGTTCCCCAAGGTTGGGGAGTGACCTAGTTGAGCAGCAGGGTATCTGAGCAAAGCTAGCTCTCAGCTAGGAGGGCTGTAAGCCAGCCCTCCCTGTTATTCAGCATGGGAAATAGATATTTTCTCAATCTTGTACAGACACAACTTAAAAAAAAAAAAGGCCCCTATTCAGAATTTCCAATATTTGAAAATGTGCAGGGAATCACACAAGGAGAACCACCAGTCTTGCCTTTTTCCTTCTCTCCCTGATGCTGGTGTTGTTCCTGAACTAGTCTGCCTGTCTCTACATTTCTCGGTTACCACATCCTCTCTCAGGTGGCCTTCCTCCTGGCTCCTGCCCTGGGTTTATTCCCAGGCCCTTGGTCTGCCCTTGAGGCAGGCTTCATTCCTCCCAGGCAGGCTCCAAACTGTAGATCTTAACTAAAATTCTCATTTTACCTGGCCAGCCCATCTTCGGAAATGGAAGACTGTATATGAAGGGAAGAGAGATCTTGTAATCCTTCAGAGAGGGAAATTAGTTCTAAGTGATTGCACAGGCAAAACAGCCCTAACCTTGTTGTGATAGAACCTAGATATCCGGTTTAAATTTTAAGGGGAAAAAAATGGTAAATGCTCTGCTTAGGTGAACTGTAGGCTTGTTGTGCGACTAGAGCGAGCATATGCCACTATGATTTGTTTTACTAAGCTTTATGAACTCTTCAGAATGGATTCAGAAAAGTTCCCTTCTGAAATTTTACTTTATAAAATAAGTAAGGTTACAGTGTTTCACATGTCTTTCAGTAAAGTTGATTGTAGGGGCACCTGGGTGGCTCAGTCAGTTAAGCATCCGATTTCGGTTCAGGTCATGATCTTGAAGTCTGTGAGTTGGAGCCCTGTGTCAGGCTCTGTGCTGACAGCTCAGAGCATGGATCCTACTTCAGATATGTTTCCCTCTCTCTGCCCCTTCTCTGCTCACACTCTGTCTCTTTCTCTCTCTCCCTCTCTCAGAAATAAATAAGCATTAAAAAAATTAAAAAAGAGATGATAAAGTCGATTGCGACTTCTGACTTTTAGTTTTTTTTTAATGTTTACTTATTTTTGAGAGAGAGAGAGGGACAGACAGAGCATGAGTGGGGGAGGGGCAGAGAGACAAGGAGACACAGAATCCAAAGCAGGCTCCAGGCTCTGAGCTGTCAGCACAGAGCCCGACGTGGGGCTCCAACCCACAGACCATGAGATCATGACCTGAGCCAAAGTCAGACGCTCAACCAACTGAGCCATCCAGGTGCCCCATGACTTCTGACTTTTAATCTGCAACTAGTGTATCAAAAATATACGAATCAATATTTTACAAAATATGTAGAAAATCCATTATCTGTGCCTTCTGTGTCCCATGTTAATTTATCCAGTAGGAGTGAGGGACAATTTAAATAATAAAATAATTGTGATAAATTGCTTTGTAGCTTCTTAAAGTCTGAGTGAATTTGTTGCATATAGGAGTTACCTTGGTCATGCATTCTGAACTTTTAAAACCACCACTTTTTAGGGCACCTGGTGTCTCAGTCGGTTAAGCCTCTGACCCTTGATCTCGGCTCAGGTCACGATCTCAAAGTTGGTGAGATTGAGCCCCGTGTGAGGCTCTGTGCTGACAGCACAGAACCTGCTTGGGATTCTCTCTCTCTGCTCTCTCCACCCCTTTCTCTCTTGCATGTGCACACATGCTCTCTCTCCTCTCTCAAAATAAATAAACTTTAAAAATTAAAAAAAACTAAAACTACCCCTTTCTCAGTCTTGTCTAGTCATGACAACCTGGACTAAAGCATTTCATTTTTCTACGTATCTCGCTCCTGATATCTAAAGCCGTGATTCAATTTACCTGCTTTTAGGTCTTATTAGAGATGTTTACAGATAAATTTTTAGTATAATTAATTACTGCTGATTAAATTGGAGATAGTCAGACATAGTACAATTGCCTTCTCCTTTGTAGCAAGTTACCCACTGGAAATGTGCAGTACAGAGAAAATAACTTAAAGCTCATTTTCTCGTAGGAATTGTGTATAAAGGGAGATTATACCAAGGGCCCTTTGTCCTTTGTTTTATAGAAATAATTACAGATACTTTATATAGTATAATATAAATGCTATGCAAAGCTTTCCCAGGAACTTAAAAATTGATGGGACAGGGAAATATAGTAGTAATATAAAATCACATTTGATTTTTTGAATAGTAAAAGTCTCTGTTCATGTTCTTCATGATTCCTGCCTTATTTTTATTATAACCATTAGAAGGTGAGTAGATGAAAGACTTTTTAGAGGCGAATATCTGTGAAACATCTTTGAGGGGACTTGTGGGAGCTTTAGACATAGAGGATGACCTTTTTGAGAAACTGATCAGAAAGACGCTGGTCACTCCACATCTGTTTCTCATAGCGTCCATGCACTGGTCCTATGTGGGTTCTTAACTTGGGGTCTGTAGATCTTCATGTGTAGGCTTGGGGGCAGGAGAGTTTTTCAGTCCCCAGACTGTATGGGAACTGTATTTATTTGGATATTTCTAGGTCTCTGGTGAAGAGAATCCATCACTCTCCTCAGATTCTTAAGGGGTTCCTTGATCCAAAAGGACTGAACTGCCAAAACTGGGACAATTATGATACAGATCTCATGAGCTAAGGTTTGTCAGCTGCAGAGTGGTGTAAAATTGTTAATCCACACTGCTGCCTTTGAAACTGAAAGTCTGTTTTCCTGTGCTGTCCTCCTCAGCAACCACACTGACAATTCCTGAGGCCCACCACCTGCTTTACAATGTGTGTGCTATAATGGATTTCCTGAGGTGGTGGTAGTGAGGGAAGACTAGAAAAGGAACGGAGAATGTTATGTTTTTCTGTTTCTTGATGTGTGCGTTGCTTTTTTAATTTGGAGTCTTTGGTCACAGGGGACAGAAAGCCAAGTCGAACGGCCTTGATAATGAGGGAATTTATTAGTGTAATAACTGAAAGGTTCAGAGGTACTTTGAGCTGCAGGACCGAGCTTTGCCCTCAGGTTTCATGGCAGGGATTCCCACTGGCTCCATCGTTGTACTTGCAGCTAAGTGGCAGCGGTGGTTTCCCACCTGTTAATTCCCTTTCACCATGTCATCCAAAGGAAGAAAGAGTTCTGGTAACTCCTCTTCCCTAGAAATCTCAGCAACTAGCTCTCATGGGATTATAAGCCCATCCCTGCATCCACCATCCTGATCGTGAGTTGCAGGTGTTGTAGAAGTCACTTTAACCACATCAGTGACAAAGGAGACTGTACACACTTCTTTTGAACTTTTGTATTATTGCCTTCTAAAACTAAAATGGCAGCGAAATGTATCTGTCAGTTCACTGTACTGAAATGCAACATTTAATATTCAGAATTAATAGTTTTATATTTGCTTTTCTTAATGTAAAAATTGGAGACATCAGATATATTCTGTTGCTCTGTCTTAAAAACAAAATACCTGATTTTTTGGGTGGCCCTCATTAGAGTCCTCTTCTTTCATTAAATTGGTGGTGTTGGCAGCTCCTTCTAGGAAAGTTATGGCTAAATCTGCTCTGTCACTGTTACCACAAATGTTTTTCAATTATTTCACTAATACAAAGCAGTAGAAAAGGCTTGTTGGGAAGGGTTTCTGATGTTAGCATGAGAAAATTAAAATCTTTCCTCTGATACGTACTGGTTGTGTAACCTTAAATGAGTTGTTGAATCAGCCATTCATTCTCATTATAAAGATAAAATGAGATAATGCACTTAAAGGACTTACTATAGTGCCTGGGAATAGTAGCTGTTTCTACTAGCCAAACTATGCAAATCTCATGATTTCAAATAACATTATTATAATATGTACAAGAACTTAATTACAGGCATTCATGAACGGCCCCATGGCTAATTACTATGGCTATAGAATGAATCTATTCATAGTAGTTTTCCATGGATTCTCTTGGGTAGGATTCCAGAAGTTAGATTGACATTTTAGTCAAAAAAACCAAGAAGATTATTAAGTTGACAGAGATGGCATATGGTACATTAATATTGCTAATAAGCATTACTTGTGTTACTGAATTAGGGCTGAAAATATCAAGAGGGAAATTAGCTTAAAGCACTGAATTTCCAAGTCTGTCTGAATGTAAGTACACAGTACGTCTTTAATTGATTTTATTCCTCAGGTGACTTTATTCAGTTTATACTGGGGCTCAATTTTCATAATTTTATAATATGAATGAATAAAAATGAATATATTTACTTTTTATAATAAATAGTTCCGATTAGAATTGTTGAATTAGAGACCTTCCTTGGAGCCACGACTGAAACCTATTGAAAGTTTACTTTGTGGTTTTTGGTTTTCTTGTACTTTCCAGTGTAATCCTTTTTGAATTCTTCAGGATTTTTTTAACCTGGGTCAATATAGTGCCTGAAATATTTCTACACTTGGGAATTCAAGTCAAAATAAATATTGCTGTTAGGAAAAACTAATGGGACCAAGGTTGCTGGGCTTTGAAAAAGAAAGTTGACTTGTAGACTATAATGTAGAGAGGCCAGATGTGGAAATGGGTAGAGAGGGAATCCTAGTGGAATTAGGGAATTCATTCTTATAATTAACCTAGTGGTACAGATTGTTAAACACTTGATGAAGTCCAAATATAGACTTTTTCCTAAGAATGTTTAAAAATAGCTAAGGCAGTGATTGGTCTGACTTGGATACAGTGCTGCTTCAACCGGGGCTAGACCAGATGGCTTCACATGGGTCAGTTCTATTCTTTCTGTTTTTTTTCTTTTTAAGTTATTTATTTATTTTTTAGAGAGCGTGTGTGTGCATGCAAGTAGGGGAGATACAGAGGGAGGAGGAGAGAGAACCTCACGTGCTCCACACCCAGCAAGGAGCCCAGCGTGGGGCTAGATCTCACTACCTGTGAGATCATGACCTGAGCCAAAATCAAGAGTCCTGCACTCAACTGACTGGTGTCCCAGTTCTATCCTACTTTCTAGTGAAATCCATTAACCCAGGATTTAGGCATCTGCTGTATGTCTATCAGTGATAAAAACTTAAGAAGGTCCCTAAAAAGAGTAACCTATATTAAGTGCCAGGTATAATTATAAATATGTCATATGTATTCGCATGTTTAATAGTTAATGCAATTAAATAGGTGCTAATAACCTTTTTATGGATGATAAAAATTGAGGGTCAGGAAAATTAGGTAACTTGCCATAGTCACACAGCAAGTAAATGGTGAAGGCAGGATTGGAATTTTGGCTCAATCATTAAGCTGATTCCTAGACAGTCTAGTCATGGGTACAAACATGAACGATAAGAGCAGTGTAAATATTTGATTAATAAACTGGGGGATTATGAATCTTCATAATCTATAGAATCTCATTGCCATTAATTTTGTTTCATCCACTTGAAAATCCTATTAATTTTTCCTAGGCAGAAGGCTGATTTAGATATGACAGTACTCCTTAGAGTTAATGGAAGGAAAAAGTTTGATAAATACTACTGTAGAGTTACTTTTTTTCTGACCTGTGTATATAATGGTAATAACTTCATTTTGTATGGCTGTGGTACTTTACAGTTAACAGGGTACTTGTGTTATTTGATTCTTATACAACTACGTACAGCTGGCAGGACATCTATTTTATGGATGACGAAACTGAAATGCTAAGTCACCCTGAACTTTTGCTATTAAACTCTTCTGTTTCCCAGTTTAGAAACTTTCCACCAAGTAGTACAGCTGAATTTTCTTTGTGTCTATAGGGAATATACATGAGGTGATAAAGCAAGTGTATTTCACGATTATGAAACTTTTTAGAAAAAAACAAAACCAAGAATTTGGGAGTCAGTTGACCTGAAGGAATATGGAGGAAGACTCTGGCAAAACTCATTTAAACAAAGCGTTGTGCCACTAACTAGTACATGGTCCCACTGACTCAGTCTTAGAACGCTATTCCAATTCAAGGACATTTGGTTTGGGCCCATGTGGCCAGCCTTAGCCAAAAATAAGACCTGCCATGTATAATACCTCCTTCTTTTGGGATGAGTCTGCTGCAGAATTGGAAGCTGTTACCCTGAGTCAGGGTTGTAGTCTGGTGATGTAGCTTAACCTTTCTTGTCTAAAAGTTGTCCTAAAATCGTAATAATATGTATCAGTGGTACCACATAGGACTTTTTGTGAGAACAAAATGATAGAGTAGATGTTAAATTGCTTTGAAAGATTTTGAATTGTAGGTTGATAGAGGACGTCATCCCAACTGCTATAATGTCCTGGTCTTAGAATGCTTTTTTTTTTTTAATTTTTAAAATGTTTTTATTTATTTTTGAGAGAGGGAGTGAGCAAGTGAGAGTGAGCACAAGTGGGGGAGAGGCAGGGAGAGAGGGAGACACAGAATCTGAGGCAGGCTCCAGGCTCCAGGCTCCGAACGGTCAGCACAGAGCCCAATGTGAGGCTTGAACTCCTGAACTCCAAGATAGTGACCTGAGCTAAAGTCACTTTAAAGATGCTTAACCGACTGAGCCAGCCAGGCACCCTGGTCATTGAATGCTTCATAAATACAATAACTTAGTTTCTGAAGCTGCAATTTACATATCAGAGAAACAGAATCACAAAAATGCATGATTAAAAAGTGATTATCTGATAATAGGAAAGAGTACACTGTATCGTAAATTTGCTTAATTTGTATCCTGTTCATAAGATGTTCACAAATACCATTTTTTAAGTTGTGATCAGCATTTCATTTTGAGCAGTTCTTCTGAGCTGTTTATTCCTTTGGATTATAATCTGCCATTTTGAATTTGGTTTATTAAATATTCTGCAAGTGTATAAAAGGTTTCCAAATTCAGAAAATCCTTTGTAATGTAATAGAACTCTTTCAGTTCTCAGGAGTACAGTCATGCATTTGAAAAATAAATTTTTTCTGAGGGCAAATCTATTGGCAGGACAAGCCATTCCTATTGTGAGGCGTTTCAGGGGTCTCTTTTTTGTGTGGAGGATAGGATATCAAAGGTATAGTTTTGTTTAGGGAAGAAGAGGACATCCATCAAGTAATAAACTTGTTTTTTCAAATTTCTTGATAATATTTCGTGTAAACTTAGAGTAAAGCCACTTCTGGTGGAAAATGTTAGGCATTGACAATTCTCCAAATCATTCAGGCGTTTGTGGTCATCTGACCTTTAGATACTTAAAACGTGCTAGTTGCCTGAATGCCTATATCTTAACCACTTTTATTTTTAAATGTTTGCTAGAACTTGTTTCTTGGTCTTTGGAATTGTCATCTTTTATTTATTAATTAACAGTTTAATGAACACGGTATCCAAAAGACTAAGGTACTTATTAACGAGAGAGCTTCTTACCTAGCAGATCATTAATCTGCAATTTCAGGTTCATATGGAGCCTAACAGACATCTGAAACATTTCCTGTAAACATTCACACAAAAGGCTTGGGAAGCTCGGTGTTGCTTTTAATATGTATTTCAGCTAACTAAAGAAATGAAACTCAAGAACCGTGTTACTAGATCCAATAAAAGGTCATGCTTTTTTTAAAGAAGCTGGGATAAAATATTGATTGTGTAAGTACTGGAGAAAGTAACACCAAAGTTTACCTGAAGATATTTCATGTGAAAAGAGAACAAAAAGGTGAAATCTTATGCATAGGGTTTGAGGTTAACACTGCTTTCCACATGACTGCAGCAAATGTTGGTCAGAACTTTTATTCCATGCTTTCCAAACAGTAATTCTTTCCCAGTTCCACTGAAGGAAAGTGTTTAAGATAAAGACATAAGAAAGAAAATAGGTCAGAATTATCCTTAACTTTTATTTTTTTAATGTTTGTTCATTTTTGAGAGAGAGAGAGAGAGAGAGAGAGAGAGAGAGAGAGAGAGAGACAGAGCATGAGCACGGGAGGGGCAGAGAGAGGGAGACATAGAATCCGAAGCAGGCTGCAGGCTTTCAGCCGTCAGCACAGAGCCTGATGTGGGGCTCGAATGCAGGAACCATGAGATCATGACCTGAGCTGAAGTGGGATGCTTAACTAACTGAGCCACTCAGGTGCCCCTCTTTAACTTTTAAAAATAAGGAGAAGAGGGGCATCTGGGTGGCTCGGTTGGTTAAGCATCCACCTCAGATCATGATATCACGGTTTCGTGAATTCAAGCCCCACATTGGGCTCTGTGCTGATGGTGTGGAGTCTGCTTGGTATTCATTCTGTCTGTCTGTCTGTCTCTCTCCCTCTCCCCCCCCCCCCCCCCCCCCCCCCCCCCCCCCCCCCCCGCTTACACTGTCTCTCTCTCTCAAAAATAAATACATTTAAAAAAATAGGTAGAAGAAACAACTTGTAAGAACATGGACTGGTACTTTTTGAGTTCACGCATAACAATAAAAAGGTGGAGGTGGTTTGTGATGAAACCCAAGATGGACTCTTGAAAGAACAGAGCTGGGAGCCTGGAGACCTGGGTTCTAGTTTTATCATGATTGCTAACGAGTGACCTTGGATATTTAACCAGTTTGGATCATAGTTTCCTCAAAGCAACCAGTGTTTCACCAGCAGATCTTGAAAGTCCCTTTCAAATTCTGTGATTCTGTGTTGCATAGCAAACTCTCTTAAAGCTTAGTGACTTAAAGCAACAACGATTTTATTAGATCTCTTGATTTTACACAAAGATTTAGCCAGGGCTTGGCTGAGTAGCATTGAGTTGGCAGGCGTTCTGGTCCAAAAAAGCTTCACTCATGTTTCTCTGACCTAGGTAGAGGTGTCTAGAAGGCTGAGCTTAGCTGGGGCTGTTCATTCAAGTGCCTACTTGCAGCCTCTTCAGCATGCTGGCCTCAGGGTAGTGAGAGTAACCCATGGCAATTCAGGGCTCAGAGAGTAGCATTCCAGGGAACAACACAGAAGCTGCATGGTCTCTTAATGACTTCGCCTTTGATGTCACAAGCACCATTTCCATTGTACTCCATTGCAGGAAGCAGTCGTAGGCCTGTCCAGACTCAAGAGGAGGGGATATGAGCCTCTACCACCTAAGGAGAGGAGTTTCCACAAATTAATGGTGATATTTTAAAGTTGCTGTAGTCCTATTCACCATGTATGGTGAAGTTTGTTCAACTGTGCTGTGTAAAGCGCACTGTTTTAAATTTAGCCTTCCAAACTCTTAACAAGATGGAAAAGTCATCCTTATTCTCTAGGACCAAAATTAATATCCTTCTGGTCCTTCTTTCTTGCCCATTCTCCTGTAGTCTTTGCTTATTAGTTGATATTTTAAACTTTTATTTGTTCAGCCTATGGCTCAGAGTCCCCCAACCACCACTTAAGCTTTTTAAAATTGTTATTTAATATAAAGAATACTGAGATCTTGAAAAGTACAGTTTGAGAGCATTTTCTTTTTAAGTTTATTTATTTATTTTGAGAGCGAGTGTGTGTGAGCAGTGGTGGGGGAGAGAGACAGAATCCCAAACAGGGTCTGCACTGTCAGGTTGGAGCCCAGTGTGGGACTCGAACTCATGAACCATGAGATCATCACCTGAGCCGAAATCAATAGTTGGACGCTTAACCAACTGAGCCACCCAGGCGCTCCAATTTTATTTTATTTTAATTCAAGTGTAGTTAGCAGTTAACATACTGTGTTATATTAGTTTCAGGTATACAATATAAGTAATTCAACAATTCTGTATATTATTCAGTGCTCATCAAGATAAGGGTACTCTTGGGGCTCCTGGGTAGCTCAGTTGGTTAAGCGTCTGACTTCGGCTCAGGTTATGATCTCACGGCTCATGGGTTTGAGTCCCATGTTGGGCTCTGTGATGACAGGTCAGAGCGAGGAGCCTGCTTGGGATTCTGTGTCTCCCTCTGTCTGCCTCTCCCCGGCTCATGCTCTGTCTGTCTGTCTGTCTCTCTCTCTCAAAAAAAAATAAACGTTAAAAAATTTAAATTAAAAAAAAGATAAGAGTACTCTTATCATCTTTTATTTCCCCCATCCCTTCACACACCTCCCCTCTGGTAACCTTCTGTTCTCGATAGTTAAGAATCTGTTTTTTGGTTTGTTTTTTTTTCCCTTTGTTTTGTTTCTTGAATTCCATTATGACTGAAATACGGTTTTTGTCTTTCTCCGGCTGACTTATTTCACTTAGCATAATACTCTCTAGCTCCATCCATGTTGTTGTAAATGGCAAGATTTCATTTGTTTTTATGATTGAATAATATTCCATTGTGTATTTACCAAATCTTCTTTATCCATTCTTCTTTTGGTGGGCACTTGGGCTGCTTTCATAGTTTGGCTATTGTAAATAATGCTGCAGTAAACATAAGGGTGCATTATATCCTTTCAAATGAATATGTTTATATTCTTTGGGTGAATACTAAATAGGGCAATTACTGGATCATTCTGTTTTTAATTCTTTGGGGAACGTCCCTATGTATCCCATAGTGGCTGCCCCCGTTCGTTGAGAGCGTTTTCCATGACCTGACTTGGGGTGAAGCGCATAGGACATTTCCCAGCCTTTTCATTTCCAATAAGTGGTTGCTTGAAATAAAGAAGCTGATAATAATGCTGACATCAACTGGCAGAGCACATAGACAATCGCACAAAAAATAATTTCAGTTAGAAAACAGTAATTTATGATTAAACAACCAAACTGCCTGATGTGATTCAACTTCTCTTTCCATAATTTTGAAGTTATGTGAAATGCTTTGAGCTAATCTCTCCTGGAGACCTGTATTTATCTTGACTATAACAGGTGGTGGTGTAAAGGTTTTAAAGAAATTATTAAGCAGATATTACAGGAAAGTGGTCAGAAAATTCTAAACATAAACATATCTGCATCTCCAAAGACGCTTAATCGTTTTTTTGAAGCCTAGGGAATTTTTTAAACTACTGTTTTTAATAGCTGCAGTTTATAAGAAATGACATCTCTCCATTGTTTCTTAGGGGCACATGCTGAAATTTGGCTGACAATCGGTGTTCTCATTAAATTCTCATTTCACTGCTGTGAAGGAGTTTTGTTACCCAGGTCCATCAAGCTTAGAGTTGCTAGAACATAATTACATAAAGTGGTATACTTGGATACAGGTTGAGAACAGCCTTCACAGTAAGTAATTTACCCTTGTATTAAGTCAGAACAATTCTCACGTTTATGTGAATCTCAATGTTAACTATAAGGAGGTGGTGGGGGGAAATCAGCATTTATTTTATTTTTTTTAATGTTTTTTTTTTTTTTACATTTCATTATGTTTTTGTTTTTTTTTTAAATTTTTTTTTTCAACGTTTTTTATTTATTTTTGGGACAGAGAGAGACAGACAGAGCATGAACGGGGGAGGGGCAGAGAGAGGGAGACACAGAATCGGAAACAGGCTCCAGGCTCCGAGCCATCAGCCCAGAGCCCGACGCGGGGCTCGAACTCACGGACCGCGAGATCGTAACCTGGCTGAAGTCGGACGCTTAACCGACTGCGCCACCCAGTCGCCCCCATTATGTTTTAAATATAGTGGTTTGGTCATTGACACATTTAAATGTAAATATAAATTTCAGCCCTGAGAGGTAAGTCACAGTAAGGATAAGATCTTTATAATCTCTTTCTGTAACTTTGGAGATTCGTGGAAACCGTCACTCAATAGGGAACTTTAATTCTTGACTCATTTGAGAATCAATGTCTTTTTTGTCTTTTTTTCCTTTTTTTTTTTTTTTGGGGGAGGGTGGGGGGGGGGGGGGGGGGGGGTGGTGGGGGGGGGGGGTGGGGAGAGGAAGCATCCTGGACGCTTAACCAAATCAGTCACCCAGGCGCCCCTCGGTGTCTTTCCGTTGAGGCTTCCTCCAGGAAAAAAGTTACCACTGTATTGTTTTTGCATACTCTCTGCAGGTGCTGACATAATTAATACTGCTTTATTAAAGGCTTATTGTGTCTATTTTTTAAAATGATAGCTTTTCCTTGTTCTGTGAAAAAAAAAATTTCTTCGCTATATTGATAGTGAGATATTCTGGAGGCGTTCTGTAGACATTCGGTAGATTGAGGCATAACCTCAATTAAGATCCTTACAGGAAGTAGTGAGCATTCTATAATTTGGCCTGTTTAACATCACATTTATTTAATTGCGTAAGTATTACATAGGCACAGGTTTATATCGAGAATGAAATAAAAAAAATCTTTAACAGTCCATATGGTGCCAATACAGGCACCAACTAATCAGAATGAGCTCTGGCCTTACATAACACCTACTGTCTGGTTAAAATTGGTCTGGGGTTGTATCCCTCTGAGTGTTTGCACATTTGTAGACTTGCTACATATATTTTAAACAATCATCTTTATTACCATGGCCCTCCCTACCCCCATAAAATGTTTGTAGGCTTCGTAGGCTGATTCCACCAACTAAATGCATGTATGAGAAATAGAAGTTGAGTCTACAAAATTGAAAAATAAGATTATTTACTTACCTCTGAATTTCCTTTTCACTTATCGTGTTAAACATATAAGCATGGAAGATTTCCATTTAGTAAATGTAAGGTGACATGTTCATCCTTTTAAAAGCAGAGCACATTTTAGGAAAAGAAGTTTAGTTTTACAGATTATCCTCTTCCTGCTCATTCCTACTGGGCATTCCCATTTGAAGTCAGTGGGAGTCCAGAGCTTGCTTCTCATCTCCCTCCAAGCCTCCTGCCACGGCTCTAGTTGCAGAGAAGAAACAAATAGAATTCAGAAATCTTTAAATATATAAAATTGTTCGTTGTTTGAGCTAATTTATGAAAGGCATGTTGATGCCATTAATAACAATGAAATGTGAAATCGAGGTCAATGGAAGAAGCTCAAGATTTAAAAAGCTTAAATATTATCCCAAGTCTGTTCATGATTGTAAGTTAGAAGATATAACAATATCATTAACAACCTCAATGGTTAACCTTTTGTTATGTTAGAACATGAAAATGTATAATTAAGGTGTTATTTTCAAGCCACATGAATGCATTAGATTACTTTGAGTCAATTGTTATTAAAAAAATTTTTTTTAATGTTTGTTTATATTTGAGAGAAAGAGATAGCCTGAGTGGGAGAGAGGCAGAGAGGGAGGGAGACACAGAATCCGAAGCAGGCTCCAGGCTCTGAACTTTCAGCACAGAGCCCGACGTGGGACTTGAACCCATGAGCTGTTAGATTGTGACCTGAGCCAAAGTCAGACATCCAACCGAGCCACCCAGGTGCCCGAAGTTAGTTGTTATTTTAGTTATCGGTGATCATCAATATCCTAGTTCTTTTATCTGTAAAATGAAAGGTTTGGACTACACTATATCCAAGAGCCCTCCCCAACTTGCTCATTCCATAGTTGTACATTAGTAACCCTTACAGTGAGGCTAGAAACGTTTGGTTTATGCTTTAGGTATTTGCAAAAGATTTTCAGAGGTTTCCATGTAATAATTCCAGATATCTCATCAATCTTATAAGTGATCATGGAAGTTAATAGGTGCTGGATGGTACAGAAAGGAGAAGGCAGTAGGGAAAGACTTATGAATTATAATTTGGAGAGCTAGGGAAAAGTTACTCCAGGATTCTGGAAACCCAAATTTGTAACACATTCGTCCACGTCTCCTGACGGTGAGTCAGTAAGGGAGAGAGGAGGATGAGGACATTGTTGATGATTATTGCCGGGGAAGCAGTACCTGCTAGATCATGACTTTGGCCCAGTGAGGATGATTTTTTTCTGCCATGTTTTCACACCAATGTCATGGGCGTCCAAGGAATCTAGGCCACAACACTACATAATTGTATGTTTTGAATATATCTTCTTTGTTTTGACTGTCATCTATGGGGAAATATTTACCTTGGTGGGTTATTTATTTATTGGCTTATTTTTGCAGCTGTTGTAGTTTGCTAAAAGCCTGCTAAAATTAGGGGTCACCATGAGAGGGAGCATCAACATGAGTCAGAACACTCATACGTGGGAATTTCCTGGTCCAGTCCTGTGTCTACCCCTCACTAGCCTGGGGCTAGTAATTGTCTTTTTATAGTTCACCAAAAGCATGCGTAGGTCTTAAATTTTAATTACGGTATGCTGAAATACGGTATTATATTATTATTGGTTAGCCCTGAGCACTCAGGCATGAATTGATTTTTGTTGAATGGAAAGCCCACGAAATAGATGACAGCTATAATAATGAGGATGATGATGATGATAGTTATAATCAGATAATATTAAGCCAAGCCTTATTGAACATGTACTGTGTGCCGGGGCTTTCCTAAGTGCTTCACATTCATTCGTATGCTCCTCACAACAACTTAGATTGGTATGCACTGTTATGATCCCATTTTTACAGTTGAAGAAACTGAGGCACAGAAAGACTAAGTAACTTGCCAAAGTCATATGATTAGCAAGTGGCTGAGCTGGGAATTGAACTGAGGCCATCTGTCTCCAGCATCCATGCCCTTGACCACAGTGCAGTACCCTGTCCTAGCAGACAGGTCTATGGTGGACTGGGCAAGTTTGTTGAAGGCATCATCGATACCAACAACTGCTTGTAGTTATAGAACCAACTCTATCATCACATCTGAAGTTTGTTTTTGGAAAATAACATTAGTACGGTTTAGTTTGCATAATTTGTTTTTGTTTTATTAGAGGGAACATGAGCTAGAGAGGGGCTGAGGGAGGGAGGGAGGGAGGGAGGGAGAGAGAGAGAGAGAGAGAGAGAGAGAGAGAGAGAATCTTAAGCAGGCTCCACATGGAGCCTGATGTGGGTTCAATCCCATGACCAAGAGATCATAGCCTGAGCCAAAATCAAGAGTTGGACATTGAACCGACTGAGCCACACAGGTGCCCCTGTTGTTCCGTTTTTAATTTGGCTAATTAAGTGTTTATCACACTTTGGAGGGAGCATAAAATGGTGATACTTAACTTTTTTCATTAGGTTTACTTAGAATTAAATGAGTTGTGGAAATTTTCCAAAATCATAAATACAGAAGATTAGAACTAGTTATCATCAGTTGAAAGTGAGGTAGAAATATGCATTATGACCAAGTTCTTCTTAAAGAAACTCAACATATTTGGTTTTTTATTTTTCTTAATTTTTTATTTATTTAGAGAGATAAAAAGTACAAGCACAGGAAAGGGCAGAGAGAGGGGAGAGAGAATCCCAAGCAGGGTCAAGGCTGCCAGCGCAGAGCTTGTGTCAAGGGGGCCTCATCCCACGAACCGTGAGACTATGACCTGAGGTGCAATCAAAAATCAGACGCCCAACCTACTGAGTCGACCAGACACCCCTAAAGTCAATATATTTGAATGCATAAAGCTAAGTTTCCTGGTTCTGTTGTTTAATTATGTGTTTTTACCCGAATGCGACGCCATAAAATAATCACTTTTTAAAATAACCCTGATTAAGATTTGAGTCATCAAATTTTTAATTCCCTAACATAGTTTGTAATTGAGAATAAGCTAGTTTGTTACTTAAACATGCCATATGTAGTGTCTCTTACATTGTAAACACTGGCGAATTAAGTGATCATAGTTTTTGCATGTCTAGATTACCAAGCTCAATAAGACTTTACTCCTATTTACCACGGTTTTCTTAATTTTCTAGTATCTACCTTGTGTCATTTATTTGTTTAATCCTTTTTCCTCTCCTTCCTTTCCTGCTTTTATTATTCTGGTTATTTGAGTGTTTGATGTATTGGAAGCCCTTCCTGTTGTTCACCTTTGAAAACGTAGAGAAGATTAGCCATCATTATCACATTCTCTCTCTTCCTTGGAATTCTCTCCTCCAATAAAAGGAGAAGTGTTGCTGGAGAAGGTTGAAATGGACATTACTCGTCGGATACCACCATCATGAAACCGTAGGATTCTCCTCAATTTAGAAAGAATCACCCCAAAGTCATTTTCGTTTTATTGAATTATAGTCTCTCCTAGTGGTGACTCCCAGTTCTGGGTGATCGTTAAGAAGTGAAATTGTGACTCCGTGACTTCCTCCTGGATGAACATCTCTGGCATCTCCCTGTGGCCCAAGTCTCTCCACTGTAATCTGGAAGTTCTTGCATCTCATCTTCTGATTAGGATGCTGTCAGTAGGTGTGTGCACATGCACATGCATGCACAGTGTTGAGAAAGATGACAAAAAAAGGAAGAACCCACACTATTTTGCCTTTCCTGGCTTCATCAAACTCTGCCGCGGTAATCATTTCAGATTCTGGTGCTTTCCTGGCTTTCTAAACCACATTTAGAAAGGTCATTTATTTTCATATCTGTCTGTCATTGCACTGGTCCTTTGGAAGGGCTAGTGTTTTCCATTTATTTGTTACTACTGTTAATCATTACAAAATCTTATTATTACTGCCCATATATAAATCAGGAAAAACAAATTTGATTTCTAGCATTTTAATGTGGTTAAAAAATTCATGAATAGAGGAAACTTCTTATGCAAATATAAGCAACTGACAGAGAATAAATATGGGCACAAACTCTTGCTATTATAATCATCTTTTGACCTCAGCCACCCTCTGGATAGCCAAAGTAATGACTGTTTGATATTTATTATAAAGCATATTAAATTCCTTGATTAACTGAACCTTTCATTCCTCTTTTTTGTTTCATGTAGCAGTGAAAATAGATTGTTCTATTATCATTCTTGCCAGGACATTTATAAAATGTATAAAATTATTCATAAATGTATTTTAAACTGGAGATATATTAATGTATTATTGGGTGTACTGAGCAGAAAACATTTCTTTTCACATTTGAATGGCAGGCACCTGATTATAAATTCACTTCCTACTGAATATTAATCATCAACTCCATATGGCTGGTGGATAAAACTCTAAGAGGCACAGCCAGGAGATGTAAATTCTTACCCTCATCATGGACTTTTTATGTGATTTTGTTTAATTTTTAAAATAGACCGAGTGACCTTTGAATTTAAAAAAAAAAAAAAAAAGTCATTCCTCCCGAGAAGTCCAAGGGCAATATGACCTCAAGATTGGTTGTTATTTTCTTCCACTCCCCTTTTGGCTTCTGTGATCTGGCTCTCTTGGCCCTCTTCCTACATCTGACTGTTCCTTCTTGGTCTCCTGCTTCTTCTGCTCTGCTTAAAATGCTCGTGTTACTTAGAGTACGAACCTCAGTCCACTTCTCTTCTTGTCCTTGTTTTCTCAGGGCTTTCCCATTCACACCTGCAGTTTAGAGGTTCTGGCCTGTTCTTCTCGACTCTAGAGACCTCCCTGCCCCCAGGCCATTTCCACTGGGATGGCCTCCCTTCTGTACTTCCTTCTTTCTCCTTCACTCTGTTACCCCCATTCCACCTGTCCTGTGATGACCTCAGTGGCTTGACTGCCGACTCCCCAGGACTCAGCCAGGCACTGGCATAAAGTCGGCACTCAGAATGTGCTCAGTGATTTAATGTCCACGGTTGAACCCCTTATCCTCCTGTGTCCAATAGGCACACACTCAAAACACATGTCTTCCTGTGTTCTCTTTCTGAACGAATGGCATTACCATCCAGTTTCCCCTCTGACCTCTCTCTTCTCACACCACCCTGCTGCTGCTTTTTTTCCACATCCAGCCCTTTTGATTTTTTTTCTTTTTTTGTTTATTCATTCTGAGAGAGGGAGCATGTGTGGGAGGAGGGGCAAAGAGAGAGGAGAGAGAGAATCTCAAGCAGGCTCTGTGCTGTGCTGTTAGTGCAGAGCCTGACACGGGGCTTGAACCCACAGACTGTGAGATCATGACCTGAGCCGAGATCAAGAGTCAGACACTTAACTGACTGAGCCACCCAGGTGCCCCAAGACCTTTAAATTCTATCTTACGTGTTTCTGAGTCCATTCCCTTCCTTCAGTCGCAAATATCACTACCGTGGTCCTTGGCTTTCCTCTCTCTCACCTGGACTGTGGTCATATCTCTTTGTATTTTAGCCTTCCAGTCTTCTCAAATCACTTTCTTCCGAATACTATTGCCAGATTAATCTGTCCAAAGAACCTATGTGAACATGCCACCCTCCTACACTTACAAACCTACGAGGAAGAAAACTGTAAACTTTACCAAGACTACAAAAAGAAATAAATGCCGGGCGTTTTCTGTGCTCCCCGTATGGGGTGACAGTAGGAAAGTGTTGATGCTTTGTAGTCTTTTTTTTTTTTTTTTTTTTTTTTCAGTTTACTACAGTGCTAATCAAGAACCCAAAGGGAGTTTTCTGAGAAAATTGGATAAAGTGATTCACTTATCTTATAAAATAAATGTGTGAGAATAAATATGAGAAACTGAAGTATAATTATCGCCTTTGAGGTAAGGAAACTTGGTGTTGAACCTCAGCTCTGGTACATATGGTCTTGTGCACTTACCCCCTGCCCTTTACTATGTCTTCCTCTTGAAAATGGCATTATGGTAGGAACCACCTCTAAGAATTTTTGTGAGGATTAAATGGCATAGTGGCAGAATGCGGGTAGTATATTTCACACAATGTCTGGTACCTCAGAAATGCTTCATAAATATTAGCAGAGGCAAAAGAACATGAAAACCACAGCCACATACACATGCATACATGTTTACATAATATATAAAGATGAAAGAATAGTAATAGTTGTTGTCTCAATATGGTGGGGTTACAGATTTTTCTTATTTGTACCTTTTCTCCATTTTCTATAACTATCATTTGTCACTTTTTAAAAAAAAAAATTAATATTCATTTTTGAGAGACAGAGTGTGAGCTGGGGAGGGACAGAGAGAGAACGAGACAAAGAATCTGAAGCAGGCTCCAGGCTCTGAACTGTCAGCACAGAGCCTGATGCGGGGCATGAACCCACGAACTGTGAGATCGTGACCTGAGCTGAAGTTGGAAACTTAAACCAACTGAGCCACCCAGGTGCCCCTGTCACTTTTTAAACAGAAATTTCTCAGTGACTTTCCACCTTTATGCAATAAATCCAGATTCCCCTACACTTCATTCAGTGCCCTCCATAACCTCATTCTGTTTTACTTCTCTTTCCTCATTGATTATGACTTTTTCCTGCCTACCTTTGAAGTCACCATGAATCCTGAATTACCTTACTCCCTGTACATATGGTTTATTGCCTGCATGCCTTGCTCTCTCCTCTGTCTGTAATGTCCAATCCTGGCTTTGTCTTATTTCCTGTAGCTTCTCCTTGAAGATTTAGCTTATAGTCACTCATCAGATGAAGCATTAGGAGCACCGTGTTAAAAGTATTTGATCCCGTGTCTGTTTTCCTCAGTGCGGTGTTTTTCTCCTGAATGAGGATTTTACCGGAATCTGGAAGCAAAAGTTGATTACATTATAGTCCGTACATTCAGGTTGCTTATAATTAGCAGGAGGAGAAAGGGATAAATACACGAAGGCAGTAAATATTGTAGGATCTCTGATACAAGTACCTGCACAGTTCAGTAGGGCAGAAAGAAGGGTGCAGGTAGTCCTTCTGGGGGCAGGTGAATTAGGGTGAAGAGTTCATGAATGTGTTCATTCAAGAGGTGATGCTTAAGTGGCTGAATAATGTTTCCTGGGCAGAACACATGGGGACAGGTGTTCTAGGCAGGGTGTGGGAGAATGATGACGAGTTGTGTTTGAGGTGGGTCACCATGGTGCTTGGCACCATAGAAGCTCAAAAATACTCAAACTGAACTGTATGCCCCCTCCTAGTATCCAGTGATTCGGAAGTTTGTGAATCCCCAGAAGTTGGATACCGTATTTTATGTTTATGTGCTTCTGGGAATTTTTCTGGAGAATTTCACCTGATTTTCCCAGACAGTTGCACGGCCAATGAAAGGTTTAAAAATGTTTGACAAATATTATAGCACAGGAAATAGGGGAAGTGAGGGGTGGAGGATAGAAAATGATGTGCAGATAAGCTGACTCATGCTGCAGCTGGTGGTCATGCTCCTGGCATCTACAGGGCAGTTACCTGCTGGAGCCACTGAGAGCCTGGTCATGCAGGCACTTCTTGTAATGGTCCCACACACTCTCTTCTCGCTCCTTTCACCAAGCAGGCTCATTCCTGTCTCTTCATTTGCTCCCACTGAGCCATTACAGTGTTCTCTCCCTGAGAGTCAAAGCAACTCTCCAGGGCAGGAAACATTATGGGGCTGAAAGACTGGGGAGAGAATGGAAGCACCATATGTTTTATTCTGAAAATAAAGTAAGGAGGTGAATATGTGAGAACAAGAAAGCAAATACAGTAACCAAAGCAATTTGGAGGAAATGGTATTAAATAGACTGCATTAAAAGACTGCAATGGCATTAACCCCCCCAGAGACACTGTGGGTCAGCTCATTCATTCCTCAGAGCTGGCCAGTAAAGAGATGTGTGAATTATCTAACTCTTAGAATCCTCTTGGAATCCTTAGCATCCAACTCTTAGCAGATCCAGGGTCCTCCTTCTCTACCCCTCTGTGCAGCTATAATAATACCCTCTATTATACCTTTGTTCTAGAACATATTGCACTGTGGTGGTGTAATTGTTGATACTCTTTTCTTGTATAAGGCATGACTGTCTTATGTTTGAATGCCCAGCATTTAGTGTTGGGCTCAGTTCATGTTTGTTAGAAGAATGAACTTGAGCTTTCTAGCCTGAAGGTAGTAGAGTTCATGGTTTAGCCTGCACACACCCATACACACAAACCCAAACAGCTGAAGATTTCCATTATCCTTTGCCTAAGGAGGCCCTCAAGTAAAAGCGCTAATCAAGGAAGGGAGCAGATCTTTTGCAAAGACAGGGGCTGTTCTTTTGAAGGGAGGTATTTGGCGCAGTATTGAGTCTGATGCAATATCAGATGCCGTCAGCTTGCTAACCAGTTTTGGTCAGCACAGGCAAAGCAAAGGACAAAGGTTACTGGAGCAGACACAGCGGGCACTGTTGGTCACACTTGGATCTGCCTCAGGAGCACCCACACACCCTCATCTGTGGCTCAAAGTCAAGTAACCTTCAGAAGCATAATGATTATGTAGTTGTATTTTTCAAAGCTCAGCACTCCAGGCATGAAGCAGGCGGCTGGTTGCCTTGCATGATGCTCAGCTCTGTTCAGAGGCATTCAGAGGATCCCCAGCTAACAGGGTGTGTGGGGAGCTTGCGGAGGGCTCGGGGGAGTCACAGATGTGTTTAAAGGAATGGAAGATTTAAAAATTAGAATGTCAAAGAAGGAACTGAAGGGGTGCTTCATGGTCTCAGGCGTATGAAGTACACAGAGAATAGTGATTAGTATTTTCCAATTACTGAGGAACAAAGAACAGGAAAATTGTTCTGAACTATATCATGAGGGCTTCTGAAATGATGGAGTGTATTTGAAGATTATTGAAAATATCTTGATATATCTCTATCATGTTACCTTTATTAGTTACAGATAGCTGGTCATTTTAGACATGCAATTCATTTACACTGTTGCTTTCCCAGATTAGACACTTGCTGTAAAGAAGGAAAGGAAAAGAAACTAGGGGTACTGCCTGAGCATCTCCTGACAACAGGCTCTGGGTTTTCCAACATCTCTGATTTACAGACATCATACCATTTTAACGCCTGAGGGGTAGGTATTACCATCCCCATTTATTTATGGGGAATCTGAAGCCAGGAGCATGCAAGGTGACAATCGGAGGTGCCAATCCTCAGTCTATGTTATATGGTACTTCAGTCCTAAGTCTGTGTGACTCCAAAGGCCTTGCTTCTAACTTGTCTGTGAGATACAATGAGTCTAGTTTTCCTGAGGCTGTCTGGATGCCTCATTCTCCATGAGGAGAGACCTGGCCTGTCCCAGGTCCTGAAAACCTTCGCCTCGGAGTATAACTGTGTGTTTGTTCCAGTTTGGCATTTACATGTCCAAAACAAGCGTCTATTGCCATTTCTCAGCCTAGGCAAAGGATACTTACGGAGTAGCAAATCTGTAGTGCATGTTTTCTGGCATAGCAAAAAGAAAAAGAAGAAAAATACATTTCAATCTAATAAATATCAAATTTTGCCTCCACTGGCATGCCTGTGGATGATCTCCACCGTGAAGGCAAGCAGAGGTGGTATGTGGTATGTAAGTACATCAAGGATCTTAGCAAGGTGAATGATTCCCATGTACGTTGAGTTTGCTGGTGAGCAAACCTTCCTATCCCTGACGCTTGCTGTCCATATCTTTTTCTGATTGTATGCATTATACATGGGCATTTGTGGATATTTTGGAAAACACGGAAAATTTTAAATAAAGCAAACATCCACCCCCCTAGTGCTACCACCCTAGGATAAACCAAACATGAGTACCTTAGTATGCTACTTTCTAGCCTTTTAGAAACACAGATGTAATTTCATGTCATTTAGACCTAGGGTACCCCACCTTTTCATTTAACTTGCCTCATAAGCATTCCCTAATTATTTTATTTTTCATCATGGTAAAATATACATAACGTGATATGGGCCATTTTATCCATCTTCGAATGTGTAATTCAGGAATATTAGATAGTCACTGTTCTGTGTAGCCATCGTTGCTGTGCATCTCCACAGCTTTTTTTTTTTATCCTTGGTATTCTCTATATTTAAAAATGCTTCACAAACCACACTTAAAACTGCATAATATCCAGCCATAGATAACTTACTTGAAAGCATTTACTACCAAACTTTCAACAGATGCTGATTTTTGTGCTCACTATGATGTAGACTTTATGGCTAAGGTAGTGAACCAAATGTGGTTTTTGCCTTCTTCTTGGACCTTAAGCCTGGTGAAGGAAGTAGCCAGAAGTGGGCAGTTGGAGTCCTGCAGAGGGTGAGCGTGGGGGCCGGGGTGCAAATGGGAAGAGAGCCCCTAACTTAGGTATAATTTACACAATCTTTCCTTGATTATTGTAGATCTAGTGTGTAGCAGATTTTTTTTTTTAGCTGTTATAAGTAATATTGTGAGATATTTGTAGGTGTAAATATTTGTTCACATTCAGATTATTTTATGAACGTTTCGAAAAGTGGAATTACTGAACTACTTACTGCAACAGCAAAGTAAGAGGTATTCTTTTGGAGCACTGGTTATTGTTAACCCAAACTTCACCATTCTAAAGGTTGGGAGCTGCCACCAAGCATTTCCCTTGCCTGTTCCATCTTGTGAGCTCTACTGACCTTTTTAAATAAATGTATGTCTGACTTGTAGGATTATGTGAAGAGTTGGGGCTGAGAACTGAGTGTATCCAACTGGGAAGAGCTAAGGAGGACAGGGGCAAAGGGAATATGGCTGAGATTGACATTTAGTGTCACAGATGACATTTGAACTGTCCAGCTGGTTGACTCCCATCAAAGGCCTTGGTCTGACTCCTGCTTTAGGGCTGTGCTCTATGTGTGTGCTGACAGAGTTTGGCTTCCTTCTGTGAAATTCAGACTTGCAGACTTGAAGCTCATTGTGAAGTAAAAAGCCTATTAAAAAACAAAGTATCTGTTTATCATCTAAACAGAAATTTTTGGTCTATTATCAGCTGGAAGAGACTTTTGGATAGTATATAATCTTCCCTGTTCAGACCATAGATGAAGCTTCTGAGGTTTTGAAAACTTAAGAAACGTTCTGAAGGAAACCAGTTGGGTAGATAGAGAAATCTCTCTTGAGTTCTCTTGTGGTTTACTCCATAACCTGCCCCATGTTTTCTTAGCCTCTGTTCTTGTCCTTGGAGCTCTTCTCTTCTTTCTTTTAAATTCCTGTTTGGCTTTCTGCCATTTTCTTCTAAGATGCTGTTCATCTTCAGTGTTGCATACATATATGTGTTGGTGGATGTCTATCAATAGTCATCGCGTTCTGCTGAAGTGTTTGCATGCCTTTTTCTGTGTTGGTCTTAGCCTACTAATTTGTTTGCCAACTGCCGTCTTCATCTTGGCCTAGGTGTTTATTGGAAAGTCCCTGTTGGCTCTGGCAAAAGTACCCAGTGATGTTTTATTTTGCTCCCTTTGTGTTAGCCCTTTTGAGGAATTTTGTAGGGTTTTGTTTTTTTATTAATGTTAAGTAGTACACCTTCCGGTGATGTAGTAAATATGGAAACCTGGTCTGGGGCCAAAGAGTAAATAGTTTTTAAATAGACCATTAATATTGAGAATTGAAATAGTACACAGATCTCTGATGTATTTATTTTATGATGACCGATAGATAACAATTAAGTTGGTAAAGCTTTACCACAAATACACATCGTTATATACATGTGCATATACTTTTTTATGTATAGTAAATCTTGTAAGGTCAAACTTACAAAAAAGTTAACATTGCTTTGTGTTTGACAAAGTGCCATTATCTTCAGTAGAGCTTCATATCTAATGACTCTAAATATAGGACCAGAGGCCGGCCCCCTGACAATAATTAGAAAAAAGAACTTGAAAAGCCAGAGCACCAAATTTGGGCTGAGGCTGTCAGCCCCAGTATGAAGTGATTATTATGTAGTTGGAAAATTCTGTAGCTTAGATCCTAAACAATTTCTGGTAATCCATAGCTCAAAATAATTCACAGAGTTATCAGGTTCTTTCATTTATGAGAGAAAGGAATGATTCCTCATTTATCTTAAGTCTTTTATGTTGGCAATTCCGTCCTTAATTAAAAAGGCATTGGCATTTTCATTATGAAAATGGTTTTCCTGGACTTATAGCTGAGTCCATTAATTTAGTGTTTCAAAACTGATTGGCATTAGCCTGTTAGTTACTTTTATATAAAAACAACTTAAAAATTCATTTTCGAGTGTCTTGATTTTAAAGACCATTCCAGACATCTGTTCCTCCTGGGTCTACTGGATCGATGTGTTAAGTTCTGGAGAACTAGGGAATAAATATAGCACACTCCACTTCCAAAAAAGATGACAGCCATTATCACTGTTTAAGGCACTTGAGGAAAGCCTAAGTAGACGCACCCTAGATGAATACCTTACACTTGTTCTCTCTCTCATTTTCTTCCATATCTTTCAGTGTAGAGAGATAAATGTAATAGCAATGATATTTCCTTAAATGCTTACTATCAAGCCATGTGTTATGTCCTGTTAGGATTCATAACAGTCCTATGAAGATAGGTAGTATGATGCCCATTTCACACATTGGGAGGCTGAGACTCCCCAAGAGGTCACCTGATTAACCCCCTGACACCTCTTGATTGATCGATCCTTGTCATTCCCCTACCACCTTGTTCCCTTCTGCACATCACTGCTGGTCCCATCTGTGTTCTTTATAACATTCTCCTCCAGACACACCTTCTAAGAGTCCACACTGCATAGGGATAAAGCCCAGATTTCAACATGTGTACAGGTTGACCCCGACTTCTTTAACTTTATGCCCCACAACCTCCTTACAAGAATCTGCACTAGATTCTTACAAAAAAGTGTACTTCCCCAGCTGTTTCTCCTGCAAATGGCTATTATTTGCCAGACACTCCGTTAGGATCGTAGGTAAAGTTCTTACCTTCAAAACTTTAGACTAGTAGCAAGATAGATGTGCACATACATCACTTCTCCTTAACTTTTATGTGTCTAATCCCAGATTGGCTTACAGCATTTGCCCTTGGTGAAAGTTTCCCGTACCATTCGAGGCAAAAGTTGATTCCACCTTTCTCTGAATGAAGCCTGAACTGACTGTACCAAATATTTATCTTCAAGTTTTAATCTTATTTTCATGTGCCTGGATCTTAGCCCACTTCTCGGTTATAGACTCTATAGGCAAAGTCTGTGATTTTAATATATCTTTGATTTTTAAATTCTATTTTTAAAGAAAAGGTTAATTTGTAAAAAATCTATAAAATGTCATAAAGAAATTTCAGCATTGGGCCACCATATTTTTTTTTTAATTTTTTTTTAAACGTTTATTTATTTTTGAGACAGAGACAGAGCATGAACGGGGGAGGGGCAGAGAGAGAGGGAGACACAGAATCAGAAGCAGGCTCCAGGCTCTGAGCCATCAGCCCAGAGCCCGACGCGGGGCTCGAACTCACAGACTGTGAGATCGTGACCTGAGCTGAAGTCGGACACTTAACCGACTGAGCCACCCAGGCGCCCCGGGCCACCATATTTTTAATATATTGCATGATGGTCTGAGACCACATGTGTTAAAGTATAAAAAATTAGGTTGGCACACAAAAGTGGCATGTCATTTGTTTTTCTGGATGTTTAAAAAAAAACCTCTGGCACCAAGGTTTTTTTTTTTTTAATTTTTTTTTAATTGAATTAATAATATTACTGTGATACCTTCCCCTTCACTAGTTATTAGCACAGGAAGAAAGCCTTTTGAACATGAACCAGGCCTTTAAAAGACGCTAATAAATATCTTGAGTGCTAGTCCTTCAAGTTATGGGACTTGTTAAAAATACCATAAATGGTAAGTGAATGAGCAAATGGAGTCCTGACTAGGGAGGTTGGAAACCTGTTCTATTCCTGACACAAGCCACTTAAAGGGGGGTGACTCTGATGTCAGAGGCACAGTGAACCCCGATGTCTTTGCGTGCCAAATGTGGCCCTGATTTCTTTGTCCACTATGATGCATGCCAAAGGATGCATCATAGCAGACATTGTGGGTTTTTGACACATTAAATACTTTTATGGGTGCCTCTCCCCATGTTGTGTTAGTTGAACTTCATTCATCTGTTGGTTTATAGATAAATTTATTTTCTCATAGTTCTGGAGGGTGGAAGTCCAAGGTCAAAGTGTTGGCACATTTGGTTTCTTCTGAGGCTTCTCTCCTTGGCTTGCAGCTGGCACCTTCTCGCTGTGTCCTCATACGGTCTTTTCTCTATGTGTGCATATCTTTGCGTGTGGGGTCTCTCTGTCTGGATCTTCTCTTTAAAGCCAGTCAGCTTGGATCAGGGATCACTCAAATGGCCTCATTTTAACTTCATCACCTCTTTAAGGTGCATACAGTTATATTCTGTGTATGGGGAGTTAAGGCTTCAGCATTTTGAGGATTTTGAGGAGACACAATTTAGCACATAACATCTATTTAAAATAACCTTCATTTATTTTATATAGAGACTAGTAAAAAGAAGAAACCAAAAATAGCCTTCTACCTAGCTAGTGCCTATTGTTAAAGAGGGAGGGTAAGAACATGAAAAGATAATTCAAACTGTATTCAAGGTTATAAAAGGAAATTGAATGAGGCAACCTCTTTAAATATATTTACACAAATGTTTACTATGCAGAGTCCAGGTACATTTTTTCTCTGATCTTAATGTATCACACAAAACACAGATCTCTCGGTATCTACACACCCTCTGTATGACTACATTGTATTCCATTGTATATGTCCTGTATTTTAATGTAACTAGTGACCATTCAATGGGCATTTAAGTTGTTTTTAGGTATCTTCCCCAATCCTTGCCTCCATTACAAATAATGGATTTGGATTCCTTTTAAATACACATTATGGAGAGAAGAGGGATGAGCTACCTAATAAAAACAACTGGCATTCGGTTTGGGTAAAGGCAAGCCTTTGTTTTTCACCTTCCTGTTTATTGGCCCTTCTTAGTTGCTGTGAAAGGTATTTCAGTCTTTCTTACCCTCCAGCCCCTGACCATATGCCACAACGTCCTTCCTGAATAATGTGGAAGGAGGGGCTTCCCCTGGCAGCATTAGGTCATATCACGCCGCTGCCCTTCCTCCTACGGAAGAAAGGTCTATCTGAATCATGAACAGGCAGAAACTATTTTTAGTTAAGTAGAACAGTTTTTCTTGTAAGAATTGCTGTTTCCGTGCCCACGATGGCACATGAATCCTTTCTGGCTGCTTCTACCCTTTGGAGAGGGGCCAGCTTTCTAATGGAATGTAAGCAGTCTTACTGCTAATCAAGATTTACAGCTGAGACTGAGATGCCTGGCCGCTCATTGGATTTGCAGACCCTCTAAGCTAGCAGCGGCGACTCTGAGAGGAAGTGCAGTGCAGAGGCCACCCGTCCTGTTCTCCAGGCCCTCCCTCCGTCCTCAGGCCCGGCCTCTCAGCCACGGGTATCATCTGGCATTATTTTGTAAGCTGTGCCACGGTGCAGATGTTCTTTGCTGAAGAATTACTTTCATTTCTGACTCATTTCAGGAAATGAGGCAGTCTATCAGAGGTGTTCTTCATTTTCAGACCCATGGAGAATTCATTTTCTCCTGGGATTTCTAACCACATGTGGGCAGTGCTTTATTTACCCAGATGTGAGAAATAACAATAATAATGAACAGCCCTCTTCCAAAGCAGGCCTTACTTCCCGGCAGAATCCAATGTGAAGACCCACAGGAGCTTATGCTCTTATTAATGTAAATATTTCTGAGGTTTTGGTTTTGTGTGATGCTTGTGGACATGCTGTGTGTATGGGCTTTGGTGCAAGAAAAATATAATTTAGCAACAGAGTTAAAAGGTAGTCTGGAGTGTTTCTAATTACTGTTTGTTTAGTTCACCATTGCCCTAATAAGTGGATTTAAGTAACCTTGGGGGTAGGGAATGTAATGTTCATATTCTAGTTAGCCATGCAAATCAAATTCTAACTCAGTATTGCAGAGAACACGCCATGGAGTCATTTTATATGTATTCCACTGAATTTTAAATTTAGAACTGAGAGCATTTTGGAATGGGCATTTTCTACCTGCCCTGCATCGGCATGAATTGTGTACATGTCCCAAATCAACTCTACTGTGTGCTACAACCTTATTAAAAATTTTTTCAATGTTTATTTATCTTTGAGAGAGAGAAAGAGAGAGAGAGAATGAATGAATGAATGAATGAGCAGGGGAGGAGCAGAGAGAGAGGGAAACATAGAATCTGAAGCAGGCTCCAGGCTCTGAGCTGTCAGCACAGAGCCCGACATGGGGCTCGAACCCACAAACTGTGAGATCATGACCTGAGCTGAAGTCAGATGCTTAACCAACTGAGCCATTGAGGCACCCCACTACAACGCCATTTAAAATCCATCAGTGGTCTTTGACATTCAGTTCTCTTTTTAATTTGAAATAAAAGAGAGGGAGAGACTTAAAAGTTTCTCTTTCCTTTTTTTCCCCATCCTTCAGTGGCTGTAATAGGAAATGTATTAAGGGGACGTAGAGCAGTGGTTCTCTCAACCTTGGCTGCACCTTGGAATCAGCCTGGGAACTTTAAAAACTACAGATGCCTGGGTCCCACCTGCAGAGATTCTGGGTTAACTGTTTGGCATGCAACCTACCTTGGGATTTTTCAAAAGCTCCCCAGTGGATGTTATTGTGCTCTAGATGCTGAGAACCACAGACATGAGAGACCTCTCATCCAGGGGTTCCCAGCTCTGGCTGCAGACTAACATCACCTGGAAAGCTATTGAAAGAAACACAGATGCCCCCCCAGTTGAAACGACATTTCTGGAGGAGGGAGCCCAGTATTGCTTGAAAGCCCCCAGATGATTCTGATGCACAGCAAGGGTTAAGGCAAGCTGACATAATCTAACTGTCGCATGTCACAGGTGAGAAAAACATGGTCATATCCCAGTTGTTTCAGGAGCAAGTTTGGGACTCAGGTCTGACCCTCCAACTGGTCTCTGCTGCTCGACACCACCCCCTGGTATTTGTCCGTTGTATTTATTGATGCTTCCTCATCCTTCAGGTGATGTTCCTGCCTCCAGGAGGCCTTTTCTGACTCCTCATACTCTCCACTCATCCAGTCGGGGTAAGATGCCCTTCTTTTATATTTGAACAGCGCCTCGAGCTCTCCTCTAAGACTGTCAACTCCGGGATGACAGGAGTCGTCCTTTCTGTAACATGGTGGCAAGGTGTAGGCTCCCAGATAATTTGTTGAGTCGAGGTTCCCTGATTCTTTATTTTTCAGTTAGTGCACATGGACTGCTAACGAGAATCCATTTCTATATGTTACCTTCTGAAAATAGCTTCTGAAAGCAAAAGTCATTTATTTTTCTAGGGCCCACTGTCCTGTGGGTCAAGATCTCATACACAAGGACTCCCCATCCCTACCTTCCAGAACAGAGGTTTTGGAGAAAAAAGAATTCACGGGGCTTTTGATAACAATGAAAATAAAATTTCAGTGACCTCACAAATTGTTACTTAAAACATCTGGGGACTTTTGGATAACGTACTTATGAGTGTGTATGGCATCAGTGGAAGGGAGTATGTGGCATTTATTTTAAGACAAAAAGTTGTATGAGGAAAATAATGCTATTTCATGGAAATATGTTTTAGGGATTAAATTATGTCCTTTATCATACTGCATATAAAACTCTGAGAAGCCACATTCTGTTAGCATAGCTGAATTAAATCCTTTAGCTTCTCTGGATTCATACATTAAATTCTTTTCAGTTGATTTAAAAAAAAAAACTGTCTTCTGTCATCCCACTTTACTTAAGGTCATGCTTGGTCAGTGTCTTATTTTTATTTGAAAAACATTTCCAGGTTTGCAGTATTTGTGTTTATTCTTGTAGCTGTACCAGAGATTTGTCTCAGAAAGCAGATTGCAACTAGTATCTCTTCAGTTGAAGAGGCCAGGAGGCTGCACACAGGAGTAACAGAGAATTTGAAGCTTATGTGGAGAATTTGAAACTTTTGGAGCCTAGACTATAAACTGGACTGAGTTATAGGGTAAATGTGAAAATGATGTTAAGACGTTGCAGCCAGGAGAGAATGATGGGAGTGTGTGGGCTCGTTCTGAAGTCTTAGACTTCTAGGCTACTGCTTTATCCACTCAGGTTATGATCTCATGGTTTTGTGGGTTCGAGCCCCATGTCAGGCTCCGTGCTGACAGTGCAGAGCCTGCATGGGATTCTCTGTCTCCCTTTCTACCCCACCCCCCTTCACAATGTCTCTCTCTCAAAATAAAAAAATAAAAAAAAAACTTAAGAAAAAGGAAAGTGGCAGTGTGGCCGCAGGTAAGTGAAGCCACCATATAGTCGGGAATCTTCCTTAAACAAATATTCTTAAAAATTTCAGGAAAAAGTTAAGTCATTTAGCTGGAGGGAAATGTAAAATGCTTTTATATTAAAATATTTTTGATTATACTGTGGAATATAAAGTGCTACATTTTGCATGACTTTTTTTTTAAAGGTGAAATATGAAATTTTAGAGAAGCACTTCTGTCATGTCTCTCCTTTGCTGTTATTTGGGTGGAAAATGAATAGACTGATAAAATTTTGCTAAGGAACCAGCCTCTATCATGCTAATTTCAGAGGCTCAGCAGTATACTGTGGAAGAGAAGGGGAATGGGGGAGAGGAGATTTATTAAACACATAAGACACAGTGTTCAGTGTTTCAACCATGTTGTGTCATCAAATCTTTAGGACTACCCTGCAAATTAGGACTTAATTCACACCAGCTTTTATGTGCGTGGACATATATATGCACCTGTCCACTACGGAGCAGAGTCAGAATTTAAATCCAGGTCTGTCTGATTCCAAGGTCCCTGTAATTTTCTTACTAACATGACCTCTTAGTCATGAGAGTGGAAAAGTCTCCAGAGGAGAGTATTTACTGGTAGAAGTGGGCTTTCAGCTTCCTTTACAGTTGTTATTGAACATTAATAGGTTAACATTTATAAGCTTCTGTGACATGGTTAAAAGCACTTCTTCATAATGTTCTATAAAGTTCTGACTTTAAAACGGCATGCCGTTGTTGCAGTGGTGTAGAGTTCAGGCGTATTCATTGCCATGATTTGAAGAGGGGAAAGGAATAGTCAGCAGTGACCATTTTTGGTCCAAACACAGGCAGAATTTTGTAAATTCATCTCTCAGATGTCACGCATTTGACTTGAGGGAGGCAGCAAAGCAAGATGGTTGATAGTTTGCACTTTGCCATGTGATTCCTGGGTTTGAGAGGCCTGGCCCTGTTGCCTACTAGCTGTGTGATCTTGGGCAAGTCACCTAACCCCTTGGTGCCTTAGTTTCTTCATCAAAAAGGCAGGGCTAATAATAACTTGATTAAACTTGCTGTTTTGAGAATTAAATAACATAAGGCATATAAAGAGCTTGGAACATTGTGTGAGAGAAAGTAAGTGCTCAGTAGATGTTTAGCTATTCTCAGTGGACAGAAGCTAGATGCTACATGACCCAGCAACCCCACTGCTAGGTATTGACTTGAGAAATGAAAACCCATGTCGACAAAAGACCCTCTAGTAAAAGTTTATAGAAGTTTTATTCATAATTAGCAAAACGTGGAAATAACTCAAATGTCCACCAGCTGGCAAATGGATAGGCTATGGTATATCCACACAATGGAATAGTGTTCAGTAGCAAAAAGGAACAGATTACTGATCCAGGCCAACAGCATGGATAAATCTCAAAAGTGTTCTGGTTAGTGAAAGAAGCCAGATAGAAGAGGCTGCGTATGATTTGATTCCGTGTATATGACATTCTGAAAAGACAAAACTGTAGGGAGACATCGGATGGTTGCTTGCCAAGGACCAGAAGCAAGCAGAGAAGATTGAGTGTGGAGGGGCAAGGGAAGGCTCTTTGGGGTGATGGAAATACTCTGTATCTTAATTGTCCTGGAGGTTACATGACTACACATTAGTCAAAACGCATCAGACTTAGGGTATATTTTTTCCCCGTGTATAATAAGTTAAACCTTAGTAAACCTGATTAATAATAATAATAAAAAAAAGTCAGGTGCTGCATCATATGACAAATAGTGGGAGAAAAGGGGTTTAGAAACAGTAATCGGAAGTGGCAGAAACTGAAGATATTTTGCAGTTTCAAGGACTATGGAAGATGGGTGGAATGATTTCATTAATTTTCCTCTCACAGGCTGTGAGTTAGAAAAATATAGAAACCTGTGGAATGGTTCTGTCCTACCCAAGCATACCTGATTCTCTTTGCTGTGCTCACTGGTCTGCTACCCCATTTCTTTTAAGCCTACCCACGAGAGCTGCTTGTATTTCTCAGGCCTGGGGATCTCCTGGGTTGCTTCCCAGGAGAATCCTGAAGGAGGGAGGGCTGGCTGTGTGATGAGGCATTCATGGAAACAGAGCGTTGGTGTTCTAGATGAACTGAAGGTTACTATTCCAGTTTATTAAGTAGTCTGAGTGCATTTATGGATAAGATATGTTATCACAGCCCATTGTTCATTCATCATGAGTCATGGAGGCCCTGGCCCTTGATCACGGAGCTCATACTTATCGTTAGCAGCACTGGGCACAGCTGACCACTCCCTCCTTCCTGAAATTCTTTCTGTGCATGGCTTCTGTGGTGCTGCTGCATTTTGATTCCGCTTGCAACCGCGCTTGTCTTTTCTGTCCCCTCTGCTGGATCCTTCTCTTCCTAGTCCTGGCCTCTAAACGTTGGAGTGGCAACAGCTTTGTGCTCTGGCCGCTTCCCATCTCAGCTCACTACTTAGGTGATAGTCATTTCCATCTATTTGGTGATGACTTCCATATCTGCCTCCCCGATCTCTGTCTCTCCCTGGCTTTTCAGCTGCTTGCTTTACCTCTCCACTTGGCTATACTCTTGCAAACATGGCATCTCCAAAACCAACTTCTGGTTTGTTTTCTAAACCTACACTTCTTCCTCTTTTCATCATCTCGGCAGTGACTTCACCCAGTTGCTCAACCCCTCAAACCTAAAGTCTTCCTGGATCGCTGCCTTTCCTTCACACCTCATGTCGGACCCATTAGCATCTATTCCAAGCCCAAGCACTCCTCATCTCCCAACTCGTACCTGAGTCTAAACCCAGGCCTTCACCATGTCTTGCTGGAACTTCGAATCACTTCCTCAGCCCTCTTCCTGCCTCTATTCATTACCTTATGGTCTGAGTTCACACAACAGCCACAGGGATTCTTCTGTATTATACTTTTATACTAGGTGCAGTGGCTTCTCTACAAACAGTATGAAGTGCAGGCTCCTAACCGTGTACTGTAAGGCCCCCGCCACCTCCTTGTCCCCATGTCTTCTTGCTATGCCTGTCTCTCATGGTGCTCCAGCTACACTGGCCCCTCACTGTCCCTTGATGTGTCCCCCTCCTTCCCGGAATGCTTTTCTCATCCTCCTCTCCACCTGCTCTGACCTCCCAACCCTTTTCTGTCTAGGATTCTTGCTCTTGGGGCTTCATTCAGTTCTCCTTCAGGTGCCACCCCTTAGAGCTCGCTGTCCTCCCTTACTCACCGATCCCAAATAGCACTGTTAACTCTCTGTTCCCTTCACTTGCTTTATTTGACTTCAGAGCATTTATCTCTACCTGAAATTAACTTTGTGTGTTTTGTTTATTGCCTCTGTCCCCCAGTAGGTCATAAGCTGCATAGGAACACTGTTGTGGTGCTCAATAAGTGTCTTTTGAATGACTGAAGGAATAAGTGAATTAATGCTCAGATACCCCTATATTAAAAATTAAAGAACCTTCCTCAACCCTAATATCCCTCTCCGTCTCTCACCCCATTTCTCTATCTTTGTTAAGGGAGAATCCCTAAATGTTGTGTAGGTATACTACCCATTTCCTCTTCACTCTGCTGCGATCTGGGGTCTTTTCCCTTCACTCTGGTGAAATTTCTCAGGGTCATTCAAGCTGTATGTGTTGCTGCTTCTAGTAGATACATTCCTGTCCTGTCTTACATTTAGTTTTTTTTTTAAGTTTATTTATTTATTTTGAGAGAGACAGAGATGGCACGAGCAGGGGGAGGGGCAGAGAGAGAGAGAGAGAGAGAGAGAGAGAGGGAGAGGGAGAGGGAGAGGGAGAGGGTGAGAGAGAATCCCAAGCAGGCTCCGTGCTGCCAGCGCAGAGCCTGATGTGGGGCTCGAACTCATGAACCAGGAGATCATGACCTGAACTGAAACCAAGAGTTGGACGCTTAACCAACTGAACCACCCAGGTGCCCCTTACGTTTAGTTTTATTATGGAACATCAGTTTCCTGAAAAGGGACTTTTTCTGTGTTGTTACCTGTTAATGTCTTCTGCATCTCGCACAGTGCCTGGCACATAATAGGTGCCAGAAGTGGCGTTCTTGTGTTTATACGTGTCCTGTTGTGAGATGTTTGACATGAGTCCTCACTTCCAGTTTTTGTAAATGGAAAAAAATTTTTTTTTTTACTTTTGGCAAAGTGTTGTATATAATTATTTTTTAAAAGTTTATGTAAGTAGACAAGTAAATAATACAAGATTTGTTGTGAAAAAGAGCATGTCCCCCTCCAGTTTTTGTTCCTGAGAGGCAAGTATTTTTAACTTTAGCTGATTATGTTAACAATCACTTCTATATCTTTAATTAACATAAATTCACGTTTCAGTGGTTATCTACTGATGAAAAAGTTTAGCCCGGGTTCATCTACCCCTGCTCCTCTCCCCTCTCATGCAAATTTCCCAACCCCCATCCTCCCAATATTGTAATTGTATTGTAATTTTGGTAAGATCAATATGCAGCATTTACTTTGTTAGAACTATGTCGTACTTTCCACAGAGGAGCCCTGGAATGTAGTTTGATTACTTTTCCTCACAAAACTACACAGTGAATACTGTACTGACTTTTTTTTTTTTTTTAATCTCTTCATTTTGGATGTATTTAGGAATATTCAACCTGAGACTCTACCCCAGTTGTAAATCTCTCAGTGGACCACATAGTGAATGCACCAAGTTCATCTGTTTGGAGTCAGTTCCTCTCAGACCCTTCTGATCTTGTCTCTGTCTAGGTTGCTTTCTTGGCCCCCAAACAGCTAGGGCTTCCCCTTCACTGCTCTCCTGCAGACTCCTTTTGCCTCTCTTGTATCGGAGCCACTGGTCTCTGGAACTTAATGACTTATTCTTTGTTGGTTTACTGCTTCACACAGTCTCCAGTTCCTTATGGAGGAAAGGTGTAAGAAGAGCTAAGTTTTTGAGACTTGCAGGTCTGACAATGCCTTTGTTCCCCTGGCTTTTAACTGACAGCTTGACTAACTTTATAATTCTTGAGCAGAAATCATCTCTACTGAGAATTTTGAAGCCTCTGCCTTCCAGTGTTGTTCTTGAGTAGTTCCTGCCATTTAGACTTAAAATCCTTGGTATGAAAAACTCTTTTGGGAAATTCCATTATGATGTACCTTGGTATGTTGTTCTCTTTGCATTTAATGTGCTGGAAACTCAGCCTCCTCACTATGGAAACCCGGTCCCCTTCCCTCTCCCCATTCTTGTCTTATCTTTAAAGGGAAAACATCGTCCTTTAGTTTTGGGTGAAAGATGTCCTCCAGTCCTGGGGGGAAAAATGCCCTTTGATGCTGGGAAATTTCTTTCCTTTGCAATCACTTCCCCTCCATTTTCTTTGATGATGAACACTTTATTTTTTGGACTTGGCTATCGTGAATTGTTCCCCCAAACTTTCCATCTTTCCAGCTTTCCGTCTCTTTTTTTATTCACCTTTCTTGGCCATTTCCTGAATTGTGTCTTTCAAGCCTTCTATTGACTTTTCAATCTGCCATCATTTTAATTTCTAAGATTTAATATTTTTATTTCTCTTTCTCTCTTTCCGATAATATCTTGTCCTTATTTCATGAATGTACTTTTTCTCAGATATCTGAAGATGCTAGAGTTTTGAATTTTTTTAAACTTTCTTCTTCCTGTGATTTTTCTCTCTCCTCCAAGTTGCTTTGTTGTTTCTCTGTTAGGTGTTTTACCTAATATCCAGAAAGTCTTATTGTTCCCTCCTGTTTTAGATTAGCTATCTAAAAGGATGACTGGAGGTTCTTTGATAGCATATTGTGTTTAGCTTCATTCTAGGATGATGTGGCTGAGGTATTTGTTTTTGTTTTGTTTAGGAAATCCTAATGTTAGTATTTTTACGTTTTTCATTTTTCATTTTTATTTGTTTATTTTTTGTTTGTTTGAACTGACCAGATTCTCCAGAAAAAAAGATGACTAGTGAGAAAGCCAAGTACAAGGCTAGGGTGTCTCAACATTCAGTAACAATTGTAGCGTGTAATCTCTCTTCAGTATGGAATCCCAATCCTCACTTATGCCTAGAATCCTCTAGTCCAAAAATCCCTTACTGACTCTTTTCAGACCAATCTTCTAGGTGGGGCATGGGGGGTTGGAGGCAGTTACTTCAAGGACTGAGGGAGAGAATTGGGTCTCTCTACTTCTTAAATGGACTTTCAGCCAATTCTGTGCCCCACCTCCACCCCCACTTCCAGAGGAACCTGATGCTACCAGTCCCTCAGCCCCTTTATGGTTTATAATTTAAATGAAATTGCTTCTAGATAGTCCTGGTTTTGGATTGAGCTTTCTCCAGTCTGCTGAGCCATTGGCCACTAGTCTATTTGTTCTCCGGCTTCCAAAATTGTGTTACTATCTCTTCTCCTGTTCTCTTTATATCTGTTTATTTTCCAGTGGCGTTGAGGTTGAAGCAGGACTCTGTGCAGGTGTTTCATAGTCCACCTTTAAATGAAATCCTCACTTGACGTGTTTTTCTTTGTTGTTTATGAGGCATTTGATCACACTTGGGAATCTCTATTTTCACCGACTCTAGTTCTTTTCTTACATACAGTTGGGGTTGAGTGTGGTGGAACGCTCCCTGGACCATGAGTTGTTAGGAAACTTGGGTTCTGTTCCCAGATTTCACACTTAATCCTGTGCATTCTCTCTCAGTGTTTTCTTGTCTGTCGTTCCAAGGCATTGAAGTAGATGACTCTGAGATCTCTTTGTACCCAAAAATTGCTTTTATTTGTAAGAAGTTGAGATAATCATGTGTAACTGAACACCAAGTTAGGAAACAGAGTTGCAGTAGCCAGCTGAAGAAATGCACAAGTTCAGCTTTTCCCTGTATTAGTCTCTGTAACTCTGGTATCTTAGAAGTCTCAAGTAAAATTGCAACCCACATTTCATGAACAAGAAACTGTTAAAAGGTTAAAAATTCTGAATTTTGTTTTCCTCTGCACTATTTTCAGCTGATAGCTCAGCTGCAAAGCATACTTGGATCCATGTTCTCGATAGGGAGATAAAGTGTTAGTTTTGAGCCAGAAGAACAGGGAAGATAATAGAGAAAGAGGTCTGTTTTTTTCCCTTTTACGTTCTAGCAGGGATGGCCATTCTTGGTAGCACCCCACCAGGAAATTGTCCTTCCTATGGAAGCCATGTGTGAGTACATGATAGCCACATCTGTATTTTCTCTCTCCTCCATGTTGCTATTTCTTGTTAGATGGAAAGACAGAGTGGACATTGCATGTCACTGTGGTTTTGACTGGCTGCTTTGATCAGTAACCCAGTGTGCTCAGCAGTGGTCATTACGGTGACTGAGGAGAAAATGTGATCTGTGAGGCCAGTGACCCTGTGGGCCAGAGACCAAGGTGAGGCTCCTTAAGGCAGTGCTTCCCAAACTGAGTTGCACACCAGAGCCACCCCTGCCCCCTGTTACTAACACAGAATCTCTGTGGGGTGGGACACAGGAATTGTTTTGTTAGAGTTTCCCAGGCTTTTAGGATGCGCTTAATTCTTATACTGACTCTGGGGAACTTTTGTCTTAGGGACAGGAGGCCAAAAAGAAAATCAGACTCTTGAGCGTTTGCAGAGCTCTGGAAAAAAACCACAGAACAGAACCTGAGCCCTGCACACCTAGCCAGCTGACGCTCATATCAGTCCTGGAAAGGATTTCCCACTCTCACTGCTTTTCTCATGTTTATATTTCACACTCTTTTCCCTCATTCTTTGTAGATCATCTTGCTTTTTAAATCGCAAAGGGAATAGAAACCCTCAGGGGATGCTGCCTCAACTTCTTTTCTTCCCTCAAAAAAGAAACTGTGTGTGTGCAATGTGTAATGCACAGATAAATTTATGTTTACACTTAACTTTGGCTCCCCGATTAAGGTTAACCCCTCTGCCTGTGCCTCTCTCCATCAGTGACCCCTCCTGTGTATTTTTCTTTCACTCTTTCCATCAGTATTTGTGTGTGTGTGTGTGTGTGTATGAGTATGTGATATATGTAATATGAATACATATTTCATCTTACAGGACAAGGTGCAACAACAAAAATATGCCTTCCTCAACTCTGTGGCCAGCCTAGGTTTATTCATTCAGTCATTCATCTGGTTAGTCCATATTTATTAGAGCCAGCCATGTGCAGAGACCTGGCCAGGCACTGGGCTTCAACATCAGACTAAACAGATATAACCCCGGCTTGCACGATGCTTATGGTCTCTTTGTAACCAGAGTCCTTTAAAAATTATCATTCTTGGGGTGCCTGGGTGGCTCAGTCATTTAAGTGTCTGACTTCAGCTCAGGTCATGATCTCACGGTTCGTGAGTTCGAGCCCCGCATCGGGCTCTGTGCTGACTGCTCGGAGCCTGGAGCCTGCTTCTGATTCTGTGTCTCCCTCTCTCTCTGCTCCTCCCCTGCTCATGCTGTCTCTGTCTGTCTCTCAAAAATAAATAAATGTAAAAAAATTAAAAAAAATTAAAAATTGTCGTTCTTACTTTCCCCCTTTACAGAAAGAACACATGCTTGTGATCATAAATTTGAAAATAGCTTCCTAATGGGAAGCCACGAAAGGGTTTAAAGCAGAAGAGTACTGAATTTCATTTTCAGAATTTAATTTACAAAGGTCACTTGGGCTACTGAAGGGGAAAGGATTGGGAGGGGGTGGAAATTGCTGGCAGGCAATCGGTCAGGGAATTTCTGCTCCAGCCCAGATCAGAGCTGCTTGGCATTGTAAGGAGGAGAGAGGAAGACAGACTCAAGATCTGTTCAGCATGATAGGTTGGTGAATATTTGGTTGTGGGGATGAAGAAGAAGGGGGAGTCCAGGATGACACCCAGGTTTCCTGCTTACCCAGCTGCGTGGGTAGTAGCGTCATTTACTGAGACAGGAAATAATGGAGAAAGAATAGCTCTGTGCGTGTGTATAGACCTAAGTCCTGTGTGAATGCTCCGTGAGTCTGACATGTCTTGGAAGTTTCTAGGTGGAGGAGTCACATAAGCAGCTGGATGTATGAATCTGGAGTTGAGAAGAGACCACTTGAAATAGAGCAGTGCATTTGGAACCTTTAGTCTAAAGCTGCCAACAGATGCCGTGGGTAGATTACAGAGGAGCAGGCCACAGGTGGCCACCTGAATATTTTCAGAAGTCAAGCTCCAATCAGGAAGGATGCACCAACAGAGGGGACCAGAGAGATGAAAGAACCTCTAAGGGAAGAAAAGCAAGAGAAGGTGTCTTCAAAAACGGTTACAGTCAGCTGTGGCAAAGGTTGTTGTGATGTCAAATAAGGCACAAATGTAAAGCAGATGTTAGGTTCAGCCACGTGAAAATCATGGATGACCTTAGCCAGAGTCAGGTGGCAGGTGGTCACAAGTGGAGTCCCTGGGAGAGGGGTGCCAGCTCATCTAAAGCCCTGGCAAGAGTATTAAGGATTTTGGACTGTGTTGTAATGGAGTAGGTGCAGTGGAAAAGGCTGATTCAAGTTGTTTTTCCTTTCTATGATAGCCTCTTATCTTTATTGTTTTATTTTGGTTATCAGAGCAATATGTACTCATTGTAAAAGTTTAAAACATGTAAAATATGACTCACAGTGGAGCGTCTGACTCTTGATTTCAGGTTGGGTTGTGGTCCCAGGGTTATGGGATCGAGCCCCATGTTGGGCTCAGTGCTGAGTGTGGAGCCTGCTTAGGATTCTCTCTGTCTCCCTCTGCTCCTCTCCCCTGCTCACATGCCTGCTTTCTTTCTGAAATTAAAAATAAAAATTAAAAATTAAATACAAATATGACTGACAACAATCTTTATAATTGCATTCCCTCATATATAACCACCGTTAATAGTTTGAGGTATATCCTTGCAGGTTCTTCTGTGAATGTGCTATCACATACATACATTGATACACATTTACTTTCCAAAAATTGGACTTATTGCCATAGAGTCTGCTAAAGCTTGTACTTTTACCTGTGTATTTCAGACCTTTCTTCACATAAAACAGATGTATATAGTCTGCTATTGTGCTGTAGTATATTCTCCAAATTTTTGAGTTTTATTTGGAAATCTTTGCTTTCTCACACTATGCTATACTGAACACACTTGTACATATTTACCTGTGCATTCCTTATATATGTGTGTGTGTGTACAGGAATCTTTGTAGAATAAGTTCCTAAAATGGAATTGTGGGGACAAAGGACATGTGCATTTGACATTTTGATAGTGTCACAGTGCCCAAGGAGAGGGGCTTTTTCTCTTCTTTTATTTCTTTTTTTTTCTTTTCTTTTCTTTTCTTTTTTCTCTTTTCTTTTCTCTTTCCTTTCCTTTTTTCTCTTTTCTTTTCTTTTCTTTTCTTTTCTTTTCCTCTCTCTCCCTCTCCCTTATCTTAGCTGGAAGAATTTTGAGCATGAAAAATGTCAACAAGGGGCAAATGAAGAGCAGGTTGGAGTCACAGGAAAAAGTAATGAATGTCTTCTAGAAAGAAGCCAGTGGGAACGGGAACCAAAGTGTGGGAGGAATCTTCAAGCCAAGGAGGAGAGGGTGGGAAGCAGGGTCCTCAATCACTGCAGCAGCCCCAGAACCTTGATGGGTGCTGGCACCAAATACTTGGTGGTTGAATGAATAAATGAATGTAGTTTGGTTGATTTGGCAGTGGAACTTCATGATGTTTCTCTCTGAAAGCATCTAGTTTTGTACTTTTTCTACAAATCAGAAGGTTAAGATTTCTTACTGAAACCGGTAAAGGAGAAGTTGGAGATTTGAAAAGCCCTTCTTGCTTGGCGAACCCAGTTGCCCAGGTCAGGCAGGACTCCCAAGACAGGGCGTCTCTAACCTTCCTCTCCAGTCACCTGCAGGGCCTGTTGATTTTAAGGCCTTAATATCCCTGGACTCCGTCTAATTCTTTTCATCCCCACTACCACCATCATTATGTTAGTTCCAGCCTGGATTTTCTTAGCAGCTTCTTAGATGGTCTCTTATGTCTTGTACATGGCTCAGAACTTGGTGTAGGGATCACCTACCTCCTCCAACCCCCCAGCCAGGCTGGCTCAGGAGCACCTTCCGAGCCTTGTGTGGCATCTCTTCTCCCTGAATGGTCACTTGTATGTTGCTTGCTTGTTTGGTTTTTTTTAATCTAAAACCTTCATATGTGAATGTCGTAACATTTTTACATCTCTAACACCTATAATGCTTAGCTCATGTTGCATGCTGCAAAAATGATTGATGTTATTTTGTGTGAAAGCCTGATGCTTATATAAACTTGGTACACAGAAAAAGGGGAGGGGATAAGGACAAAAGCAGGCTTGAGATGAACTCACAAAGGACTGGTAATTTAAGACATTTGATCCTGGAACAATCCTCAGGATTATTACTCCCTAGGGAAAGGCAATCTGCTCTAAGTGTCATTTGTATTAGTATTTCTGTAATTAGCATGTTAAATGCAGATTTTGAAAAATTGGAAATACCTCGCAACTCTAAGGTGATTTAGCTACATTCAGGTGATCTGTTTAGTTTTACAATCTCAAATAACTACTGTGTGGTATTTTCTAGAGTAGAAACACTTGAACCTCTTTAGTTGCATCTGGCCAGCTGGAGGATAATCACATGATTGAAGTCCCTGATGGGATTCTAAAAGAAATGGCCTTCCAGCCCATTAAATTAAGAGTTTCCAAATTAGGATTGGAATGTTCCTGTTTGGTTCTGCCTGCTTCCCCACCCCCATCACTGTGCCCCATGTCATCTATGGGAAGAGTACTGGGAGATCCTTACCAGCTGGTATTTCAAGTTACAGAATCAGAGTGTAATGAAAGAAAGAGACACACAGAGTTGGTTATTTTTCTGTGGAGCAGAGGGCCTGGGTTCATTCCCTAGGACCGTCTGGAGGGTGCTTGTCTGAGGGGTGCTTCTTGCTGTGATTCCTCTCTCCCCATCCAGGGTCTGTTTCCCTCAAACGGCTACCTACTCATAGCACATTCCCTGCATCCTCGGCAGTTAGGATGGCCATCCCTCCCACCACTGCTTCAGCAGAAGGGCACGACTGGAGCAGGGTCTGAGTGCTCACTTCCCCGAAGGCCACTGGGCTGTAGAAGAGTAAAAAGCAAGAGGATGAGGTCTTTGCTGCTAGGGTTGCACTTGACTCTGTCGTGTTTCTGCTGAGCAGTGGCAGCACAAGGGACAGTGGCCAAATATGAATTTAAATCACCTTGACCATATAGACATTCAGGTCTCTTTAGCCTAAAATAATATGTGGCACTATTAAAACTAATCCATTTGGAAGGAATTTTTGTCCTTCCAGTTCCTTATTTAACCGGCAGCTTAAAAAATATGCCCATACATCCAAAATTTAAGTAATGAGCATGATTTAGAAATATTTAAGTAATAATACAGTAGAGAATGCATAAAAATGGATTTACATGTTTCTTGAATCCTCTTTGTTTTCCGTATTAGACTGAATTTACAAACACTTAACCAATTTTTTTCAAGTTTGTTTTTTTTGTTTATTTATCAATTATTTGAGAGAGAGAAACAGAGCTCATGTGCAAGCCAGGCAGAGGAAGAGAGAGAGAAAGAATCTTAAGTAGGCTTCATGCTCAGCGCAGAGCCCAACACGGGACTTGATCCCATAACCCTGAGATCCTGACCTGAGCTGAAATCAAGAGTTGGATGCTCAGTGACTGAGCTACCCAGGTGCCCCACTTTCCTAATTTTTGATGTAACAGAACATTTAATAAACTGCTGTCAGCATTCTAATTTATTGGCATAGTCCAAAGGCTGTAACCGTTTTTAAAAAAAATGAAAAGAACTTCAGGAAGGTTCAAACATAGTATTTTCCCCCCTTTCATTATATAATACTTGTAGCTAATATTCATCTAGTATTTATATGTGTAGGTACCATGCTAAACATTTCACATGCCACAACTTATTTCATGTTCAAAACAACCCCAACAATAAGTACTGTCATTCCCATTCTTCAGATGGAGACTTCAAGGCATAGAAAGGTTGAATAAACTGCTCAAAGTCATAGTTAGGAAGTGGTAGGTCTGGGATTTGAACTCAGGTCTGTCTGACTCCAGCAGCCAGCTGTATAGAAGTTATGCATCCATTTGGTAAGTCATTCAGCAGATAACAATGGAGTACCTAACATGGCCCAGGTACTGTTCTAGGGAATTCGGCTGTGCTTGGGATTCAGTTAGAAACAAGGAGAAGTCTTTTCCTCATGGAACTCTCATAATATATAATAATAAAGCTATTATTAGTTACTAAAGGAAAGTACAGCAGGGCAAGGTGGCAGAGAACAGTGGCTTTTCTTTAGAGCTGGAAAAGTTAGGATTTCAGGGACAGCCTTTCTGAGGCAGGGATATTGAACAGAGACCTGAGTAATGCGAAAGAGCAACTTCTTAAGGCCACGGGGCAGTGTCATATGGCTACAGGCATAGTTTATGAGCTTCTAGGTTCCAATTCTGATTCTCCTGCTCATCAGCTGTGTGATCTTGGACAAAATATGCGACTTCTCTCTGCCTCTTCATTGGTGATGTAAAGGTAAATATAATATTTTTTAAAAGAACTTAGCTATAAAACAAGCACTGGAATGTAACACTCTTTAAGTGTTAGCTGGTAGTCTCTAGGCACTATGGGAATCGTGACAAGTAGCTGCTTTCTGGGTCTGTTATTTAAGTAACTTAAATCAGGGATGCCTGGGTGGCTCAGTTGGCTGAGTGACTTTGGCTCAGGTCATGATCTCATGGTTTGTCAGTTCAAGCCACCCTTCTGGTTCTGTGCTGACAGCTCAGAGCCTAGAGCCTGCTTCTGATTCTGTGCCTCCCTCTCTCTCTGCCCCTCCCCCACTCACACTCTGTCTCTCTGTCTCTCTGTCTCTCTCTCAAAAGTAAATAAACATAATTTTTTTTAAGTAACTTAAATATTAAAATTTGGGTAGTCTTTGAAAATTCAGCTGACAGGATTTATTGAGGAATTAAATGCAAGGGTATGGGGGAAAGGAGCCAGGGATGACTCCAATAGTTTTGGTCTGATTAATTTGGTTGATTTGGGGGCCATCTACTGAGATGGAGGAGATTTGGGTATAGCAAGTCTTTTTGGGGGGGAGAAGGTATACTGGAGGGTGACAATCAAGAACTTGGCTTGTAGTTAAGATTGAGTTACTTCTTGACACGTTCATGTTTTTTATTCACTGTAGAAAATTGGAAAACGTAGACAAATAATAAAATGAAAACACTTGATATCCCATTACCCATTATCTTTTGCTTAAATTTATTCTTACCCCACAGAAATTTAGGTCATACAGTATATATAGGGTTTTGTTTGTTTAAAATTTATATATTTAGAGAGAATGTGAATGGGGGAGGGGCAGAGAAAGAGGGAGAGAATCTCAAGCAGGCTCATCTCAGCTAGCATGAAGCCCACTGTGGGGCTTGAAATCATGAACCATCAAAAATGACCTGCACTGAAACCAAGAGCCAGGAGCTTAACTGACTGAGCCACCCAGGTGCCCCTTTTGTTTGTTTTATATATACTTCCGTTTATTGGAAAATGGCTCCTGGCAAAGGGGAGAGGTGAAATATAGGCAAGGTGATAAGAGCCCTAGCCCTGTGAAATCCCTCTCCACCTGCCATCACAGACAGCAGGTATGGACTCAAACCTTCAAAGAGCTCTCCAGCTAAGGAGGGTAGAGCATATGATAGATCTTGTTTCTGCTCTTCTTAGGACCCCCAGCACCTGCTAACCTGTACAATTTCATCCACAATTGTTAGCAGGTGGTTGTTGTTGTTGTTTTAAAACTATACAGTACTTTGTTTTCACTGTGGAGAGGGCACATCACCTAAAACTTACCATTGTGGCTGTTTTTAAATGCACAGTTCAGCGGTGTTAAGTACATTTACACTGTTGTACAACGGTCACTAGCATCCATCTCTGGAATTTTTTCATCACAGAAAACTGAAACGCTATACCCAGTAAACACAATTCCCCATGCTTCCCTCCTCTTAGCCTCCACAACCACTGTTTTACTTTCCGTCTCTGAATTTGACTACTCTAGGGATATCAGGTAAGTATTTGTTCTTTTGTGACTGACTTATTTCACTTAGCATCATGTCCTTAGGATTCATCCATGTTGGAGCATGTGTCAGAATTTGCTTTTTAAGGCTAAATAATACTGCATTGAATATTTTGTTTATCCATTCATGTGCAGGTGAGTACTTGGTCTGCTCTTACCTATTGGCTGTGGTGAATAATGCTGCTGTGAACAGGGTATATGGATATTTGTTTGAGTTCCTGCTTTGAATTCTTTCGGCATATACTATATGCAGCGAAAAATGTTTTTTAACGTTTTTATTTATTTTTGAGAGACAGAGAGAGATAGAATGTGAGCAGGGGAGGGGCGGGGAGAGAGGGAGACACAGAATTTGAAGCAGGCTCCAGGCTCTGACCCGTCAGCACAGAGACTGATATGAAGCTTGAACCCACGAGCAGTGAGATCATGACCTAAGCCAAAGTTGGACGCTTACTTAACTGAGCCACCCAGGTGCCCCTAAATGCAGTTTTATAGTCTGCTTTTTTTTTTTTTTTTACATTAAAGTACATTGTTAGAATTTTGTGTGAATATTTTTCTACAAAATTACTTTAAATAATTGCACTATATATTATCAGTAGCTATATTTTCATTGACTTAAGCAAGAATTGTTTCCTGGAGATAGAATTGTAAGACAAAGAGTATGACTAATATTAAAGGTTTTGCTACATTTGCCAAATTGCCAACCAGAAACTCATACGACCTGACATTAGCAAAATCTGTATGTATTCCATGCTCCTTTGCTAATATTAGGTATTGGTCATTATTTTCTGTCAATTTGATAATTTAAATCCTGGTTTTCCTTTTATGCAAAGTTAAGGTTCACTTTCTGAGTTTTTTTTGTAGCCGATTACTGGGAAGATACTGATTTGGTAAACGTTCAACTTGCGAGATGATGACAGATGATGGCCACCCATGGGATTCTTCCTAGTCCTTAATTCTCAGGCAGTTGCAAGCCTTTTGCTCTGTGTATATATGACAAGCTGTGTAATCAGGTTTTGAGTTCTTCTGTTTTGTGTGCTAAATACATTCTTAATAGTTAAAATTTCACAGTTCCTTATTTAGAATTCAAAAATCTAAAAAGTGCTGAAAAGAGGGCCACCTGGGTGCTCAGTTGGTTAAGCGTCCGACTTCAGCTCAGGTCATGATCTCATGGTTTATGAGTTTGAGCCCCTCATCCAGCTCCGCACTGAGAGTGTAGAGCCTGCCTGGGATTCTCTCTCTCTTTCCCTTTTCTCTCTGAACCCCTCTCCCCTCACTTTCTCTCTCTCTCTCTCTCTCTCTCTCTCTCTCTCTCTCTCTCAAAATATATAAATAAACTTAATAGAAAGTGCTGAAAAGAAATTTTTTGGTAATTCATTTGGTTATAAAACCTAACAGATCATAACACTGTGTGTCAGCTATACTCAGAAACAAACACCTGACAGATCTGAACTCATTTGGTGGAGGAACCCGACCTCCACCAGCATGAGACTGTTAACATATTTTATTTATCCCATTTAGAGTGACTGCTCATATTTTTGGCTGCAAAACATGACTTTGTTTGAGTAAGGGGTGCTGTCCCAGATCCCACTGAGAGTGCATATAGTGTATACATATTGGTTATTTTGAAACACAGTGGTTTGGGCATCAAAGATTTTGGATAAGGGTATATGGACCTGTAATTTTTTTTTTCTTGCATTTATATGTTCTCATCCCTCCTAGGCTTCAGAAACTGGTTTTGAAATCAGACCTAGTCTGGTAGGTTAAGCGTGGAGTTACAACTCAATGTGCTTTAAGTTTAAGGACAATAAAAATTTAAGTGGGGTATCTTCTTTGATCCCCAGGGCATGTATAATCACTATAATCTGGGAACTGACAGGTCAGTGACTAGAACTAGGTTTTAGCTGAACTATAACTAACTGCAAACTTAGGGTAGCATTCAGCTGGGAACCCTGAGGGTCTTAGGAGGAGACCAGTTGAACTGTGAAGTGACAGTAATAGCTTTCCAAGATTGGAACTTTCCAATTGTTGGAACATATTTCTATAATTAATACCACTTGTCCTTTATAGAACATAAACCGTCTTAGCCAAGCTTTTAAAAAACAATATCAAATTGGTAAAATTAAGTAAAATCACTCTTCAGTTATATGATTATTACTCATGTTCTTAAGTCTACATTTTTAAAAAAGTATTTATTAAAATAGTGAAGGTTGCAGAAATGGAAAAGCTGACTTGAATTCATATGGAATTGTAAGGAGCCCTGAATAGCCAAAACAATTTTGAAAAAGAACAAAGTTGGAGGACTCACATTTCCTGATTTCAAAATTTACTTCAATGCTACTATAGTAATCAAAACAGTGTGGTAATAACATATGGGTAAACATCTAGACCAGTCCAGAATTAAATCTATACATCTACGGCCAATGGATTTTTGAAGTGTGCCAAGTACATTCAGTGAAGAAAGAAGAACCTTTTTATTTATTTATTTTTTAAATTTTATTGTTAACAGGTCAGTGTTCTTCCTGGTTCGCATTTTTATTTTTTATTTTTTTTTATTTTTTTTAACGTTCTTATTTATTTTTGAGACAGAGACAGAGCATGGACAGGGGAGGGGCAGAGAGAGAGGGAGACACAGAATCAGAAACGGGCTCCAGGCTCCGAGCTGTCAGCACAGAGCCCGACGCAGGGCTCGAACTCACAGATGGGGAGATCATGACCTGAGCCGAAGTCGGATGCTCAACCGACTGAGCCACCCAGGCGCACCAAGAAGAACCTTTTTAACAGATTATGTTGTGACATCTGGATTTCCACATGCACAAAGAATGAAGTTGGACTCAACCTTACATCATATACAAAAATTAACTCAAAATGGATCAACAACTTAAATATAAGAGCTAAAGCTGTAAAACTCTTGAAAACAGGGGTAAATCTTTATGACCTTGGATTTGGCGGTGGATTCTTAGACATGACACCCAAATCATGAGCAACAATAAAGTAGATACATTGCTGATGGGAATGTGAAATAGTAGAGCCACTGTGGAAAATAATTTGGTGGTTCCTCAAAAAGCTAAACATAAAATTATTATATGATTTAGCAATCCCATTACTAGGTATATACACAGAGGAATTGAAAATGAGACTCAGATACTTGTATGCCATTGTTCACTGCAGTATTATTCATAATAGACAAAAGGTGGAAACAACCCAAGTGTCCATCAACAGATGAAGGAATGATAAATAAAATGTGGTTTATTATACACACACACACACACACACACACACACATACACACAGTAGAATATTCAGTCATAGGAAGGAAGGAATTTCCGACACATGCTGCAACACGATGAACCTTGACATCATCATGCTAAGTGAAATAAGCCAGAAACAAAAGGTCAAATATTATATAATTCCACTTACATGAAATATCTAGGAGGCAAATTCATAGGGTCAGGAGTAGATGAGACGTTATTATGGCTTGGGCGCAGGGGGAAGTGGGAGTTACTGCTTGGCAGTTACAGAGGTCTCTGATGTGATTAACAAAAAGTGTTGGAAATAGTGGTGATGGTTGCACAATTTGTGAACAGAATTAATGCCACAAAATTGTACACTTGAAAATTGTGAAAATGGCAGTTTTTCTGTTTTTTGTATGTTACTACAATAAAAAATTTTTAAGATGGTAAAGGAGCTAATGAGTTGGAATCTGAGAGGTTTGTGACATACATTGGGCTTTTCTGTAAAAGCATTAGCTAATCTGGGTGGGATGTGAGAATGAATAATGTGATGATTGTTCCCAGCTCTCCAAAAGGAGACAAGTTTAACTTCCAGGTATATTTTTGGGGCTGAATTATTGAGGGAGGGTTGTGGGAACAGGGAGAGGCAGTGCATAAGAGGAGCTAAAACACTAATCCTAGAAATATAACAAGACGAAGAAAATTATGCTTATCAGAGCTCTTCTCGGGGATTATATAATAATAATATGTGTCGATGGAAGAAATCCTTAGGGTTGCCACCAGGATAGGGCTGGAAGGGTGAGATGCCGTAGCATCAGATGCCCTCACTGAACTGTGTGAGAAATAAGTCCACCGACCCAACCAAAGAAGGGACATGGAGACTCGGAGCACAGTGAAGTGAGGCTTAATCAGTGTTCTTGCAAGAGCGGGTGTCTGATGATAGGCATACTCGGGGCAGTTACAGCAGACAATTTATCTCCTAGTGTGCAAGCCTCCCCTCATTGGCTGAGTACTACAGAGGTGACAGCCTTGCCCGGAAGTTGCCTATGCCCATGTAAGGCAAAACGTAGTCTGATTGGAACAAATGTACATTCTGTGAGGTGACGCAGGGACTTCGGTTCTTTGGTGCCTGCTTATTGTAAAGCCCGTGAAAATAAGCCTGTGAAACAAAGAGGGGAAGAACCAGGAAGTGAAGTGTCCAAGGGTTGGGGACTCCGTTGTGGGGTAGCGGTGTTCGTACATATTTCCAATAGGTTGTAAACCTATTGTTAGCTAGACAGCACAGCTTTTGTTTGGTATTTCTGAAATTGAATCATCACCCTTACTTCTCACACTGTCCCTCTTTTGTTCTTCTGAGGAGTCCCTTGTCCTGTGGGAAGAAGCACATTCCTGTTTGATGCATTGCTAGAGCAGTGGGCAGGTTGGAGGAGAGGCAGAGATCCTCCTTTTCATAAATATCATCAAAATATTTGCAGAATATTATCTTGGAGGGACAGTATGTTATTAGCCTGCTCTGAGTGTGAACATACCTCCCTGTGGCCCAGTGCAATATGTTTCTGGAAGTGCAAAAACTCTTTTATCATTATGTAAGTAACTATATTACATTCTGAAGAATTGAAGAACACTAGTAACTTTTCTAGAATGACAAAGAGTTTATAATTCATTCCATTATTGGTTCACTCACTTATGGAGCCTCTGTTATATACTAGGTATTATTTCAAATTCTGAGGAGACCAAGTAGAATAAGACCATGACTTTTCCTCTAGGAGCTCATGGTCCAGTAGTGAGGAAAAACAAGTCAGGACCATACACTGTGATGGGGGGGGGGGGTGGACCCTTATGTTTTCCCCAGATTTTGTCTTCTGTGGTGGTGGCCAATTGTGAATGAGTAACTACCATGGGATTATTTGATACCCTGTTCAGTGTAAGCTGCAAATTTGTTTATAATCACTCATTTTTATTTCTCTCTCTTCCATAGTCTAGAGGACCAACTGAAAAATACTGTGTTTTAATAATAATGCAGCAGTTGAGTTTTTGGACACCTATAGTGATCTGACGGGTTTTACTAGATAATGCAAAGTACTATAGGAGCATGAAGTCGAGGCAAGTAACTTAACTTGGTACATAAATGGTGACATTGAAATAAAAAGGTAAAGAAAGGGTAAAATGTGTATATGGGTCAGGGAGAGGTGAAGGGATGTGCATACCAGATAGAATATCCTTAGGATGAGGTTAAATATAAAAAGGATAAAATCTGGTGACCCACGAAACGTCAAGTGACGGAAAGAGAAAAGTGAAGAATGGCTCCCGCTCTGGCTTAGGCAGTCGAATTGATGCCAATACAATACGTTAATCAGAAAAGGCAAGCCCAACAGAGGGAACCTTCAGAACAAGGCCATTTTTACCATAATGTAGGAAGAATATGTAGTAATTTTCTAAATCACCTGATGGATAGGACTGAGTTTCAAACAGAGTCAAAATTTGCTTACCCTAACAAACTTGGCATCTTCATGAATGACTTTTTTCCTTTGCCTCGTTTTCTTTCCCCTTCAGCTAATCATCTGAGAGGGAGAGCACTTTTGCGTAAGAGGGGAAAGATAGAACTCTAATAGAAACTATCAACTTGAATTTGAAATTGCATTGCAGAAATGATTTGAGGATAATGTCACTTTTTCCCCCATTAAAATATTACCATCATTGAGTGGAAATGCCAGTAATAAATTGGGGTAAAAAAAATGATCCATCCAGATTTGGAAAAATAAGGAAACATTTCCTGAGTCCTATCTCTTTTCATTTCATTGTAAGTAGTAGCCAACAGTGCGTAGGACATTGAGGTCATTAAAAAAAATTTGCTGAATTAATGTTATCTTTTTTTACATTTGAATTTATTTTATTATTAAAAAAAGCAAATAGTCCAGATAAAAAGTGAGGAGGAAAAATTGGTGCCTAACAAGGTTAAGAATGCCAGAATTTATTAAAGATTGAAGTAAAAAAATAATAATAGCCAATATTTATATAGTACTTCACACTTTTCAGGTCACTTTTATATATGTATCAGTTAATTTGTTCTCTACAATGACCTTGTGATGTAGGACTTATAATTTGCACTTTTATTGACGGGGAAAACAAATTTAGAGTTAAGTGGTGTGCCTGAAGCCACAGAGTTATACTGTGTAGAGGTCTTACAGTTCAAGTCCACTCTCCTGTGTGGTAAAACACAGCCATCTTAGCCTTGAAAGAAACTCTTCTGTCTTTATGTTTTATGTTTCATTATTAACTTTCTTTTCATTTATGGTGACTCTTTGGCCCCATTTTAGAATCTCATTTAATACAACAGGGTCTGTAAGCTACAGGCTTACAACCTCTGGATAATATGGGAAATAGATTTTCCCCTACCTAATTGTCACCAAAATACAGTAGATCCTGCTAGACTGAGGCCAGAGAAAGAGGTACTGGAACCTGGGGACCAACTATGGCTACCACAGGATGATGGTGATGTGGGTTGTAAGTTGAGGTGGGTCCACATAATACCTGGAAAGTATGAAGTGATAGGAAACGGTGGCTCAAGTGTGTAGTTAACTTTAAAAATAGTGGTGGTTGGGGCACCTGGGTGGCTCAGTCGGTTAAGCGGCCGACTTCAGCTCAGGTCACGATCTCGCGGTCCGTGAGTTCGAGCCCCGCGTCAGGCTCTGGGCTGATGGCTCAGAGCCTGGAGCCTGCTTCCGATTCTGTGTCTCCCTCTCTCTCTGCCCCTCCCCCATTCATGCTCTGTCTCTCTCTGTCTCAAAAATAAATAAAAAACGTTAAAAAAAAAAATAGTGGTGGTTGGGTAGTAGCATTCAGGTCAAATATCAGATATGTGCTGAGACCAGTTTTCAGAGGCTTCTAGACAAATGGGAGAAGAGTTTCAGGTACAGGACTGCCTGGCACATCATTAGGCATCCTTCCCAATCAGGATGTATGAAAATATCCTCATTTTCAAGGTGAATGGGCCATTCCTTTGATATTTCTTTAATTGTACATTGACTAGATTATGGAATTCCTGAAGACAGTTTCTGTACTTTTTTTTCATCTTGATGTTTGTACTCCTATCACCTAGTTCCATCCTTGACACATGCCTGTCTTTAGCCATTTGCCTGAGTATTGTATCTGTTTACTTATTTTGTGGAGCTTTTCCATTAGTTCTAATTGTGCTGGCTCTATCAATAAATTTCACTATTCTGTCATTAGTTTTTAAGATACATTAGTCTGTTATTTGTTAATACTTGTTTGACTTATATGTGCAATACTATCTTAATTCCTTATCAGGTTACATTTAGCAGTGGTGAGCCCCTTGGAATTATTCACAGCAGCCCAGGAGACAAATCAGTATATTCAAAAAGATGTTCAATTGTGGAAGTGGACAGATTCAGATTCTCATTGTGTCATTTCTGGTCTATTCTGGTAGTTGACTTTAGGCAACTCATAACCTCAAATTTTCATCATCTGTGAAAACAAAGACAAAAATAGGATTAAATAAGATCAGACATTTAGAAGTGCCAGGCACAAAATAAGACACTCAGGAGATTTCTGTTTACATTTTTTCATATCTCTGGGTCTGTGTACATGAACTTAATTTATGGTTATATGCTGCTGTATTTTTTTTTACAACATGCTTTTGAATTGTCATTTGTATCCTTTTCACAGCCCCGTGAGATAACAAGGGAAAGTAATTTTACTACCAGCTCCAGATAAATAAACTGAGACTAAGTTAATGGCTAGGGGAATGTAGTTAAATTGTAGAATCAGGACTTGAACTCATTCTGTCCCCTTAAACCATGTCCAGTGCCCTTTGCACCAGATTCATCTATTTTTATCTGCCGTCTCTCTTACATTCATTTTGTGTCTGATCCTTTCAGTGGCAACAAATCACCATTTAGACCCACTGACTTCCATGCCTGTCCTCTTAGATAAAGTGTTGAATGCCTAATTCTGATTACTTTTATTGCTAGGGCACTGCTTATCAGGCACTTTGTTTTTTACTTATGAGTTTCCTGAAAGGCTTTTTTTTTGTGTTTTCTGATGAATAATAGATGGTCTATGTTTTAAAATTATAGATAATGGCTCCTTTTATCCCTCACTTTAAATAAGTCTCCAACTGGCTTTGCTGTAGAAGTTCTTGATTTTGCATATGAAATAAAAAGTGTTAGTTACTCCATTTCTTCTAATTGATAGACAAATACTCCTATGAATTGCAGCTTTCTGGTGAGGTTTCCACTCTGTTGTTATGAACCCATTAATGTGACTAGACTTCTAGATAGTGGGCCCTTCATTTTGTTCTGCCGAATAAGTCAGGACTGGTACCACCAATGACCACATTGCTTTAACCTTATTATACTAACTGTATTGATAGTTTTTAAAATATGCTATTCTTTTGCTTTTAACTAATTGTGATGTGATTATAAAATTTAGGAAAAGTAGAAATTTAGTGGGTTTCTTATGCCCCAAACCCTCAATTATTTGACTTGAACCTACACAAACCAGTTGCTAAGTGTGTGTATAGTATTTTCCACAGTATTCCTTTGGCACTCCATAAATCTGTCTAGCTTATAATTAGCTTAAAATTAACATTCATCATGTCTCCATTTCTTTTTCTCAAGAAGAAGGAAACTTGCTTGCCTGGTTCTTCACCAGGGCCTAACAGCACAATGGCGGTGTAAAATTATAAACAACGTAGTGAATGTCAGTTGAACCTGACTTTCAGCTGTCTTTTCATTGTACATCCATACAAAATTCCACTGACAGGTCAAGACTAAAGTTTTTTCATGATACTGGAATAACTAGTTTTCAGTTCTCCAGTCAGCTTTTTAACGAAAGTTACATACAATAGAGGTCCCAAAAACATACTTTTATGTTCCAAATGCTTGAAATTAAATGAACTAATCACAAAGCCATTCAAGGTGGTACTTGGGTTGTATAAAGTGAGTCATGGTGACAATACTAAAGATACATTTCAAAATAGTGCATGAAAAATGATTGACATAAGGAAAAAAATAAAATTAACATTTTTACCTTATTAGAATGTTTTTTCCCTGATTCTGCCCTATTTTTCACAAAAAGCCCTCAAAGTGTCACCTTGATTTTGACTATTTTTGCTGAGAAATGAACTTTTTCAGCTGTGTTAGATTACCAGAAATGAGACTATCAAACAGTAACGGGAGCCCTCAGTAGTGGAGGTATAATTATCATATTAGCATCATAAATCATTTGCTTCTCAGTACTGTATTAGGTCACGAGAGCAGCAGCTGCATCTTTGTTCTACCTAGATGATGTTTCACTAAAGCCATTTCTGTTTTTATTCATTCAAATTTACAGTTTCTCCTTTGTGTTGACATGAAGCAGTGAATCTATTAGTTTCCATTACCAGCAGAATAGCTAACACTATAAATAGTTCTATATTTTCTCTCACAAACCCTTTCACACTGCATAGATACCTTTACTTTGATAGAACATCTAGGCAATACATCTTGTTTCTTCTCTGTGTTTAGGCAAATGCAAACTTTCTTAAGCCTACCCTTAAGAAAAAAAGAAAAAGGAAGAAAAGAAAGGAAAAATCCATAGCAGCTCCATCCTGTCTTTTGACCTCAGATTCCCGATAGATAAATTGGGCATCTAATGGTAAAGTAATCCAGATAAGATGCAAAAGTCGGATCACTCCATCAGATTTACAATACTCCTTTAAAAAATATCTGCATTATTATGTTTCATTGACTTGCTGGCTCTCCCAAAACACCAATGTATCCTGAATACCACATACATAATTTTTCCATATCTAAATATTATAAAAAGGTTAGCTTTTTTTCTCAATGTAAACCAAGCTGCAAAAACCAGTTTGAAAGAGTGTCATAGCCACTAGTATAAACACATTTTAGCAAGTTCTAGAGGCGGCTTTCAAGAAGGTAATTATCTTGGACCACTGTTGTTCTGATGTTGGAATAAACCAGTTTGCTATGGTACAAGTTGTCTAAGTGTGACAGACTGTGCAGTAACTGCCATAGTTCTCATATGGTTCTCAAAGGCAAGCACCCTAATTCTGGTATTGCCTGAAGTTCTGTAAGCCTTGGTTCACCTGATCTGTTTCTTGTTTCTGCCTTGGTTTACTTTTAGGGATCCTGTGATGAAGTCAGTTTTTAATCACTTGTTTATGTTGTCTTTATCTACTGGCATTTTTTTCCCCAGTGCATAGGTATACAGTGATCAGATACAGTGGGCAAGATTCTGAGTAAATCTGAAATCTAATCTAGGTATTGAGATGTGCCAAACCTAAGATGTGCCGTCTTAGTGATGTGCCAAACCTAACTATTTGGTAGCTGAATTGTTGGCTGATGTTTTGATTATGTTAAACAGTCACTTAGAAATCTTTTAATCAATCTTCCTGGTAAGGTTTCTTTTGGGCCACTGAAGGGAATTTTTCTGGATTGATAGGGACTCAACCTTTTCCTTCACAAAAGCCTCTAGTGGATTTTTTTAAATTAGTATGCATTAAAAAAAAGTCACTACAAAGCCAAGATTAACATCACACTTCATAATATTAAAAGTAATTTCTTAACATAATTTAATGCTTATTCCATATTCAGTCTTCCTATTTTTGATAAATATGTCCTTTCCAGCTGGCTTGTCCAAATTAGGATTCAGTTGAGTATCCCATATTGCTAATGGTTTTTGTGATATTGTGATTTATACTAAGAAATATATATTTGGTCTTCCTCAGTTCCTGGCACAGAGCTCCTACAACTCACATAATTTCCTAAGTGATGAAGTAGGTAACGGTGCCTTTTGTTATGTTGATGAGGTGACTTTGGGAAAGCCTGTAGGTAGCCCCGGGTGGGGGCTCGTTGCTAAGGGAACTCATCACAAGATTAGAGGGTTGAACCTTTCAGTCCCACCCTCTGACCTCCAAGGAGGTGAGAGAAGGAAGATTCAGTCAGTTGCCAAAGGCCAGTGATCAATCAATCATGCCTAAGTAATGAAGCCTGAGTAAAAATCCAGAAGGACTGGATTTGGGGAGCTTCAGGTTGGTGAATGTGTACAGGTATGGGGAGAGTAGTGGCCTCAGAGAGGGCACTGAAGCCTTGTGTCTCTTCTCACATACCTTGCCCTTGTACCTCTTTATCTGGCTGTTCATCTGTGTCCTTTATAATTAATTGGTACATGTAAGTAAATGTTTCTCTGAGTTCTGTGAGCCGCTCTAGCAAATTAATCAACCTGAGAAGAGGGTGGTGGGAGCCTTTGATTTATAGCCGCTCAGTCAGAAGCACAGGCAGGTAACCACCTGGGACTTACTGGTGGCTGTCTTGGGGGACTAAGCCCTTAACCTGTGGAATCTGATGCTATCTTCAGGTAGATAGCATCAGAATTCAGTTTAATTGTTTGGTGATGTGGGGGGGAAAAAAACATACATTGGAGTTATATTCTTTCGGCTATTTAAATCTCTGCCTTTTTTATGTGATTGATTTATTGAGGAGGCTAGACCTGCTGATAAATTAGAACATTTATTTAATTTACTTAAATGCTTAATGTTTATTTAAACACATTTACATATTTAAGAATATTTAAGTTCTTTTAATTAAGAACATTTTCCTACATAGCCCAGATTACATTGTTACACTTATTGATGAGGTTTGGGGTGATAATGAGGTCCAGAGCTGACAGCCAAGAAAGAATCCTTGAAGAGGTCATTGGTGCAAAAAGGTGATTTTATTAAAGCATGGGGACAGGACCCGTGGGCAGAAAGAGCTGTGCTGGGATTGTGAAGAGTGACTGGTTTTATACTATGGAATTGAGAGAGGTAAAGACCAAAGGGAGGCTTCCAAAGGGACTTTGATACAGTAAAGAGTACTCGGTAAAGAGGACTCGGAAGATACCTCAGGCCTTGCTGTTGTCAAGCTAAGGTTGTTTTTCCTCTAGTAAGGCCTTAACATCAGGATGGTAGGGGGTTCCTGGAGAAACGTTTTACTCTGTCTGCCAGAAGTATTTGTCAGTGGGCTGTAGGTTATAAGGAAATTTAATGGTTTCTGCCATTTCCTTCTTGCCTTTGTTCCCCATATCACTATGGAGGGTGATGTTGGGGCTCCAGGAAACTGAGTCTACAGGTTACTGGAGATTAGTCTATTGATAAGATTACCTTTTTCTTATAATTTACCAAGACATTTGTAGAGAGACAAATGGAGACTCATGGAGAGTCATGAAGACTTATGGCCTGCATGACTGTGATCTCTGTCAGTTCACCATTTGTTTCCTTTCCTTTCTTTTGTCCTTGGGCAGCCAGGAGTGCCTGAGGAATATCACCATATCTCCCCTGGGGTGGGGGGTGGCTGCTGTTAGCTTGTACTTTGCCCTTAGGCTGCCTTATGCTCCCTCATCACTTATCAATACTAATAATTCCTGAATATAATCCAACACAATCAATATTCACATTTTTCTAATTTGTTTTTAAGTCTTCTATATCTGGTCTGTTTAAACCAGGATACAGTCTAGAAGCATGCACTGCAAATGGTTGTTTTGTTTTCTCCTTATCTTTTCATCTGGAACAGTCCCTTTTATTTATATCAGGAACTTGTAGACAAGGTGAGACTGGTGTCTCACAGAACAGCCCAGCTTCTGGATTTGCTTCCTTTATCCCTTCCACAGGGTGCAGTGACCACTAATCACATGTGGCTGTTAACCTGTTGAAATGTGGCCAGTCCAAATTGAGATGTGTTGTGGGTATAACATACACATTGGCTTTCTAACACTTAGTATACAAAATGTAAACTATTTCACTAATAAATTTTATATTGAATACATGTTTATTTTTTTGCTATTTTTTTAATGTTTATTTAATAACTTTTGAGAGAGAGAAAGAGAGAGAGAGAGTGAGTGCAAGCAGGGGAGGGGCAGAGAGAGAGGGGAGACACAGAATCTGATGCAGGCTCCAGGCTCCGAACGGTCAGCACAGAGCCTGACAGGGGGGGCTCGAACTTGCAGACTACAAGATCATGACCTGGGCTGAAGTCGGACACTTACCTAGCTGAGCCACCCAGTGGCTCTTCTTGAATATATGTTTTTTTGTTTTGTTTTGTTTGTTTTGATATATTGTCAAGTTGGCTAACATACAGTGTATACAGTGTGCTCTTGGCTTTGGGGATGGAGTCCCGTGATTCATTGCTTATATACAACACCCAGTGCTCATCCCAACAAGTGCCCTCCTCGATGCCCATCACCATTTTTCCCCTCTCCCCTCCTCCTCCCCATCAACCTCAGTTTGTTCTCTGTATTTAGGATTCTCTATGGTTTGCCTCCCTCTCTGTTTGAAACTATTTTTTACCCCTGAATACATGTTTAAATGGTAATCTAGGTATATCAAGTTACAGAAATCATTTTGCTAAAATTAATTTTACCTGTTTCTTTTTCATTTTCTTAATATACCCTACTAGAAAATTTTATTTGGCTCCCGGTGTATTTCTATCCGTGCTATTCAACAGATTTTAAAACAGAAAATTGCTACCCCAAAATGACTCCACATCAGTTCCCTGAGATGTAGTTGAAAAAAGAATATCAACAGGCTGAAATGTTCCTAAGCTAGAGTTTTGTGACATAGTTGTAAACATAGTTGCTGTGTCCTTCCATGTAGAAGGTAAATGATTTTGCATAGATTGAGCCTACAGCTTTTTAAGACTGAGTATCGTAGAAACATGGCCTTGTCCAGTGGATGAAATAGCTACTGAAGATTTTGAGGGTCCCTGATAACTGAAAGTGTTAAATAATGTAAACTTAGAGGTGTGCCATAAATGCTAAATACAGCTGTTAAGCCTGTACTGATGATTTAAAGGCAAAAAAAGTGTATGAGCCAGTGAAAGTTATGCTTTATTTATTTGTTTATTTTTAGTGTTGGAAAACCTTGAACAGACAGTTGTCTCCAGTTTTGGAACACTGGAAAGTCAGCCTGATTTCCAAACCCCAGAATTTGTAAGTACTCCTACTCTATCTTAAATTTGAATTGGTTAGCGAGAGATTTCTCACAAAATGGAGAAAAGGGTTTTTTGTGAAATCTTGCCTTTGGCGCCCGTAGATCTGGCACTGTCTCACTTGCAGTGGCTGTGTATTTAAAGCTCCAGTTCTCTGGGGGACAAGTTACTGAACTACATACAGTGCCTTGGCATCATGCTCTGTAGGCTTGTTCTTCATACTGCTTGTAAATAGCAAATGGGAACTCTTTCTGCAGGAAAGTAGCATTGTTACTGCCCAGACTCCTCCTCCGTTCGTTAATAGCCTTGGTATCCGTTTCTGCTGTTAGCAACTCTGGAAACTAGTGTTTACTGAGCACATATAGGTGCATTGACCAGTCTGATTCCCATTTCACTCTGGAGCCTACAGTCATACAACCTGTATAGATGTATCTTCTAGGGCTAGGAATATTTTATTGGTTGTTCCTACCAAGAGGGGAACTAAATGCTCTCACTAAATTAGACTCATTAAAGATTAGCCATGGTTCCTACCCTCGAGGAATTAAAAATCTTATTAGATGCTACTGTGGTTTTATTAATGCCTTGTTTAAAGAAAATTAAGCACATAGGATGCCTTGTGCAGAATGTCCTTACTAAATAGATTTTATATTAGGCTCATTTGAAGAGGGGGATGGGAAGAAGTGTTTCTCTGACTCATGTACCATATTATTGCCCCAAATGTATAGGAAAAGCATGCCAGGATCCACCTAGATTTACTTATTTTTGCCCCTTGCTGTAAATGGTTTAGCTACCATGTTAGCAATGCAAAAATCTTTTTTTTTTTTTTTTTTTTGCTTTCTTTTCAAAGTGTGATATACGGTCGCCACTCTAGTAATTGGCAGATCACAATTGTATTATTGATAAAGACACACAAAAAAAGAACTCATTATGTGTTTTTCCTCTTCTCACTCATTCTTTATGGATTACCTACTCAATTGAACCAAGAGTAAGGAAACGAGGCAGTGCTCTGGACTGAAAAGGGATCGCCCATAAAACTATATCCACAATGCCACTTTATTTCACAGTGTGGGACTCCTGTGGTGTACCAGCAGATTGCCTACTGTGAAAAGCACTTGGATATAATAGAAAGACATAGTATTCAATGACTTCCCTGTTATATTCAATGAGATTTTCAGTGAAGGAAAATTGTGAACGCTCACCAATATTCCCGTATCTTAAAGTAGCAGAGCAACTTTGCAGTTTTTCTAACTTCTACAGTTAGAGCCCCTAAAGCAGAATTGACACAGATATGTCACATCTGAATGTGAAATTGGCACAGACTCGTGGAGCTGGCCTTTTCTTGTTTCATTTTCTAACTGCTTCTTATTGGTACTCTTTAAGCACTATAGGTAGTCTAAAAAGAGCTGTGTGCAGTAAAGTGTCGATGTGCTTGGTAAACGCCTATATAGTTCACACTGATTCCCTGTGCAAAAATAAAAGTATTTTTCTGAAGAACAGCTTTTAGTAGATAATGATGTTTGAGATTGGTGTGCCTCAGCAATGTCTTTGCAATAGATAGTCTACACTGGTAATTACACTGGTGATGTTATTCAACCTTCAGCATTAACTTCTTTACTGCATTTTCCTTTCCAAGGGTGAAGCCTAAGCGAGAATAGTCAGGAGTCGAACTTGAGGAGTGCAGAATATACTTCTATTTTGAGAGATTTGTCCTAACGATGGGTCTGAGAACACCCAAGCTGAAAGGAGATTTTTAAGTTAAATCCCCATATTTTTATTTTTCCTTGTCATACTTCAAGAATATCTAGAATCATTAGACCACATTAGTGCAGGTAAAGCTGTTAATCATGGTTTCCTTATATGTGTGGTTGATAACAAGATTTCTAAATCCAGCTATTCTCTTTCTCTAATTGTGTGTCCTACCATGTGTAGTAAGGAGTCTGTGATTTTCTGGTGTTTTATAGATGTTCACACATCTGATGCTTATTGCGTGCCACATCTTTGGGTTACATGTACATGGCTGCTGGTATTTTCTCATCACATCACTGGAGCCCCTGCATTTCCAGTTCCCCAGTAAACGTGTATTTCCCAAACTGCTGTCTCCTTGGAAAACAAACAGGAGATGTACAAAGTGCCTTGGGAACCGAGTACTCGAGGGAATCCAGCACGATGTTTAAGGGTAGCCTTTTTTGTAGGCAGAAAGTTGCAGCATCCGTGAGAACGGGTGGTTCCAGCGTGTAGGCAGGTGGATTGGGCAGATGCAAGGACAAAACCAGGTAAGCTGATCCAAACCAAAAAATTTTAATCAGAAACAGGGGCAAGAGTACAAACCCAGGAGCAGAGGGAGCCTGGCGCAAAGCAAAATTGAAAACAGAAAGAAGGTGGGGAAGGTGGTAAAAGGAGCTGAAGTATCAGTGCTATTTCTCCGTCTGGCATTTGGAAGGTGCACCTTCCATTTGCAGAGGTGAGCTGAAATAAAGTGAGGCACAGACCGTGCTTGTTCAGACCTTATTCTCAAGTCGTTCAGATTTTAGAAGGATCAAGGCCTAGTGTTTTCATACAGTGGAGTGTGTTTATATAGTCTGGCCAACGTGGAGAACAAAATGCTTATCATTATTTGTTTCCTTCAGGATTTCTGTTGTTCTTTCGTTTAAAACAAGGCCTAAGTGAGCAGTGCTGGTCGGGGCCCCTTGGTTACCGGCGTGAAAAGCACATTAAAGCGTTCCTTCACAGCTCAGGTGTCTGTAATGTGACTAGTCAGGCAAAGCCATTGTTGCTGATAGCCTGCGTGAATCATGGGTAAATAAATGCCACTGTGAAGCTCCTGGGTGTCTCCAAGACAGCAGGCCGCCTTTCTCGGAAGGGCCCACCCCGACGCTCCTCCGGGTCCCTGCAGGGTTTGTCCATCGATGACAGGTCCCCTGCGTACCTGTGTTGTTCCTCTCCGCCTCTCATTCCACTTCGCAGACCGAGGAGAGTGAGTTTTGCCAAAGTATCTGAAACGCTAGGCTGTGAACAGAGATGTGGACCTAAAGTGCCTGTGTTCTTGCTACCCCAAAGCTTGTGACGTAGCCCCACCTGGAGGTGGGGTGGGTGTGTGGGTGGGGCTCAAGGTGTAAGGGGCCTGGCTGAATGCTGACTTTACAGAGAGTAACTAGCTGATCTCGTTGTGGTAGGACACCATCTTGATCCTGGTTTGTTATTTTGTTCAAATCCAGTGAAAACCTGTTTATAATCTGCTTTATTAACTTAATATTTTATCCTGAATATTTCCCACACTGTTGTTTTTCCAGTTGTATTGGGATATAATTGACATGTAGCACTGTATAAGTTTAAGGTGTTCAGCTCCATGCTGTGGTGTTTTTTTTTTTTTTCTCTGACGTTATTGTTATCTTCTCTAACATCTGTTCTCTTTGTTGATGAACTATAATTAATCAACATTGTAATTTTCAGAGCAATTAGTTCAAGGGAGATCTAGTCAAGGAAATGGTGACATGGCCAGATGTTCTGGAACCCTGTGATCGGTGGCCATCGTTTAGGGACATGTGTCCTGAAAATAAACTGGCTTCATGATGACAAGCATCAGCCTCTGGAAAAGGAATTTGGCCAAAGTGAGGCTGGGGAATGGTTACAGATAACCTTGTAGAGTTCAGACTTTGAAGTAGAGTCTGCAAAACTAGGCAGGCTGAACCAAGAATGAAGAGGGGCACCTGGGTGGCTCAGTCAGCTGAGCATCTGACTCTTGATTTCAGCTCAGGTCATGGTTCCAGGATCATGGGATCAAGTCTCACATTGAGCCCTGTATCAGACTCCATGCTGAGCATGGAACCTGCTTGAGGTATATTCTCTCTCTCTCTCTCTCTCTCTCTCTCTCTCTCTGTCCCTCTCTCTCTCTCTGTCCCTCTCTCTCTCTCTCTGTCCCTCTCTCTCTCTCTCTGTCCCTCTCTCTCTCTCTGTCCCTCTCTCTCTCTCTCTCCCTCTCTCTCTCTCTCTCCCTCTCTCTCTCCCTCTCTCTCTCCCTCTCCCTCTCCCTCTCCCTTTCCCTCTCCGTCTCCCTCTCTCCCCCTCTCCCCCTCTCCCCCTTCCTCCCTCCCTCCCCCTCTTTGGCCCTCTCCCTTGCTTGTGTGTGTGTATGCATTCTCTCTCTCCAAAATTAAAAAAAAAAAAAAAATGAGGATGGGAGCACCTGGTTAGCTTAGTACGTTAAGCATCCAACTCTTGATTCATGGTTCATGAGATCAAGCCCCGCATTGGTCTGTCTGCTGTTAGCACAGAGTTTGCTTCAGATCCTCTGTCCCCTGCCCCTTGGCCCCTCCCCTGCTTGTGCTATCTCTCTCTCAAAAAATAAACATTAAAAAAAAAAAAATGAGGATGAGGAGCCATCCACATGGTAATGGAACAGATAAAGGTTTTTCTGCATTGTGGTAGCATTGCAACCTAGGTTTCCCCTGGTGCTGTTAATTTCAGATCTGCTTAAGAGCAAAGGCAATCTGAGGGGTTAGTCCAGAGGCTCATCCGTCATGGCTGGCCCAGAGGACCCCATGTTCTTTCCAATCCCCAAGGAGTGGGAAAAGAGTAGGGGGAATGTAGGGGAAAGGTTGAGTAATTATCAAGGCCCTTTCTAGAAACCCTGACTCTGCTGGTACTGACCCAGGAATGCTAATGGGCATGATTGACTTGAGTACACAAGGAGTGAAGAATGTGATGAGGGGAGGAACTCTGTGGACCGGCGAGGAATCTGCTTGTAGCTGGCTGGATGGAAACTGTGGTCCACACAAAAGCACAGAGAAGGAAAGGCAAGGCTGTGGAATTATATTTTATGAGCTGGTTCTCACTAGTAATATCCCCTTTTCCAGCCTTGCCAGAACTTAAGGTTTATGTATAACTCTTCTGGCTTTTTAGAGGCAGGACGATTCTTAACCAGCTCTTGTTTCATACCAGTTGATGAGGTTTTCCTTGGTTTAGCTTCTGCCAAATTTGGAGTAGATTATAGGAGTTTGGGCTGGCAAAAGAATATTAGGATTATCATGGAAAAAACCAGGGAAGATGATGAGAGACCACAGGATTTAGGAAGACTAAGCTAAAACATAGACTCGGGAAGATGAGGATCAAAGTGGAACAAAAATACGTCCCCTTCATTTCACACCTGTGGTTAAGTAGAGAGAAGGAGGTCTGAAGAGTCATCATCCTATTTGGGATTTTGTGTAACTGGTTCCCTTTTTGAGGGAATATACTACTTTACAAAAAATATGGTTGATTTCCTGAAATTCAAGTTTGATTGTCTTTAACTAGATGAAAAGACATGTGATCCTTAAAAATTAAAATGTTAATCTATTTTAGGCACTGTAGTGAATAACAAAAAAAATCCCTATACTTGTGGAGCCTACATTTTGGTGGGAGAGACATAAAAGACAAAATAAATAAGATATATAACATGCCATAACAGGGTAAGTCCTTTAGAGAAAAGTAAGGTAAGGATTATAAGTGTGTGTTAGGGGTGTGGGGGTTGGCTACAGTTTTAAATAGAGTGTTCAGGTGATTTCTCAGTAATAGAGTGGTCAGAAGGTGATGAGTCAAAAGACCTGAAAGCAGGAGTGCTGAAGCAGACTATTTGGAAATCTAGATGAAGGGCATTCCAGGCAGAAGGAAGAGCATAGACAAAGGTTCTGAGGTAGGAGTTTGAGATATGTTTGAGGAAATGGAGGGAAGCCAACATGACGAGCAGAATGAAAGGTGGTGAAAATCGTAGATAGTGGGGACTTCACTGTAAACACTTTGGTTTCACTGTGACTTGGGAGATCATTTGAGGTAAGCCTTGGGAGGATAAACTGGGGGGTTTTGAGCAGAAGAGGGACTTGACCTGCCCTGCCCTGTGTTTTAACAGGACCGCTTTGGCTGTGTTGAGAATAGACCATGGAGGAACAAGAGCAGAAGCAGGGGGACCAATGGGACTTTTCAGGAACCCAAGTGAGAGGTGGTGGTGGCTTGGCCCTGAGTGTGACTTATATGGCATTAGTGAGACATACTCAAATTCTCAGTATGTTTTGAAGAACCAATAGGATTTGTTGACAGAGCAGGTGTGAGGTGTGTGAGAAAGAGCAGTCAAGCATGACTCCATGGGTTTTGACCTGGGAGGGGCCGGGGAAGGAGCAGTCTGAGGGGAGGGGAGGCGGCGGAAAATAAAAATTCTGTTTTCAACATGGAAAATTTGAGACATCCAAATAGAGATGTCGACGTGCAGTAAAATATATGGGTCTGGAGTTAAAGAGAGCTAGAGATGTGGGAATTAGCGCACAGGTGGTGTTGAAAGCTGTGGACTGAATGAGAACAGCAAGAGGCGGGGTGAAGACACCCTGGACTGAGCCCTGGGGACTCCAGTGTTCACAGGTCAGAGACAGGAGGAAGCAGCAGCAGCGGAGTCTGAGAAGGAGGAGCCAGTGAGGCTGGAGGAAAATGAGGAGAGTCCTGGAAGCCAAATGAGGGAAGTAAAAAGTCCGGGGGGGTGGGGGGGGAGCGACCAAATCCGCTGATGAGGATGGGAAATTGGAATTCGCGGTGTGGAGGAGACCTTGACAAGAGAAGGCTCAGCTGAAAGGTGGGCTCCAAAACTAGGGAGGATTGAAAACAGGATGGGAGAAAAGGGACTGGATACATAGCATTTAGATAACACTTTCCATTTTTTTTTTTTTTTTTTCCTGAACACAAATGCAGAGCAAGAGGTTATTATGGATTAGGATGAAGAGAGGTTTTGTTTGCCTTTTTTTTTTTGTTTTTGTGTACAGTTAGTATTAAGATGGCAGGAATTGCCCCTGCCCCACCAGCTGGGTTAGATTGTAGGGCCAGGATGGCGGGCAGAGCTGGTTCCAGGCCCGTGCTCTGCCTGCCTGGGAGCCCTACCAGAATATCCTGTCTTCCGCGGTAAGAGCTGTGGCAACATGCTGTTGTTGGATGGTGTCATCCAGTGTACAGAGGAAGGAGTTCTCCTACCAGGAGATGGCAGCCAGCCTGCGCCTCCCCTGCAGCCATCCCAGCCCATGCCAGGTGCTGACCATTGCGTGTGGGGATGGGGGTGCCCTGCAGGCTGTGGTGAAGCGTTCCTCTGGGGAGTCCATGGTCCGGTGTGAGATTGACGAGGATGTCATTCAGGTCTCTAAGAAGTTCCTGCTGGGCCTGGCCATGGGCTCCTCCAGCGCCAAGCTGACCCTATACATGGGCGACGGTTTTGAGTTCATGGAACAGAACCAGGGCGCCGTCAGTGTTATCCTCACAGACTCCTCAGACCCCATAGGCCCTGCCGAGAGTCTCTTCAAGGAATCCTATTACCTGGACCTCATCGAGGAGATGCGGCAGTTCTGTAGGTCACTCTTCCCTGTGGTGGCCTATGCTTACTGCACTGTCCCCACCTTCCCCAGTGGCCAGGCAGGCTTCATGCTGGGCAGCAAAAATCTGAGCACCAACTTCTGGAAGGCCGTGCAGCAGCTGACACAGAAGCAGGTAGAACAGATGCAGCTGAAATACTACAACTGTGATGTGCACCAGGCAGCCTTTGTCCTGCCCGAGTGTGCTGCCGAGACCCAGGATGATGTAAGCTGAGCCCAGGTGCCACTGCCCAGGACATTGGGCCAGGGAGCCTCCAGGACTCCTGGGCATGACCAAACCCTTTTTCCCTGCCTGTGTGCCCACCAAGCAAGTGTTACAAGCCCCAGAATGCTGCCCGATGGGCCCGGCTGGGCGGACAGTCTCTCAATGTGGTGTTCAGCCTCCAGGCTTATACCAGCTGTGTATAGCCAAAAACAAACAAACAAACTACAGGAATTACTGTTTGTAAGGTGATGGGAATAGTCCAGTAGGGAGAGAAAACCTGACGATGCAGGAGTGAGAAGGAAAAATTTCTGGAATGACATCCTTGAGAAGGCAAGAAAGGAGTGGAATCTGGTCCAGAAGTGGAGAGGTTGGACACCCTTCATGGCCGTAGAGACCATTCATTCTTATAAAAACACCATATGGGGACCCAGGTGGAATTAGTTCAGTAGTTTCGCTGGTAGGATATTGTTGTTTTTTCTTGATTGCTTCTTGTTTACCCGTGAAATGAGAAGCAAGACATTAGCTAAGATTGAGGAAGGAAGAGAGGAAGAGACCTGGAGAGAGAGGAGAAGGTGTGACACAGTCATCTGAGAGTGAATGTTCTGGGAAATGTAGTATAATTTCCTGGCAGCACTGAGAGCCCACTTGAGGTTGCTGGTCATGATGAGTGCGTGCTTTTCCCATTCAAGTCCAGCTTTGGGGAACAGGTGTACAGTAGGCAACGAGTTTGATTTCACCAACTTGGGGGTTTCTCCCAAGTCAGTTCAGTGAAGCAAGACAAGGCTAAGAGAGTTTCAGGGTGTTTGCAAGAGAGCAGAGGACCAGGGACAGGAGCAGGGTGAGACAATAGGATCAGGAGAGTTAGACCTTAGTGGGGCTTGATAATTTTTGCAGTTGGGGTATTGGAGAGAGTAAACTGGAAAAATAGGAAGTGTTGGTTGGAGAATCCAGTCTTTCTCACTGAGGAAGGAATTACAATAACCAGTACAGACAAGGTCTGGGATATGAGCATTGGAATGAGGGGCTGGGGCAATGTGGAGTTGCAAGGACAGGGTGGTGGAAGGATCACATGTGCATGTGGAAATCCCCAAGAATTATGTCAGGAGAGATGTCTTGGAGAGGTTAACAGTGAGGCAGGGCTTAAATCTTTAAGGAATGAGGGGTAGTGACTCAGGAATGAGTAGATGACTGCCAAATGAGATGACCAGAGGTAGGAGAGCAATCTGAAGAGGGGCAGGCTAAAAACCAAGAAACAGAGGGAAGTGGTGAGTAGCTTTAGGGATTCAGTCATATCAGGATTTCTCACCCTCAGTACCAAATTTTGGGCTGGATTTCTCTATGTTGTGGGGGCTGTCTGTGCATCGTAGGCATTGTAGGGTGTTGACAGCATCCCTGGCCTCTACCCATGAGATGCCAGGGTTCTTTCCCCACCTGTGACAACCAAATATGCCCAGACATTGTTAAATGTCCCTGGGGGCAAAATTGCCCTCATTTAAGAACCAGTGAGTTAGATGAATACTGAAAAAGCATTGGGGTCCCTGGTGTCCTTCCCTAAAGCTCTTTCTAGGGAATGCTGGAATGCCATTCTAATCCAGATTAGAGCAGATTATGCAATGAGCAGGAGAAGAAACAAAGTACCTCTCTTTCTAGGAGTTTGACTGTGAAGGGCTGGAGGATGAGAGCGCAGTAAGCAGAGGAGACTCTGGAGAACCAGAGATGATTTCCTTCTGTGGGTCAGATGGAGCCGTAAACAGATTTAAATATTGATAAGAAGGGTCCATGTGAGGAGAACAACTGACCTAGAGAAAAGAGCGGTCTGAAATGGGCTGTGGAATGGTCTGTAGATGTGGAGGAGTCAACGTTCGATCAGAGGAGCGGCATCTCCAAAGATCCAGGAGCAGCAGGTGGATGCTGCTGGTTTATGATTTGTTGGAGAGAAGCAGAGGGAGTTCTCATCCAACAGCTTCCGTTTTCAGCTGCTGAGAGTGAAGAGAACAGTGAGTGCAGGGGCGGAGGTGGGGGGGAGTTGGCACGTTGAACCAGTTGTGAAATGGGAGACCAAGCTGGCTTGGAAAACCTAGGAAAAGTTCTAGGATGTCTGGGCAGTGGTGAGGGCCTGTGTGGGGCTAGTGACCTGAATTTACAACTAAACCAACCTGTGCTGCTGTGCTTTCTCCAGCATCACTCAGACACCACGAAAGCAGGTAGCAGGATTCAGCCCAAGTTAGGGCTTTGCTAGATGGTTGTGATGGAAAGAGCAGAATATTGGCAAGAGTGCTTTTAAAATGATGAGCTGGGAAATGTAACTATACAAAAGGAGGGGAGGGAAAGAAATGCAAATCTGCAGATTGGTTAGAAAATGTCACAGGGCCTCTGAGGTCATTGTGCAATTAGGTCAGGATGTTAGTGGTGGTCAGAAAGGGGGATTCCTGAGTAAGTGATTTTGGAAAGGCAATTTGTCAAGTAATAACAAGGTCTAGGTTGGGACCATGGAAGTTAGTGCATGAAAGGGAGAACATCATTGGTGATAAGAAGTCAAGTTACTAAGGGGTCAAGGTGGCCCAGTCATGTCTGTGGATGCAGATGTCCTTCTGGATGAGGGAAAACTTGGAATGGAGAGGGAAATGTGAGCCAGGGGCCAGATTTTCTGTGGGCCGGGAGCGTCAGCTGGCAGGTAGGAGACAATAGGCTCTAGGAAACTCTGGGGTCATACTCTGCTTGCATGGACCTAAGGGGAACTATTTTCATCCCAAGAACATTGAGGACTAATGGTCTGGAAGCAACATATAGAATGAGGTGAATGTCAACCTTACTTTCTTGCCCCGAGTGTGAAAGGTGTAAAAGAATAATCAGAGCCAGCTCCCCATACGTCTGCATATTTTTGTTTGCAGGCTTTGTTTCAGAGTGATTGATCAAGTTTTATTTCAAGGTGGGTTCCCACCTTCATCCCCTCCCACCCCCCCTCCCAAATCCAGACGTCATTTTGGTTATTTCTAGCCTAAATGGCCCTGAGGCAAATGAATTGATGCTGGGGCTATTGAGAGAGATTATAGTTTATTTTATGGGCTGTCCAGAGTCTTTCTGGCTAATCCCAGAAATCCAACTGAAGTACCAAGATCTGCCTCAAGCTCACAAGATCTTCTGGATCTGGAAGACTGGGAATAAGGCAGGACCCTTCTGCTCAAGCATTTCTTTACTTGGATTTGTGCTCTTGTATCTTCTACAAAGAAATAGGATGGCTTTGCCTTGTACCTTTTGGCACTAAGTTCACCAAAATAAAAAAGAAAAGGAACTAAACCAAAAAAGGAAACCAAACAAAGGAATGGTGATTTGGCAAAAGGAACTCTCAAAAGAAGAAAGGAGACCAAAGATAGGCTAGTAAGAACTGCTCAGTTGGCCCATTTGCTATGGCAGCAATTCACATGACATTTCAACTTTGAAAACATTTTGTACATTTAAGAGCAAAAGGTGAGGGAATGTGTACTTTGCCTGAATATGGAGGGAAGGGGATGTACTCTTTTGCTTTATGTGGCTGATTCCAAAGCTACATTTGTTGATTTGTTAGGATTGGAAGGTAGGAACAAGAATAGGCGGCAGTCCAGCATACAAAGTCTCAGTCAAAAATCTTTCTGACTCACTTCTTTGGAATTCAGAATGTATTTTCCCAGAGAAACAGTCATAAATGGTGATTGGACTTCTGGGTCCAGCCAGCCAGACTAACTAAAGCCAGTTTAACTCAGAGTGCTAACAAAACTGTCATCCCATAGTAATAGTTCGCTGAAACACTCCAGTCTTATTTTTTCCATTATTATTAAAATTTTAGAGTAAACTTCAAGTCCAGAGTGAGTGCATGAGTGGAACCTTGTGGAAAAAAATGCTTAGCATGATGAGTGGAAGAGAGGATTGGTTTTGAGTTATTTAGATTCTGAAGCAGTGTTCTGTCCAGAATTTGAGGAAGACAGTATAATGGTATGAGATAACAGACAAAAGCTTATCAGCTTCCATATTCCTTTTGTCTTTTCTGCTAGTGAAGGTGAACTTTAGATTGAAAGGTTCAAGTCCTGGGAAGGAGCTGTAGAAGTCCATGCTAGAGACGCCTGGGTGGCTGGCTGTCTGTTGAGTGTCTGACTTTGGCTCAGGTCATGATCTCACTGTTCCTGAGTTTGGGCCCCATCTCGAACTCTGTGCTGACAACTTGGAGCCTGGAGCCTGCTTCAGATTCTTTCTCTCTGTCTCTCTAAAAAATAAATAAACATTAAAAAAAAAAAAAAAAGTCCTTGGGGCGCCTGGGTGGCTCAGTCGGTTGAGCGTCCGGCTTTGGCTCAGGTCACGATCTCACGGTTCGTGGGTTCGAGCCCCGCATCGGGCTCTGTGCTGACAGCTCGGAGCCTGGAGCCTGCTTCGGATTCTGTGTCTCCCTCTCTCTCTGCTCCTCCCCTGCTCATGCTCTGTCTCTCTCTCTCTCTCTCCTTCAAAAATAAATAAAAACATTAAAAAAAAAAAGTCCATGTTGCATGAGACTGTTGTAGGAAGGTATATCATTATTCCAAATGAGTTTAAATTTCTTAGCTAGAAAAATTATATATCAACCAGGGTATTGAAAGAGCAGGTGAATTTGCTCGTGGAATCACAGTTGCTAATGGAGGTGATGTGAGGGCTGGGGCAATTACCAGAATAATAGAGGGACAAATGTGACAATTGTCCAGAAGGGGTAGGGTTAGGGTAGAAGTTGGACATAAACTAAATTCTGATAAATGGAGACATTGACACCAGAGTATTACTCTCCAGGAATATCACAAGATGAGATTTTTAAGTGGGTGGTTTGTGAATGTTAGAAAAAGGAAAGGTCATCAGGAGCCAGTGCAAGTTCAATATAAATAAGTCATGTCAGACAGAGCACATTACCTTTTTTTTTTTTTTTTTTTTTTTAATGAGGGTGATTATAATGGTAGAACAGGAGAAAGCCACAGACATGTTTGTGTTTTTTAAAAATTGGAGTATAGTTGACACATTTTTGTGTGTTTTGAGTTTAGCAAATGGTGTGAACAAAATTGAATTTAAATACAGAATGAAGAAATGTGGACCTAGTGAGACTATACTTATCTGGGCAATTGATCTTGGTACCAAGACTGTGGAACAATGGCTGGAAATCAATTTCTAGAGGAGACAGAAATCAATATGAATTAAAGTAATGGCCTGCTCCTGATTCACAAATATGTGCTGCCTAAGTACAAATCATAAGAGCTGAAGTTAATGACTGATTATGTGAAAAGGCTAGGTGTTTGGCTAATTAAATCTTAGTATGAATCAAGCATGTAATAACAATGTCAAAAAGTTTATGCAAGTTTAGGTTGTATTTGCACCTTTGTGTCCAAAACAAAGAAAGTACTAGGCTTCTCCCATTCAGTATTGGTAAAGCCACTTGGGCCCTCCATTTTAAGGAGGGGAGGCCATGTTGATTGGGGAAAAACAAGTGGTAGATCCTGACACTTAGGCAAAGCAGGACATCAAGTTTAAATATTTGATAATAGCAGTTGGTGGATGGAGTTGCAAAATATAGTATTAAGACCTATGAATCGGAGGTATAGATAGGCAGACATTTCATTTTAGTGGAAAGATGTTTAATTCTTCAGAGGAGTTTAAATATAGACAGACTGGATAACAATCTAGGCAGATGATGTATGCTTTAACCAGGATGTATCAGTGGGGATGGGAAGGAAGAATATACATGTTTTATGTGTAGCAGGACTTGGTAGCTGATGGCAAGCAGGGAATGACAGAAAGACAGGATGTTTCTGGGAATATAACACCCTAGTAAGTGGCTCACTGATGAATCTGAGTTGCGTTTGTTTTATTTCCCCCCCTTTCAACCTATTGTCATCATCAGCCAAATTTCCTCCTTGTAACAGTGTTCATTCTACTGTTTTTTCCCCTATTTTCAGAAAGCCTCCACTGAAATACCTTGTGAATTCTTGCCCCACGCAGTATCCCATTTGAAATTCAGTGATCTATCCATTATCTGGGGAAATGTCAACATTAATTTGACAAAAACAGGCATGAGGAAAGCAGGGAGCCCCGGGCATTCTGAACAAAGATGTAATGTCAGTATTTACCATGGAACTCATTTGATTATAAGTCATCTAGAAGCATGCCACAATAATGGTCAGAAAAGCCCACAGAAGCAAAAGAATCAAGTTAAAGTTGAGAGTCTGCTGGTAAATAACCTGACTGCCATGACCTAAAAAACAGCACTAATGGAAGAAGTTGTAATAAAAATTTAAAGAGAAACACAGAACTTGGCAGAAATGTATACACAGAATGGATTCACAGGATTCCTGAAAATTGAAAAGGAGAGAGATCTGTAGGATTTCAACTATAGCTATCCCTCCCTCTGTACCACAAACCCCATATTTTGAATTTGTAATTAGTTTGAAAGGCTTAAGGGCTCTGGAAAGATCATTTAAAATCCCTTTATTTCTGAAGTCCTACTAGCTAATTGCAATTTTCCTTGTTTTGACAAATTAATAATAAAAAAGTGCATCTTTACTGTAAGTCTCAAATGTATTCCTTAAATCTGTCTCTGGTTAAAAAAAAACAAAAACCTGTAAGATAGGTTTTTAATCAAAAAAAAAAAAAATTCTAATGGCCCCTTCAAAAGGAAAATGCATTTACAGTTCCTTCTCCCAAGGCACTTTTTGAAATGTAGATTAATGTGACCTGATAGATTGTAATAACGACCAAAGAACATTTTCATTAATTATAATGAGCAAACCAATAATATAGATCTTTACAGTGTTAGTATGAATTAGAATATATCAAGATGATACTTGCAGCTGGAGTAAAATTTGACTGCTAAGTCCAAATCCCTTAAAATAAAAACACATAATGAAAATTTTGACAGATTATTCAGTGATGCTAATGGTATCACCACCATTTCATGATTTTTAAGACAGTCTTAAGTGTTTTTAAAAAGTAAATACACTGTCTTGTGACATAAGTAGTAAGAAGGTTGAAGAAGAGAAAAGTGAATGAGAGGAGGTACTTCTGAGACTTTGAAAAGTGTTTTTCTTTTTTTTTTTTTTCCTTTTTTCTTTTTTGTTAGAGTCATTTCTAAAGGTCCCCTCCCCCCCAGGAAGTTGAGCATGAGGTAGAATTCGAGGGATTTAGAAGCCCTCTTCCGGTTCTGCTCTCAGTCCCCTATGGGCTTTTTCTTTTAGGACCTCAGTCTCCTTATGTGAAAAAGCAGAAAAATCAGCAGATTTCCTCACTGGGGTGTTGTTCAGTGACTGCATGCACAGTGATTGAAAAGCATTTTAGCTATCTTAAAAGCATATTCATAAAATAATAATATAGTGAGAAGCCTTATCTAAGATTTATGGATGCTTATAGCCGGCAATACAGATTGCAGGCACCGGGATAGCCAACCTTCAGATGACCACAGCCCCACATTGCTAACCCCAGCTCTACCCCTTCCTGTTTCCTTTCAACTGAAATCGGATGGTGTTGTCATCAGAAATTGGTTCTGTTCTCCGTAGAAGAGCACACGGGCATTTGTGACTCAGTGCTTCCGAGAAAGTAGTTACAGGCATTAGATATCTACCAAGTTTTCAGTGGGTTGAGAATTAATCCTACTCAGCAATATTGTAAAATACCAACAGTACAGTCTTATCAATAAATAAATATGTTGGGCACTTACTAACACTTGCTAATAGGATTTTCAATTGAACTAGAAATAAGAGCTATTTAAATTATGCACTATTTTGAATAAACCGCTATCAGCTTCACTAAATTTTGCCGTGAAATTTTCATGTATTCATTCATTCAATATTTATTAATCAGTGTGCTTTGAGGAATACCAAGCAGTATATCTCAACGTTTCCCCTCAAGGCCAGGAGTGGGTATGCTGTTGCCTCTGGCCCCTGCACAGTGTCTTTGTATCTGACAAATGTTAGTCCTGCAACCGCTGCTGGTTAGTTGGTTGAAGGAGAGAATATCAGGCAGTGTGCAGTGTTTGGTGACTTCCAAAGGCACGCACAGCAAAAGTGCTGGAGGAGTTCGGTTAGGATGGCAGTCCTCAGCTCTGTTGTGTATCAGAACTCCCCAGAGAGCTCTTTGGAAAAGTGAAGGTCCAAGCTGACCTTTATGTGCTAATCTTGCTCTTGGTTAAAACCTGAATGTGTTTAAATAAAGTTTATGAAGGTGACTCTAATGTACAGCTAGTTTTAAGAGCCATTTTCTTTGAAAAATTTGTAATTAAAATTTTTTCTTTTAATTTTTTTAATGTTTGTTTATTTTTGAGGAAGAGTGCAAGCAAGGGAGGGACAGAGAGAGAGATACACAGAATCCCAAGCAGGCTCCAGGCTCAGAGCTGTCCGCACAGAGCCCGATATGGGGCTCGAACTCACAAACAGTGAGACTATGACCTGAGCTGAAGTCGGATGCTTAACCGACTGAGCCACCCAGGTGCCCCTAGGTTTGTAATTTTAAAGGAGGTGGTGGTATATAGCTCCACCTTGAAGGGTACATTTCACTAGGTACTGAAACCTGTACCGAAAGGTATACCAATCCAGAAAACAGAATCAGTAATATATATATACACACACACACACACACATACACATAGGTATACACAGGTGCACACTTTCAAATGTGTATGTATAGTTGTATGTATCTATACATACACAGAGATTTATTAAACAGATGCATTTATTTTTAAACTCTTTTGAGAAAGAGAAAGCACAAGTGGGGGAAGGGCAGAGGGTGGGGAACAGAGCATCTGAAGCAGGCTCTGTGCTGACAGCAGAGAGCCTAATGTGGGGCTCGAACTCATGAACCGCAAGATCATGACCTGAGCCAGATGCCTAACCAACTGAGCCACGCAGGCGCCCTTGATTTATTAAACAGAGTTAGCTGAAGGAATTGGTTTATGCAGCTGTGGGGTATAATCCACAGAGCATGCTGGCAGGAAGGGCAGGGGCGGCTGCTGCAGTCCATAGGTGGAACTTCTTTTTTTTCAGAGAAGCCTCAGGATTTTTTTTTTTTAAGACCCATCAACTGATTAGGTGAGTCCCACCTAGATCAGTGAGAATAATATCCTTTCCTTTAAAGTCAGCTGACTGTACATGTTAACCACGTGTATACAGTTCCTTCACAACAACACTTAGATTAGTGTTTGATTTCATAACCGGGTCCTGTAGCCTGGCTAAGCTGACACACAAACCTGACTGCCACAGTGGATATATTACAGAGGGTATCCTACTTGCATGGGCAAATGAATGGAAGTGGAGATGAGGAAGATGTGTCCAGTTTGTATCCAGTTGATCTAGGGTAGTGGGAGGAGATGAAGTTAGTTTAAGGCTAAATGTAGCTGTATTGGACTTTTGAGCTGAAAAGACAAAGCAATGCTATAGCAGCACTGTCCCAACAGAATTTTCGGTATGATGGAAATGTTCTGTCTCTGTGGTGGCCGGCACCATAGCCCCTTAGCCACGTGCGGCTGTGGAGACACATGAAGGGTGTTAGTTCCAAACCTCCTTGGGACCTTCCTGGGTAAAATCTGAAAGTGACGCCGTACTTGAAGAGAAGGAGAGACTAAAGAAAGAGGCCACTCCATATCAAGAGGTGGACAGTTTAATGAGCAAGGGAACTTATGAGGCTTTTCTTACGTGGACCTAAAGGCAGGAAGATCTCCACCCCCGCCTGCCAGTATCTTAAAAGTTGCTATAGAGGCCTTAACTAGGTTCAGTCATGTATATGGACCAGATGGTCTGAATTCCACATCACTATCTCAAGGTTGTGTCCTTGGGGCAGCTTCTGGGAGCAGGGAAGGCAAGTGGAATGTACTTTTCAAGGATGGTGGGTGGGAGGGGGGAGCTGAGGCGGGGGTGGGGGGAGGGGGGGCGGTTGGTGAGGAGCCTCTGATTGTTGGAGTCCAGCTCCTGGGTCAATCAGCGGTCATGTCCTCTCAGTGACCTACCCTAACATGTGATTAGTGATACAGAGGAACTGAATTTGAATTTTTTAAGGTTTATTTATTTATTTTAAGAGAGAGAGAGAGAGCGTGTATGTATGCATGCAAGCGGGGGAGGGGCAGAGAGAGAGAGGGAGAGAGCAAGAATCTCATGAACTCACACACCATGAGATCATGACCTGAGCCAGAATCAAGAGTCTGACACTTAAGCGACTGAGCCACCCAGGCTCCCCACAGAGGAGTTTTTAATTAATTTAAGTAGCTCTGTGTGGCTAGTAGTTACTGTTGGACAGTGCAGCTGTACAGAGGTCAGTCTGGCAGGGGGTATACAGGATGCACTGGAAGGAGAGAAAGAAGGCAAGCAGTCCAGTTAGTAGACTAGTCGTACCGTCCCAGGCAGGGCGGGCAGTGCAGGAAGAGGGGAAAGAAGGGAGAGAGATGGGAAATGGAGGAGAAGGGAACCAACGCTGATCTTAGGGTTGGCCACTTCTATACCTTCTTGCTTTCCCCTTGTCCACCTAAACCCTTCCTGTCAGGCAGATGTCCGCAGCTCCTCTTTTCTCGCCGGCTGTCCTCACACGGGCTTCCCTAGCTTCAGTTACCGCAGACCTCTGTGTTAACAGCTCCCAAGATTCTACTCACAGTCTTAGCTCTTTCCTCTCAACCTCAGGCCCCTGATATCTCCACTTGGAAATCTCACAGACTCTTATTGGTCTCCCCTCCTACCCATACTGCTTTTTCAGTTTTGTGCATTTTGGTACATGCACAAAATATAATCACCATCCTCTCAGCTGCTCAAGCCAGAAACCTCAGACTCCTCCTCCTGATATTGTTCCCGATCTGCTGTTTCTTTAAATTTATTATTTATGTATGTATGTATTTATTTATTTAGAGCATGAGTGGGAGAGGGGCTGAGACAGAGAATCCCAAGCAGGTTCTTTGTGGTCAGCGCCAGCGCCCGACTTGGGGCTTGAACCCACAAAACCACGCTATCATGACCTAAGCCGAGGTCAGGAGTGGGACGCTTAACCGACTGAGCCACCCAGGTGCCCCTAACCTGCTATTTCTAAGTGTAAGTTACAGCTTGTCTGTCTCTGTGTCTTCACTTCTGTTGCTCCCCCCTCAGACAAGGTCACTACCTGTCTTCCCTGGACTCTCACAGTCCCGTCGCCACTTTTGCCACCCGCATCTCTATTCTCTAACCACTTCTTGAAAAGCAGAAATCAGATACTTTCTTCTGTGATGCATAACATAATTTCCCCCCTGTTGCTTTATCTGTAATATTACAAAATATCACAGGATAAAGGGTTAATTAATTTCAGTTGATTTATTTAATAATATTTATCCATTTAGTATTTCTATAACCCTATTAAGCAGGTACTATTGGGAAATATCACTGAAATATCCCTTGGGGCATATATTCTAGTGAGAGAAACAGACATTAATCAAATAATTACACGAATAACTACACAATTAAAATTGTGAGATGTGACATTTAAGGAGGAATATAAGGTGCTCTGAGGGTATATGAGGAGGAGAGCTAAGCTAGCCAGGGAGCTCAAGGAAGGGCTCCATAAGGAGGAGTTGGCTAAGGAAAGGGAGAGATTCTAGGGAGTGGGGGCCACATGTGTAAAGAGAGAAGGGAAGTACTTTATTTCAATGGAATACAATGTAATGATTAAAAACTTTAATGGAATAAAGAACCTGACAACTGCATTGGGATGGAATGTGGTCTTAAATTTTTCAAGCCTTCTGGAGCAGCTTTTGGAAACCAACCAAACTTGTATAACATGGTTCTGTTAAACACTTTGACTTGAATGTGATCTCAAGTCAATATAGCAAGTATCTATCTGTTGGCTTACTTTCCTGGGGGCTATAAGTTAAAAAGAAAAAGCAGGATTTTTTTTTCTCTTTATTGTTATAATCCAACAAAAATGATAATATGCATACATAAAAATAGATGACGTACTCTATAGGTATTGTATCATACTATTATTATAATTTATATAATGGAAAATTAAGAGCCAGAATGAATGGTGTGAAATGGTGGTTCTAAAGGTTTTATATTCTTTCACTTTATACTCTTAAAGTATGGACCCCAAAGAGCTTTTCATGTGGGTATATTGATATTTACTATAGTAGAACTTAAAACTGAAAAAAATTAAATGTATTAATTTACTTAAACAAAACTAATAAACTCAATATATATAAACATAAAACATTTTAATAGAAAATAACTTTTTTTTTTAAAACAACATAGTAAGAAGAGTGGCATTACACATGTATTTTACACATCTCTTTAAGAGAAGGCAGCTGGATTCTTAATATCTGTTTCTGTAGTTAAAAGTTCCAGTGTGTTGTTTTGGTTGAAGTATGTGAAGTAGACCCAGCCTTACACACATATAGGTGGTCAGAAAAGAGAGTTGTTTATAGTCTTTTCAGGTAATTCTAGATATTCTTTGATACCACATTGAAACTTGACAGGTAAGTAGCATCTTAAAGGTTCGTTGTAATATGAAATGTGAAACCATATCAACAAATTTTTGTATATTAAAAACCTGTCTTGCATTTTGAATGGATCTTTACCCAAGCCTAATTTTTATCACTATTCACAGGGCAGTTGAAAACATTGGTTCACTGAGTTAAGTAGCTCTTACAAATGTTGACCCATTTTGTTATACAAGGTGAAAAAAATGACGTTTGTTAACACAGCCCCAGTCTCACCCAGTGAAGCTAAGGAATATTGGGAAGCTGTGAAGTGCACAGTGGTGAATACAAGTTGTCCTAAATTCTAATACTTGTTTGAAAACTTGAATTTTATCATAAGCAATAAATATTGTCAGTTGTTTCTCCTGAAATGACAGTTTCACTTTGTTCATTTTCTGCAAAATATCTACCAAATATCCAAGTCTATACAACTGAATTTTGTTAGTTATCTGTCAAGTAAAGTGGTATCTGTGAAAAAAAATTGGCAACTGAAAAATTATATAAGCACTTTTCCTCAAGACAGCCATCATACTACAGTGTGCATGAGAAGTGCTTTATGGGTACTTCCATTTCTTCACACAGAATATTGAAAAGCCCGGTACTCAAGGGTCAGGATTTAATAATGTTAGTCATTGTTACAGCTTCATCAAGAACATTCTTAAGTGAAGTGACTCTACTGTATGCAGTGGTAAAGAATACAATGACAAGTAAGCCAGTTTGGTGCCACTGCTGAGTTTGCTAAGATGCTGGGAATTTTACCCGCCATTGTTTTTGCACCATCATTGCAGGTGTTAACACAGTGAGGAAAATAGATAACATCTTAGTATTATAAAAATGGTTGTGACCCTATGGGCCCCCTGAAAAGGTCTCAGGAATTCCCAGAGGTCCTCAGAACACACATGCGTTGGCATAGACAGTAGTGTAAGAAAGAAAGAAACAGAAACCCATTGTTAGGAAGGCTTCATGAGCGAACGGACTTAGACCTTAAAGCAGAATTAGGATTTTGATAGGTGGGAAAGAGAAGGGAAAGGGATTTTAGGAAGGGAAATCATGTGAGTAAAGGAGTAGAGGCAGGAAGTAGCATGATGTGGCCAAAACACTGATGAGAAAGGATGTTTGGATTGGAGGGTTAGGAATGGAGAGTGAGTGATTATTTATAAAATATGGGATATGATGATACTACGGGGGAATCTTGAATACCTATCAGAAAAGTTTGCGTTTTTTCCAGAAGTCACAGGGAGTAATTGAAGGTTTTTGAATCCTGTGACATGAACATGTTGGTTTAGGACCATCCATACGGCGAAAGTGTATAAGGTAAATTTGACAATCAGGACAACTGGATGCAAGGAGACTGATTGGAATATTAATTTAGTTTGTGAGCGTCAAGAATGCAGACTAGAGAGGGGTACCTGGGTGGCTCAGTTGGGTAAGGGTCCAACTTAAGCTCAGGTCATGATCTCCCAGTTTGTGGGTTCGAGCCCCGCATCAGGTTTTGTGCTGACAGCTCAGAGCCTGGAGCCTGTTTTGGATTCTGTGTCTCCCTCTTTCTCTGCCCCTCCCCCGCTCATGCTCTGTCTCTCTCTGTAAAAACATTGGGGGAAAAAAAAATACAGGCTGGAGAGATGGCAGTAGATGGACCAGAGTGAAATGTAGACCAATTGCTTCAAAAGTAGAAGTGATATGAGAACTAAAGAAGAAAAAGTCAAAGGTTACTTGCATATTATATTTTATAACCCCATTTCCTTGCCAAGGACATTGTTAGGGAAATGAACAAAACTGGGTGTTTCTATATAAGGTCTCACCTGAGACTTTTTCCTCTCCCCAAAATCAGAATGCTTCCCTTTTTTCTGATAGCAAGAACTGGATCATTGAACACATTTCCTTTTTGACCTGGAGCCAGGAGGCTTTGTGCCAAATATCATATTAAAATCATAAGAATTACACTTGTCCCAGTGGTTAGTACATTTCTTACTTCTTCTTTCTCTGGCCTGATTCTCTTCTCTCTTTCTTTATAATTCATTAATCTTACTATTTTCATTCTATTTAATGCCAGATATCAGAAGACCTTTTTTGAAAGAGGTTGACAGTGGGAGAGTCTTTTAGGGTTCCTAATACCAATTCCAGTGTGAAGGGTTATTCCCCAATGCCCAAACACTAAGTGATTCTTGCACACCAGTTGGGTATCAGAGAATTCAAGTCAATTCTGACACTGTCTACCAGGAGATAGCATCAGATTGCACAGGTTAAGGACTCAGTCCTACAAAATTGCTTTCCACATCCCACTTCAGACTCCAGTGGCAAACCTCAGGCTGTTACCGGTGCTTCTGACCAACTGGCTACAGATTGGGGCTTCCAACAACCTCCTTTTTAGGTTCAACTAATTTGCTGGAGCAGCTCACACAACTCAGGGAAACATTTACTTATATTTACCGGTTTATTAAAGGACATGAATCAACAACCAGATGAGGCAATACATAGGGCAAGGTAGGGGGAAAGAGCATGGAGCTCCTGTGTCTTCTCTGGGTGTGCGACCCTCCTCTCATCCCCATATGTTCACTGACCTAGAAGCTCTCCAAACCCAGTTCTTTTGGTTTTTGTGGAGACCTCATTGCATGCCCATGATTGACTAAGTCTTTGGCCATCGGCCAATTCAAACTCCAGCCTGTCCCCCATCCTTGGAGGTGATGGGGGGGCCTGAAAATTCCAATTCTCTAATCACATGGCAGCCAGTCCCCCACCCTTGGGTGGGGTCCAAAAGTCACCTTCATTAATAGGATACCCATTTCGCCTTTATGCCTGTGAAGCATTTTCAGGAACCGTGGATGATTCTTAAATCATTATATCACAGGGAGAAGAATATAATGTAATGATAATCTATTAATCCTTCACATATTTTGTTCATTGATAGGATAGGACTCTACATCAGTCACATTTTACTGAGAACCTTAAGAAAGCTAAAAAGACTCTGACATTGAAAACCAAAGTACCAAGGTTAAATTTCAAATTAAATAAATTCAGTTATTCTGGTTTCCCAATTCAAAGCAGATGAGAAGCAGCAAGTAAAAGGGTAGTGAAATACCTACTAAAAATAGGTAAAATGAGAGTGTTTCAGTCAGTTAAGCCTCTGACTTCGGCTCAGGTCATCATCTCACGGGTTTGTGAGTTCAAGCCCTGTGTCAGGCTCTGTGCTAAACAACTCAGAGCCTGGAGCTTGCTTCCCATTCTATGTCTACCTCTCACTCTGCCCCTCCCCTACTCTTGCTCTGTCTCTCTCTCACTCTTTCTCTCAAAAATTAAAATTAAAAAAAAAATAGGTAAAGTGATATCAAACGAAATGACTATTCATAACCAGAATAATGTCAGAAAAAGCAAGATGTGGGTGCAAATTCCTCAGGATTATAGATTATGTGAATGCATGCAACACAGCTAGTAATTAATAAAGAACTGTCACATGTTAGAGAAAACTAACAGCTCACATTTCTTGTGCTTTTACTATGTTCCAGGCTCTCTGCTATTGCTTTTCATGTATCATTGTACTTAATCTTCACAATAACCATGCATTTCTATGATTTTCTCCTCTTCACAGATGAATACTTTTAAAGAAATAAAATATATACACAAAGGTACACTGCTTTGTATGTGGCAGAGTTGTGTTTTGAAATGGGCTCAGCTGGATAACAAAGCCTATGTTCTTTATTCTTATTGGGGGGCTTCCTTCACGTTTACCTCAGTAATAATAATAGCTAAGTTATGTTCAATATCCTTTTAAAAGATCTCAAAAAATACTGTGTACTGTGTTTGAGAAAATTTAGAGCACAAAAAGGCTAAAGTAACCTTTTTTTAATTGGTATAATGTTTATTTAAAAATACATTTCCTCAGAGAACTTTATTTCTTGAAAATTCCCAACAATGGGCTGGAAGAAGTTTTGTAAAGTGTTATTTATTATCTACAGTCAGTTTCAAACTTTTGTGCCATTGTTTTATTATTTTAAAAATGTTTTTAACGTTTTTATTCATTTTTGAGAGACAGAGATGGAGTGCTAGCAGGGGAGGGGCAGAGAGAGAGGGAGACAGAATCCGAAGCAAGCTCCAGGCTCTGAGCTGTCAGTAGAGAGCCTGACACAGGGCTTGAACCCATGAATGGTGGGATTATGACCTGAGCCGAAGTTAGATGCTTAACCGATTGAGCCACTCAGGTGCCCCATTTGTGCCATTGTTTTGAATGAGTCCTGTGGTTTTTTAAATTTTGTTTTGGAAACCTCTGTGTATTCTCATTTTCATACCACAAAGAACAGCCATTCTTGTAAACTACTAGTGAGTTAAAGGAAAAAAAAGTTCTATCTCTATAAAACAACCAGCTGATAGGCAATGTCACAATTCTTTGCTTTGCTGGGCACTAGATGCTCTGATTTCTTTTTCTTTCTCTCGCTTTGAATGAGTTTGTAAACATCAATTGTCAGAGAAGTAGTCTGAGAAGATTATGGACATGGGACATAACAGTCCATGGGGGGATAACTGTTGATGACAGTACTCTAGTGGTGCAAACTCAGAGCAACTGAAAAGCTAAAAATAACCCGGGGCAATTCTTAGACTAGAAATGGAAACATCCTGTGAAAGATGAAGAGCCTCTGGGAGTGACGGATTATAACTTTTAAGGGAGTCTGCAAAAGAAGAATTATACATGATCCTAGTAAAGAGTGTGATTCATTGCCTCAGTTACACCCTCGGTGATACCTTTGTTAGCTTCCTCAGCTTGACAGTCTGAATGGCCAATTTGAATCTCCATTTTCTTTTCATTCTCAGATTATAATCACCCGCTAGGGGATAAGGTTTTCATTCACAAGCATGCATATTCAGGGACCAGTCACCCTGGTCACATGTGACTCAGGTGACTAAGAAAGGTGAGTAGTTCATAGCTATGGATATGGTAACTACCAGTAAATATTTTTTCATCATAACTGGGTAGTTTTCCAAGTACTGAAAGTACTTACATGTGTGAAAGCCAGTTGAAGTGTGTGGTTGACTAAGCGGAATAGGAGGGAAGGTGGAAGGAAACCTGTGATTATGAAGTCACGTGAAAACTATTTTACCTTGAGACTAATGATCTGAACATTGTAGATGGAATATTGTGAAAGTCCACTAAATCATGAGGGATCTGGTTGTAGCAGTATTATTTTGGTTCTGATTCCAGAATAGAAGATTGGGAGTTATTTCTTAAACATCCAAAAAGTGTAATTTAGGACAGCCATCCTGCCTAGGTGGGAAAACCTATACAACATTTTTCCTCAAGAGGTAGTACAAACTGAAGATGCTAACAGATTCAAAACATATTTAAGAATGTTAAATACATAACGTGGTATTAAAGCAAAAGCAGGACACTTTGGGGATGTTGAAACCTTAAGAGGTTAGCCTCTAGGAGGATAATCATTCCCTTTCAGAAATATCCTCATACATCACTTGTCTTGTTTTATCATGTCTATCACTTTATCTAAGACTTTATTGGGAATATTTTGCAGCTTAATCTCTCTCACAGTTCACCACTGTTACCATTATCAGATGAGAACTGTGCAAACAGGTGATGGCTTCTTCTAGAAAAGGAAGAATATGAAAATAACCACTATAGGCATTTTCACACTGTTTTTTTTTTTTTTTCTTTTGTGACTTTTCTTATTCTTCTTTTCTGCAGATCACCTTTAAAGAAGGCTAAACAGGGGTTTTAAAATGGTGGGAAAACAGGAGAGCAAAAACCAACCAACCAACCAACCATCCGTGTAGTCTTGTTAATAAAAATCCCAATCCCCTGTCTCACATTTGACTGTGGGATTGAGGAAAAGGTTCAGGCAGAGTCCCTCCCCTAGGAGGACGCTGCTAACTGAGCATCTTCCTGCAATCTTCCTGAAACCCTAGTTACTTAACTCCTTTTAAGGAAGTCTTATTTTAAAGGTCATTAAAAGTTCTATTTTCATATTTCGTCAAACTTGCTTCAGAAATTTTAAGAATATTTAAAGCCATATGAGAACTTTATTTAATCAAACTACTGTTTCCATGGCATGGCCTGCAGGGAAGTACTTAACAATAATTATGCTTAAGGTATTACGGCCTTTATACTCATCCAGCACCTTAAATGTGATGTTCTAATAATAGAACTCCAGAGTTTAACACAAGCAAAAGGAAACAAAAGCAAAATGCATGTACCAAATGAAGAGGCTGCCGGCATGTGAACATTCCCTTGTGTGTATAACCAAAAAAATTAAATAAAATAAAAAGGAGCAGCAGCATCTTTAGGCACAATCTAATGATATTTATAAGTGAACCATATCCCTGTGGACAAATTATGGAAACTAGTAAGCTCAGCTATTTGGGAACTGGTTATAGCCATGCAAGACTGTTTTTTAGGAATTTGTACATCAATTTTTGACTTTCAACAAAAATCACTTATAAACTAAATAAGTATTAAGCTCTAAAAAAGTTTTGAGTAAAGATATATAACTGATATGTGGTAGTTACAAACGTGGCATGGAAGCTGTAAGGGAAAGTATGTCAACCTGGGGCAGTGATCTCTAAAATTTGTATCAGCACATTCCAATTCCATGTCTGAATTTCAGACATGTCTACGTTGTTGAACCCAGGACTGATTGACAGTACCCTAAAATATTTGTCCCTTTTCCTTTTTGGGATTTAGTTGGTAATTTTATGGACCCCTTTTATATCGCCATTCATCAACTCGCCCCATTTGCCTGCATGGTTTTTAGGATCTCATCAGTAAAACCCAAGAGAATCTACTGAATAGAGATTAAATAATGAGATAGTTCATTTAGGTCAAGAATGGTAATTGGCATTTCACAAAAGCAGTAATTCATTTGGGCAGTACCCATAAAAATGTTGGTGCTCCCTAATTAAAAAGTACAAATGAAAAAAAATATTTTGACTCTCAAGGAGACAGTGAAACTAACAGCAATCTGGTAAGGGTGGGAAAGGAGACTTTCATGTGCTCTGCTGGTGGAAGTGTTCATTTATTATAAATATCACGGATGAAAATTTGGCAATGTATACATCAAAAGCTCTTGAAAAAGCCGTGCCACTTAAAATCTGCTTCTAGAACTTAGCCTAAGGAAATAGTAATTGAACATGTGCACAGATACATATGTACAAGGATGCTCATTGCAGCGGTGTTTATAAAAGCAGCAAATTGGAAACAATTTATGTGTTCATCAGTGGAGGAAATGTTTATATTGTAGTGATTAAGCATGACTCAGAGCTTTAATATCAAGCTAGAAAAATGTGATAGATGTTTATAAAACAGTATGTAGGGTATGGTACCATTTTGGGGAGTGTGTATGTGAGAGAGAGGGAAAACCTGAAAGGATGCAAAATATTAAGCTCAGCTCTACGAGGTTGGATTACGTATGACTTCTGTTTTTTTTCCTTTTTTACTTTGCTGCATCTTCAGAATTTTTTAGCAGTTAGTATATATTACTTTTATTATCAGGGGGAAAAAAGAGGTTATTTTTATTCTAAGAAAAAAGTAAACTGAGCTCCTGCTACCTGCAATGCTCAGCAGAGAACTCAGGGTTGGAACAAGACCCGGCCACTAGTCTTCAGAAGCTAATAGTGTGGATAACAGAGTGGGGAAAGAGACTGTGATTTGTACAAATATTCTGGTTCACTCTTGAGTACACCTTGATCATTACAGAGTCACCATCAAGGGATGTTCATGGAACATCCTGACATGCTTGACTCTAAAACCAACCTAGAGTTCTCGCTTCTGGATACCCCCCCCCCCCTTGAATGGGCCCTCTGTCCACTGCACTTCCCTCCCATCAACATTCCTGGACGCCTGAGTCCAGTCAAAAAACACACTTATTCATCCCCTGTAATACACCAGTTACTGAGCTGGTTTCCTCCTTGGCTCCCTTGTGTGTCCACATATGTCTCTTTATCTCTGTTAACTAACAGGTTATTTCCTCTTCTTCAACCCTGCTCCCCACAATACTAGTCTTTCCACCTTCAGCATCAATCCTTCCATATGGACAGTGCTTGTCATTTTTCTTTCTACTTTGCATTTTCTCACTATTACATGTTCTTATGGGCTGAGGAGGAGCTCTCCTCAAAGGAACAAATTGGTCCTGGTCTCTTCGCTTTGTGCACAATTGTATAAAGTAAAAATGTCCCACGATTACTTATGCTTTGAATCTGCCTGCACTCTCCCACAGTTAGGGAAAACAGAGTATATCTCATTTATAACTGTATGGCCTGCAAATAAAGTTTCATTGTGCTCTGTGTTTTGTGAGATCTAAATATTTACACAAAGGCTTTTGCTTCAAAAGTTTGGTTTCTCTAGAACTTGCTACATGCATGGATTCAGAGTTTACTGAAAAATCAGAGATCCAATATTTTCACTTTAGTTCTCTGCCATGATTAAAGTTTGCTTTTTTTCCTGTTGTGCCCTTCTTGGATTTAGTTAATTAGTTTTGTTTTACTTAAGGAGGTGTTAAAGACTACAGAGAGCCACGTGTTTTTTTCCACGTTTACATATCAGTTGCTCTTTAATTGTGAGTGTTTTGATACTGTTTATTTTTCGTCATGTAATTCCTCAACTATTATCGTTAGATCTTAAGACTTTTTTGTATCCTGCTTTGTATAAAGGTCGACACCATTGCCCAAATGAGCTTGGACTACTCTCCAGTATCATAGTAAATGACAACCATATCAGATCAGGAGTAGACTATTTGAAAATTCTGGAGATACAATCAGAATATCACTTGCTGTCCAAGGCAAGTTTCAAACACCCTTACACATAAATAAGAGTTTGAGCAAAAATGCCAATTACACTGCTTTTTATGCAGATCTTGGACAAATAACTTAAGTTCAGCATTTTAAGCTCTCGAAATTAGATGCCTCTATTGTGAAATGGAACTTCCAGTCTTGTGTTTTGCAGGGTTATTTGGGGACCTGATTTTGTGGACACTTGAGAAATATGAGATTGAACAAATGTTAAGCAGCAAGTTATGTTGTGGATTTACCAAGTGCTGATATCAGGGATTCCAGGAGGGTGCTAAGTGAGACAGGCTGCTCACCTAGAACTAACCTAAATGCCACAGAGCAGTGACACTCAGGAAACAGTGACGCCTGTTTCCTAGGTCCTCTTTTACCCTGGTCCTTCTTTCCCCACCTAGAAGAGAGACCTCATCATGTCACCCTTCATTTGCCTGAAGCATCTATTCAAGGAGAGGTCTAATGCCTCATTTCATTCAGAGATTACTTATGAGAAATTTTCCTCCTAAGTAATTAATTACCATCTTTGGGTCTGTCTTTGTGTCCACTAGGACATTCTTTCTCAATCGCTTGTCCTATACTATGGAGGCCTGAACCAGACTCCAGGTACAGGACCAGCACCCACTCGTACTTCTTAGCCAAGAGCAAAAAATTTTCATGTTCTTAAATTCACGACTGTAGCTTAAAAGCACTGGGCACAGTATTTTGTTGCTTGCATTTTTTATCCTGATTTGGTTAAGGAGGATCCTGCCCTGTGGGGCTCTTTTGTTGAAGGAGCCGCCCCATAAATAAAAGGAGGAAAGAAGCCAGCTGAGAGGAGGGAGGCCTGGAAAACATCGCTTGTATGAATCACACCTGACCTCCCTTCTTATTCCCTCTCCTGCTGTCCTCAGCCAAGCTGTTACTGCTCACACCTGTATGTCTCCTCTGCATCCCGAGTATGAAATGTCAAAGGCAGCAGCCAAAGGCAGAGGTAGTCAGGTCACTATTTCACAGTGGTTGCCACCAGTTCTGGTGTACTGACAATGAACGTGGGTGGGGTTTTTTTTAACCTCTGTAGCCTTTAACTTTCAGTACAGCGTTAGGTCAAGTGGCTACCCAGGAGTAACTGAATGCTAGGTGGGTGAGATCTAACATCTCCGGAACCAGAGAGGGCATTGGGTATGAACAGGTAGAATATAGTATAGACTCCAAACTGTAATTGGATTTTTAGTTGATATTTTTCCAGAAAGACGTATTAACAGCTAGAGACTGTTTACTTCCTCGACATTTGAGACATTTGCCTAACACCCTAGTGGGGTCGTCCTAGTGGGGAAGTCAGTAACCATACAGAAGCCATGATCTCTAAAATAATTTTACCTGATAAATTTTCAACCTCTCTTCAAGTGTTTTTAAACTTAAGCTGCTGAACAGGAAAGATTGGCCTTCAGGGTATTTTTGTTTTTGTTTTTCCAAGTTTTTATTTAAATTCCAGTTAGTTAACACAGTATAATATTAGTTCCAGGTGTAGAATTTAGTGATTCATCACTTACAATGTGTGGTGCTCATCACAACAAGCGCCCTCCTTATTACCATTCCCCCCCCCCCCACATCCCCTCCAGTAACCCTCAGTTTGTTCTCTTTAGTTAAGAGTCTATTTTCTGGCTTGCCTCTCTCTCTCTTTTTGTTTTCCCCTATGTTCGTCTGTTTTGTTTAAATTCCATGTATGAGTGAAATCATACGGTATTTCTCTGACTTATTTCACTTAGTATAGTACTCTCTAGCTCCATCCACGTCATTGCAAATGACAAGATTTCATTCTTTTTGATGGCTGAGTAATATTCCATTGTGTGTGTGTGTGTGTGTGTGTGTGTGTGTGTGTGTGTATCACATCTTCTTTATCCATTCATCATTTGATGGACATTTGGACTCTTTCCATAATTTGGCTCTTGTTGATAATGCTGCTGTAAACATCGGGGGGCATGTATCCCTTCAAATCAGTATTTTTGTATCCTTTGGGTTAATACCTCCCTAGTAGTACAATTGCTGGATCCTAGGATGGTTCTATTTTTAACAGTTTGAGGAACCTCTATACTGTTTTCCAGGGTGACTGCATCAGTTTGCATTCCCAACAACACTGAAAGAGGGTTCCCCTTTTTCTGCAGCCTCACCAGCACTTGTTGTTTCATGTGTTGTTAATTTTAGCCATTCTGATAGGCGTGAAGTGGTATGTCATTATAGTTTTGCTTTGTATGTCCCTGATGATAAGTCATGTTGAACATCTTTTCGTGTGTCTGTTAGCCATCTGTATGTCTTCTTTGGAAAAACGTCTGGTTTCAGAGTTTTTGTATTTCATCTTGATGCCATTTGACTTGGTAGAAAACAGTAAAGATAAGGTTTTGAGTAGGTACCAAGAAAGGCATAGAGGTCAGAACTTGAATACTTCATCACTGAATAATCAGTCATTTAAAGAAGTGTATCAGTATTTATCATGAGAGACTATTAAAATTTTACTTCATATAAAGCAAAACTGTAGGAAAGGAATTACTTTTTAGTTCTCTATTATTTCAGTGTCCTGATGGGTGAGTTAGGCCTGGAGTAGAATTATTACTGAAAAATCCATCCGTAAAAAAAAAAAAAAAAAAAAAAGTTTTGTTTATAAGTCAGTCTTTTAAAATTCAGACCAGGCCAGATTTCTTTTTTGTTATGTATTCTTTCCAACCCTACACTGAGTTTCTCCCTTTCTCCCAGTTGCCTAGCAGAGCCTTCTGCCAAGCGATGGGAAACCTGGATTTCACAGCAGCACAAACCTGGTGCCCTTTTCCCTAGCATTGCATTCCAGTAAAACCATATCAGAGTTTGACCTAGTTATTTCACACAGACAGCTGTTGCCAGGTCATTGAGGCTTTCCTCCAAATAAAGGACCAGGGTCTTCTGTCACACAGGAAAGACATGCACGCAGACCAGACTATCCTGGAGCTGCCAGCCAGCCTGTGTGGCTGAGCAAGGGCCATGCAAGGGAGAGTGCCCAGAGCCTCGTGCAGATGTGGGTCTTATTCCAGATCTCCTCCTTCAGACCTTCGATGAGTCCTGCTGGATGCCACCGAAGGCAACAGAATGTGGGCTACAGAGAACAAGTGGCTTTTGTATACTTTTCAGACATCTGTAATGATGACCAGGTTTTCATGACTGAATTCCACCCCAGTTCACCTCCCCCTTTGTCACTGCAAGGAAATTTTTCATTTTTTCCCCCTTCTGTGTAAAAGTTTCCTCTAGCAACTGCCCTGATTGTCACCAATAGTAACATCCTCATTGAAAGGAAGAGAAATCGGGGCACCTGGGTGGCTCTGTCAGTTAAGCGTCCGACTTCAGCTCAGGTCATGATCTCACGGCTTGTGGGTTTGAGCCTTGCATCATACTCTGTACTGACAGCTCAGAGCCTGGAGCCTGCTACAGAGTCTGTGTTTCCTTCTCTCTCTGCCCCTTCCACACTCATACTCTGTCTCTCTCCCTCAAGAATAAACATTTAAAAAATTAAAAAAAAAAAAAAAAAAAAAAAAGAAATGGAAGGAGCCTGAAGGACTTTGTGGCTGAATTGAAAAAGACAGGGCTTAGCATTTTTGTATAGCTTTAAATACTCTTCAAGTTTATGGGTGTTAATTTGTGATTGGAATCCTTGGTTAAACGGCACTGTGATGGGGGGTGTTCTGAGTTAGGCCAGCAGCATGCACTCCACAGGTGAAGGAACCTGCTAAATGGGATATGTTTTGAATACTAGCAAGAAACCTGCCCCCACTCCATGGTGGAAAAGACAGGAATGACAAGTATCAGGCTGTATACCCTCAGCAAAAGATCTGTCTTTTCAAAAGTGTGAAGTAAAGGAGGAAGGAGTGCTGGTAAAATTAGGTGATTTTTTTTTTTAATTGATGGTAAATGCAGAGAAGAATTAATCGCATCTAATGATTAAGTGTTTCCACCAAAGGACTGCAAAATGCAATCTCCCCATGAGTTTTTAATGGAGAAAGAAGTTAAAAAAAATTTTTTTTAATTTTTTTAATTTTTTAATATATGAAATTTACTGTCAAATTGGTTTCCATACAACACCCAGTGCTCATCCCAAAAGGTGCCCTCCTCAATACCCATCACCCACCCTGCCCTCCCTCCCACCCCCCATCAACCCTCAGTTTGTTCTCAGTTTTTAACAGTCTCTTATGCTTTGGCTCTCTCCCACTCTA